>NW_004955435.1:11826420-11861323 GCF_000276665.1 Chinchilla lanigera | reverse complement strand
TAGGTAGATATAATTTTAATATACTTTACAAATAGTAGCATACTTCTCAATTTCAAATTTTTACTTCATTTTTTATTACAGCAAATTTTTCTTGTCTTATTACACAGGCTAAGATTCCTAGTACCATGTTTATAGAGGTAGTAGTAGGTGGGAACCTATATTTGGTGCTCAGAAATGCCTGACAATGAAATGCTGAAACACTCCTTTTAGGTATAAATTTTGCTATTGGTTCTTTTTGCATGTCTTTAATGAGTTGGATAATTTCTGTTTCTAGTTTGCTAAGATGTTTCTTTTAAAATTATGAATGGATATTGAATTTAAAAATTTTTTTTGGATTAATAGACATAATTATTTACTTTAGTTGAGGCTTAACTTTAAATCAAAATTTTATTGATCAGAATGAAAATCAATTTTGTCATGTTGCATTGTCATTTAATAATTTGGGATTAAGATTGTTATTATTTCCCTTAAGATATTTATATTTGAGTTCCTGAGTAAGGCCTCTCTTGGGTGGTAAATTTCCTTCCTTGTACTCTCTGTGGTTTGAGTATGGAATTACGGCAGCCTCATAATTTGATTTGTGGAATGTTTCTTCTGTTCTCTGGAAGAGTTTACATAGATTGCAAGTATGTATTTTTTTCTGAATGTTTGTTAGAATTTATCTGTAAACCTCTCTGGATTTAATCATCTTTGTGGGATGGATTTAAAATGTTGATTAAATTTTTTAATGGTTATAAAGATATTCAGAAATTTTAATTCTTCAGATATTATTGATAAAGATTTTTTCTTCCAGGGACTCATGTTCAAACTTACAAAATGTTGCTTACAATATCCTCTTAGCATCTTATATGTCCTGTCTTCGGCCTGAAATCAAAAGTTTCCTTTGGTGAGGGATAGTATTTGGAGGCCACAGCCAGAGTGTTAAGAAGTGCTTACTGATGCTCAAATATTATTTTCTGTATTATTTACTTTCTTGTCACTGGAACAAAATACCTGACATCCACAGTGTAAAGGAGGAGAGGTTTACTGGGGCTCCTAGTTTTAGTGGGGTCAGTTAGCTGGCTCCAAGGTAAAAGGCATGGTGGAAAGTCATGGAAGAACAAAGGTGCTTAGTTTATGGTGACCAGGAAGAAGGGAAGGAGAACACTGCCAGAGAGGAAATGGGCCTGGGTCCATATTTAGTACCCAACATCACACTTCTATGACCCACCCAGGTACACCCAGAAATGTGATTTACTAATGCGATGGGTATTTCTTAATACAGTTAAATTGCATATCATGATTAATGGTTATATTTCCTTTAGATAATTTCAATAACATAGCTAAGAAAAAAATGTGTTTTAGAAAGCACAACAAAAATATGAGTTTAAAACTGATATTTTCAACTCTAATTTAATAACTAAGGTTATTACTTGTTTAACTTTTTCACTTTTATTTTTTAAAAATCTTACTGTGACAATTTTGGTTTCTAATAGCATTAACGTAAGTCTTTTTGTCATATACAATATATTAATTAGTTTCAAAATAGTAGTAGCAATATTATGCTAACAATAAGACTACAGAATGAGGTGGGAGATGTTTTTCATCATTATTTGTTCATAAACTATATTCCACTGCATAATTACATTCAAAATATTGCATATCCTAAAATCACTTGAAAGAAGCCTTTTTCATGTTATATAAACAACCTGATCTGCAATTAAGTTTATTTGCTTTGGTTTATGTTCAGTTTTTTGGTGTTGTGTAATCTGGACCACACAGTGAGTTCAAGACCAGCCTGAACTGTATAGTGAGACCCTGTCTCAAAAAAAATGAGACCAGGGGCTGGGGATTTAGCTCAGCGGCAAAAGTGCTTGCCTGGCAAGCGCAAGGTCATGAGTTCGGTTCCCGGTACCGAAGAAAAACCAAAAAAAAAAAAAAAAAAAAATGAGACCAAAACAAAGCAAAAAACCCCAAAACCCATGTAATTAGGTATGCTTTGTTTTCAATATTGTTTCCTTAGCCTTATAATAATCAACTGCTTCTAAAAAGTTTTTTTTGTAAACATGAGAAAAAGCATAAGCTTATATGTGTGTAGTGTATGTGTATGTGTATATGTACCAGTGTGTGTTTATAGGTATATGCAATTATGTTTAAGAAAATGTCCCAAATCACAGATGTAGCATCTTTATTCCTATCTACTTTTGTGATAAAAGAATTTATGGATTGCTACATGGCTAATTCAACTGTGACGCTAGCCACTTTAATTTCTTTGAAGGTGTTGGTCTTTCTCTATACCCTTGACTGGATTTTTGCCCCAAAGCTGTTTAATGGGCTTTTGTTGTGCCCAAACTCCCTTCATGTTACATTTTACTGTTTGGAGTTGAGAAGCATTTGCATTTTGCATTGCATAAGACTCTATTCTCTTTCCCTCCTTTCTGCAAACCAACCAGATTGCTGAACTCATAGCACTCCTCTGGCTCCTTGTTTAAACTAATTGTAACCAAAACATGTAGTGTAAGTAGTGTTTTGTTTTCTAAGGTCTGTGCAGGGTGTTTCCAATTCATTAGATATATGATCTGCCTTCCAGGCTGCTATGACGGTACTTCCCACTGTGTAAAACACATCATCATTTTAAACTCTCATGATAGTTTCCCTGCTGCTGACCAGTAGGCTACTAAGCCCGTGTTACACACTGAAGGTTTTTGGTTATAGCAAAATTCTACTTCTGATACCAAGTTTTGTGCCTGCCAATATAAGCCTGGGTTATGTAGCAGGACCAAGTGATTTCAGAACTTCAGTGTTGTAACACACTATTGTATTACAAGCTCACTGTAAGTTTTCAGAGGTCCTACTCATCACCACTCCCTCACAAGGGCTACCATGTTTATAGTAGTGAGGAAAAACATGGTGGTGATGGTCATCTCTCTGGACACTGGTCAACCTACTCTTCATTCCTTCATTACTTTGTTCTGTAATGCAGGAAGTTAACATGTATGAGTCTTATTTCACAGGTTCTCATGGTAGCTGACTTCTCAGGGGTTTACCAGTAGAAGACACTGGCAGGAAATTATTGCAAACTTCTGAGATGTGAATAGGTGGAGATAATGTAATACTGTTGGTCTTCTTACCCCACATGCTGTGTTTGTACCATGACTTGATGCCTCCAGGGAAATCTTTACATGTCACCTGTTCTCAGGTGGGTATCCCAGGTTTCTACTTGGATTGGGTTTTCTTTTGGTGGTTAGTATTTAAATAGCAGTTTTTTTAGATTGCTCTATTTGGTTTTCTGGATGACTTTTGGGGAGCTCCAATAATTTCACAATGCTTCTATCATTCTTTTTCATGCAGTCCCTGGGGTCACTTTAAATTTTATACCCAACAGTTTGAACCACAGAGTTGGTGGGAATTTAGACTCTGAGCCTCATGAGAGCCCTCTGTGACTATGATATCTCAAGGGAAACATAGTCTCCCCTTTGTACCCAGCACTAATATTAAGGGAAGGCAGACTTTCTGCAGAGAGACATTTATTTTTCATGGTTATTATGCTGTGAGTATAGCCTTTCAAGGGTTCAGCTTCATGAAGGGGTGTCTTACTTAATTTCTCATTGCTGGGACAACATACCTGACACCCACAAGTTAAAGGAGGACAGGCTTATTTTGGCTCACAGTTTGTAGAGGTTTCCGTCCATAGTCCCCTGGCTCCTCCCCTGGCTCCAGGGCAGGGTGGCGTAGCAGAGGGGCATCACAGAGGAGAAACAGTCCATTGAGTGGCAGGCAGGAAGCAGCTAGCAGACAGCCTTCCTTTTCCTTTTTTATTTTATGAAGGCTACAATACTATTTGTTGGTGCTACTCACAGCCATGGTGGGCCTTCCTATTATCCATATCCAGAACTATGCTAAACCAATCAGTGGACGAACTCAGTTTCACACCCGTAATCTGGTATCACACACTCATGATCCACTCACCTCCCCAAATCCTCACCCATGAGTGAATGAGGCCTTGTGGGGGAGGGATCTAGATCAATATAAGCCATAATATGGGGTATCACTCTTGATTCCCTATTTTGGGAAGAATCTGGAATATACCTTTCCTGCCTCTGCACTATGCAGATTTAGTAAATGTCTCTCTAGGATTCTGTATATACCTTGCAAGGTTGGTACTAGCTTACCACTTGGAGTTCATGATCTTATATAATTTTTGAATTCTACAGATTCATTTGTAGTGTCTCAGTGAAGCAGTTAAATATTTTTGGAAACCCCATTTTACTCTGTTAGATTGAGAGCATTGTTTGGGGTAGCGGATTCATCTCTAATGTCAAAAGGAAGCCTGCTGTTGGCCTTTACTTTTTGTTCTTTCCGCAGCATAGGAAGCAAAACTCATTGGAAAAATAATTCTTATTTTAAAAAGACATGGGAAATAGAAAATAGGCTTAGTGGTGGATAACTAGGTTAGTAATGATTACTAGCTAGTGATATAGGGGAAAGAAACTCCCAACCTGCTAGATATCTGGGATGAATTCATGTTCTGTAAAATCGAAGAATGAATTTTAAGAACAATGGAGGTTAAGAACAGAATATATTTATTGGGAGAAGGAAAGGTTCTGTCTGAGAGAGAGACAGAGGGGATCCCAGATGGGTTGCCAGGGAATCTGTCTTTTTTAGGGATTTTATAGCGCAAAGCCATGAGGTGAAGCGGGTCCAAGTTGGAAACATGGGAAAATGCAAAGTGGGATGAGGTGGGACAAACTATGGCCAACCAATAAGATTACGAGCACAACTGCTCAGGTAAAATGGACAAAATTGGGATCATATGGGAAAGTGAGTCATGCAGCAAACCAAAGGGGAAGAATACAGAACAGGGGCTTTTCCTGTAGGGGATTGAGTTAGTGACTCTTCCTGGCTTTCTCAAGGTGATAGGGACTTATTTAGACTAGCAATCCCTGATGTTTATTCTTAGGGAGGTATGTGGGTGTATTTGTTTCATCTTTTGTCTTGAGGTCTGGCCCACAGCTGGAGGTGTCCATCTCTCCCACAGTTGTAAGGTCTTCTGCACTGCCTCCTTTGAGGGCCTAGCCCTATCCGACTGCCTATAATATTTCTATCTAACTCAGTTGCCTACAACACTAGCAATGAGGTAATTTGCTATGTTCACCTATTTGTCATTTGTGTGGAATTTCCCAGGTCCTTCTGGCTGTTGAAAGATAGGAATATATGTTTAATGAATTTAAATAGAACTTTTTGGAACCTAATCTCAAATTCAAAAGAGAAATATTCATTACATATCATTACATACAGTAGAGCTGAAGATAGTTGAAAGATGGGAAAGAGGCTTGCATGTGTGTTTTGCAGATTTAACAAATAAAACAGAAAATGTTTAGCATAAGTATATCCCAAGCCATATTTGAGATATGATTATACTAAAAATGTTATCTGAAATTAAACTGAGGATCCTTTTATTTTTCAATGGCAGCCCTATTTGCATCTCTCCTAGCCATCTCTTTTTCTTGTTTTCTGTTTCCACCAAATTCCTGTTCTGTTTCATCTTTCCTGGGTATTCCCTTCTTTTGGCTCTTGGTCCGCCTGACATGAACAGTTGATTTTTCTGATTTCTGTGAAATATACCATAGACTGTTACATAGAGACATGAAGGTTAATGGCAGGTTTGTGTGACCTTGCAGCAGATCCCAGAAAGCAACAGTAGCATATTAGCTACGGTCCTTCTTTGAGTTCAACAGCCACGACCACGCTTTGGAATTTCTCCACACACATCCACGTCTTCCCCGTCTCCACCTCCTGCCTTTGTACCTGGCTTCTCTCTCTTCATCCTCTTTGATCTCCTTCCTGAGCTTTGATCTCCTCCCTTACCCTGTTCTCAGACTCTCTTTACTGCTTTTGCCAAAACTTCTTAGAGCAATTTAATTCTCTTTCATTCAGTCCTGGCCTATCTTATATCTCTTTGTAATAAGAGGCCAATCAAGATGTTATAAATAAAAGATAATTGTCTCTTAGAACAGCTCCTCTCCCTGGTTTTTCAAACTAGTATCTTTTTCCTCCTCCTTTCTTCTCTTACATGATCTGTAGTGATTATAGAGTTGAACATGAAAGAAGAGAGAGGAAAGAACAACCTCCCATGGCTGTACTGATACTGAGCTTTGTGGAAAGGCGTCAGAAAAGCAAGTGTTTTGAAACGTTAGCTTTTGTTTTAGAGCGATATAAAAATTTTATACATTTATGGCATATAACATAAGTTCAATAAATTTAGATTTCTTGGTAGAAAAATTATTCAAAGGCATTTATAGCACTGGTGAATCCAGAAATGTATTCATAATTTTATTCTAACTAGTGCCGGAACAGTGCTTGTGAATACAATATATGCTATGAAATTATATAGTTGTTTCTATGTTGTGAAGATTTATAGTTAAATTGCTTGTTCTCACAATATTATATTACTAAAACATAATTTGTTAGCAGTTTGTTTAGGCACAGCATTGATAAACTAAAAATTTACAGCACCATAAGTACTCTAGTACTTATTTATTACTTATTATGGCCATCAAGTTATATTTGTTTTTTAAGACTATCAAAATCACATATTTAAACACTACTTTCTCTCATATAGAACACAGCATAATGGAAGCAAATTGGTGCTTTCAGATGAACGCAGCTTTGCTGTATGTCTCTGATGTTGTGTTAAGTGCACAGCTGGAAGCAAACAGAGCTTCTGCACATAAATACAGACGCCGTTTCTCTTGGCTTCTTTAATGTGCTCTGTGCAGGGTGAGGGTTCTAAGGACACCATTTCCACACCAGTGGATTGTGTGCCTCTTTCAGTGCTCCCAGGCTGGGTCTTACGGTTCCACGGGCATCTACATTTATTATTTTGTTGTTGTTGTTGTTATTTTTACTTTCTTTTCTTGATATGGTGCAGGGGATTGTTGAACACAGAGGCTTCACACTAAGCTACATTTATAGCCCTAGGCCCCTTTTTCATTTTTGTTTTTTAATTTTTTGGTGTTTGTTTTTTTTGGGTACCAAGAATCAAACTCAGGACCTTGTGCTTTCCAGGCGGGTGCTTGTACTGCTGCGCTATATCCTCAACCCTTGTTTTTTGATTTTGAAACAAGATTTCACTAAGTTGTCCAGGCTGGGTTAAAACTTGCAATCATCCTGCCTCAGCCTCCCAGACTGCTGGGATTATGGGTATACATCATCGAATCTAGCTGTGGATCTTTATTCTTAATTGACGTGGGTAAATATCTTCTGAAATAGAGAGGAATTTTTCAAAGTTGCTGGCAAGGGAAATTAGACATTTAATGATGAACTGAAGGGGATTCTTTTTTTTTCAAATTCAACCTTTAATTTTAAAGAGAATAAAAAATAATAAACATTAGAAATGGTACAGAATTTCAAAAAACAAGATGATTTGAAGTCAGCAATAGTTGTTTTCTAGTGCATATTGTTGTCTTCACAGTAGTTGTTCAGATTACCAGACATAAACATGCAAAAGACAAGGGTTCTTGATGAGGGCCTTGAGGTCGAGTGTACAAATGCAGCCAGTTCTTTTTTTCTTTTTTTCTTTTTATTTTTTGGTTTTTCTCGCGTACCGGGAACCGAACTCACGACCTTGAGCTTGCCAGGCAGGCGCTTTTGCCGCTGAGCTAAATCCCCAGCCCCTTGCAGCCAGTTCTTAACTGCTCCGACTCCCTCACCTTTCTGATGGCCTCATTGTGGCTGAAATGTATTTCCCTTCGTGTTGACTTCGGGTTTATCTTCCTGTGTCAGGTGAACGAACGCACTACACCAAGGAAACCGGGTTTATCTTCCTGATTGCTGGCTAATGGCATATGTACGGAAGTGACCACAGAAGCCATGAGTATTTCTTCAGGCCTTCTGTGCTTCTGCCATCATGATGGAAAGGACAAACCTGGACCGACCCACTGGCCCAAGGAGGATGAGAAACATGTGGGCGAAGCTGCCACGGCCATACTTGCTCTAGAATAGCCCATTTGTAGTATGTCAATAATAATTAGTGACTGTTGCTTGTAAGCGCTGAGTTTTTTAAATTCTATTTTTGCAGCCAATAGCTGAGCGCAATTAGCAGATTCCTGTGTTTTTAAAGTAAAACATTATGAAGGATTTTTAACTTGCTTGTTAAATTCAATTAATATTGCTAGCTGCCTGATGCCTTGTTTTGACAAGGAATCTCATACTGGTCTAGGTTTAGTGCAAGAGCTATGTGATTGATTCCTAATGTCTGCCAAAGAATTGGGAAGGAAAATTAAAAGGATATGTGCGATAGGTCTTCCATGCTTACTCAGACTCATACAAGATGTGACTGAGGATTAATGACTGGTAGGGTAAAGGGAGCGCTGAGAACTTCCTGTAATCATTGTAGCTGGTCATCAAATCCCGCTTAACCCTTTCTATTTTGCACAGCCTTGCACTGTACTATGGCATTTTGGTCAACAACAGACTGCATATACAGTGATGGTCACATAAGATTGTTATGGAGCTGAACATTTCCTAGTGTTTATAATGCGTTTGTATTTTGAGCCAAGTTTTATTATAAAAGAGTCAAAAGTTAAAGAAAAGTAAAATTTCACTAGGAAAAAAGTTACAATAAACTAAGGTTAATTTATTACTGAAGAAAGAAATATTTTATTTTTATTTTAAAGAGAAAAGAACAAAAACAAAATGACAAAAACAAAGACAAAAACAAAACAACTAAAACTAATAAAAATGATGCAGAATTTCAAAACAAGATGATAGGAATTAATAGTGGTTGTTGGGTTACATTTTTTTATCTTCAAAGTAGTTGTTCAGATTGCCAGATATAGGTATGCAAGATTGATCAGACAATTAAACATTAACTGTTCCTTTCAATAAACCAATAGAAATTAGTTAGTACAATTATCTTAGCTATCTTGTGTGTATATATATATTTTTTCGCCTTCCTTCCTTCTTTCTTTTCTCCTTTCCCTCTTCCCAGTTGTTCTTTCCTGTTGAGCAGTGTCTTTCTCTTTCACACTATATATTGTACTTTTCAGATTTTATTTACTCTTTCAGGTACTTACACTAGGGAGACAATATGATGTTCACACATACAGGTTTGATTTATTTCACTTATGAGTATGGTCTCTAGTTGCATTCATTTACCTATAAAACTCTCATCTTTCTTTATAGCTGAGTAATACTCCATTGTATAAAAATACCACATCTTTTTTATTCATTCCTCAGTTAATGGGCATTTGGATTGTTTCCAAGATTTTGCTATTGTGCTGCTATAAACATGGGTGCACATATATCACTGTAGTATGATGTTTTTAATTCTTCTGGAAAAATACTCAGAAAGGGAATAGCTGGGTTAAATGGGACCTCTAGTTCTAATTTTTTAAGGTATCTCCAGACTGATTTCCAAAGTGGTTGCTCCAGTCTACACTCCTACCAGCAGTGGAGAAGGGTTTCTTTTTCCCCACAGCCCCTCCAGCATTTATTATTGGATGATTTCTTGATGATAGCAGTTCCTTCTGGGGTGAGATGGAATCTCTGTGTTGTTTTAATTTGCATCTCTAGAATGACCAGTGATGTTGAAATTTTTTCATGTATTTATTTGCCATTTGTATTTCTTCATCTGAGAAGTACGTGTTCATCTCAGATGCCCATTTTTGGATTGGGTCTTTGAATTTGGAGGGTTTGATTTTTTTCAGTTGCTTATATATTCTAGAGAGAAGTCTTTTGTCTGAGGGACAGTTAGCTAAAATGTTTTCCCACTTTGTGGGTTGTCTTTTCACTCTACTGATGATTTCTTTTGATGTACAAAAGCTTTTTAATAGGATGAGATCCCATTTGTTGATTCTTTGAAGTGTTTGCCATACAGTCTCAGTTTTGTTCATGAGGTTTGTGCCTACCCCTATGTCTTCAAGATTTCGACCTACTTTCTCTTCCAGTAGGCTTAGTGTTTCTCTCTTAATATTTAAATCTTTGATCCATTTTGACTTTAGTTTAATGCATGGTGATAGACATGGGTCTTATTTTAGTCTTTGGCATGTGGATAGCCAGTTTTTCCAGGGCCATTTATTAAAGAGGCTATCTTTCCCCCAGTGAACATGTTTGGCCTCTTTGTCAAAGATAAGGTGGCTGAGTGCGTTTGTAGTTATGTCCACATCTTCTAATCTGTTCCACTGATCCTGAAAGGAATATTTTAAGTAAGTTTAACACAGCCTAAATGTAGAGTGCTAATAGTGTGTACGAGTGGACAGCAATGTCCTCAGCCTTCACCTTCGCTCACCACTCACTTCCTGATTTCCTGGAGCAACTTCCAGTCCTGCAAGTTCCCTTCTTGGTGAGTGTGCTATACACACACCAGTTTTATCTATTTTTTGATACATGCATTTGATAGATAAAAGTGTGCATATGTATGGCAGACCATGTGATCTTTCAGCATATGTATGCATTGTATAATGATCAACACTTATCTGTCTCTTCAAATGTAATTCCACAGGATGAAGACATTAAAAATCCTTCCTTCTAGCAGTTAAAAAATATACAGCACATTTTTTATCTCTTACATTGCATTTTTACTGTGTCTTTTGTGTGTTTAGATATTTAAATGCCATTGTGTTACAGCTTCCTACAGTATTCAGGACTGTAACAGACTGTACAGTTTGTAGCCTATGAGCCACAGGTATACACATAGCCTTGGTGTATAGGAGGCTGTATCATTTGGGTTTGGGTTAAGTACACCTCTAACGTCTGTACAAGCACAAAATCACCTAATGATGCATTTCTAAGAATGTATTCCCGGTATTCAGGAGAACCTAAGAGTAAAATGTGTGCTTTCTCCAAACATGGCATCTCTGTGTGGCGTGGCAGATGCTGCAATTGGTTTGGCTTTCTCCGTGTTCATTCTTGGTTCCTTCTGTGTGCTTTCCTGTACAACAGAGGCTGACTGCTAGACCCACTTTTCCAAGACTTCCTTAGAAAACACTATGATTTCCCTAGAAACACTTCTGCCTAAGTGTTCTGGTTGTGTTTCAGTCCGTTTCTCTTGCTATAACAAAATGCCACAGCCTGCATAATTAACAAAGCAAAGAAGTTTGCTTAGTTCACGGTTCAGAGGCTCAGAGTCCAAACTGGGCAGCTGCACCTGGCAGGAGTCCTGTGCTGTATCACAACATGGTAGAAAAAGCAGAGGCCAAGCAGGCGAGTGGGAAAGAGCCTTGTTTTATAACGGTCCAGTCTCGGGAGAACAAACTCAGTCCTTCCAGAAAGGCATTAATGCTAAATGACCTGACCATGCCTTCAAAACTCCACCTCTCCACAGTGTCACAATGGCCATTAAATTTCAACATGAGTTTCAGAGGAGGCAAATCGGGTTTAGACCACAACAGGCTGTATTTAGGTTTTGTCAACCAGGTGCACTTGTGTCACGCAGAAGCAGGCAGTAGCTGGGCTGGGATTATGATAGTATTAGGGTCTTCAGCTGTAGAAGATGGACTGGTGGAGTGGTGCTTCCCTCAATGAGCAGAGGCTGCATGATTCTGGGGCTGGGAGTGCTTCTGGAAATTTAGGTCTTCACCACATCCATGTGGTGAATTTGGCAAGCTATTCCTATCCTTGGGAATGAATACCTTGGGGTTGAAACTAGCTCGAGTGTGTCTGTTTTGTGACCAGTGAAATTTACCCTGAAACAAGGGGTCTCCTCAGGGCATTAAAATGGGTTAGAAAAAGCACTGGACTTGGAAGCAAAAGATTTAAACCCAAATTATAACAATGATACCTATGTTTAGGACCTTGGACAAGATACTTAACTCACCATTTACAAATGAGCTGAATATTAACCACATGTGATTGTTTTGAAAGTTATTAGAAGTTAATGAAAATTCTTTATAAACTTTAAAATGATCTGACAGTGTTATATTTTCCTTCTTTCTCTTATTACTTTTTTCCTTGACTTTTTCCTGCCTTTTATCCTGCCTTACATCCTCAGTTCTGAGCCATTCCAGCCCTCAGATCTTCTCCGGTGACCGCGCAGTGACAGGCATGTCCTGCTAGCACGCCCCTCCAGACTGTCTGCGCTGCCGCTCCACTCTCAGACACATCTTCTGAGCCTCACTGATGACAGCAGTCCTTTGAGGAGGAAAATGTATCATCTCTGGAAAAAAATCAGGAATAGCGTTAAGTTACCAAGACTCCTATGGGGTACATGTCTGAAAGGAAGTCACACTACTGGGTGTGGTGTTGGAGCAGGAAGGCACCGTGGGGCAAGGATTTCATTTCTAGACTAAGAAAGCTCTCTGTAGTCTGCTCGGAAGTGAGCAATCATATGGAGGCCGAGGGGAAGAAATCCAGTGCTCGTTGCTGTTTTGTTTGCCATTTAATTAATGGTTGAAACTTCCTCTTGCTTAAAAAAATCAATAATAAAATGAAATACTGAAGAGAGAACAAATCGGATTTCAAGCCTGAGGACCCCATCGATAGCCACGGAGTAATGGCGTGTAGAGTTGAAACTGGCCTCAGAAGTAGTTCCATATTCCCCACAGTAGAGGACTCTTTTAAAAGAACAGTTTTCTTAAGAAAGCTGGCCTCTCATTCCACCAAAAGGAGGCACCAAAACTTTCTTAGAAAACTACCTTTACTTACTATCTTCCAAAATTGTGCTCCAGTTTAGAGTGTGCCAATTTGCAGTGAAAGGCTGAGGTCAAATATATCAGGGAAATAGTGTGCAGAACTGTCCCCTTTGGAGAGCTGTCTTGTCAATTAGCATAACAGGGAGTCTGTCAAACCTGGACAGGAAAAGCTTTCTATTTATTTTTCTGGTACTGGGAATTGAACTCACGACCTCGCGCTTGCCAGGCAGGTGCTGTGCTGCTGAACTAAATCCCCAGCCCCAAACTTGCTATTGTGTTGAACACAGGATTTTCCTAACAGTTGGCTGCGGCACGTTCTCCTTCTCACAGAAGT
Source organism: Chinchilla lanigera (assembly GCF_000276665.1). Classification (NCBI taxonomy): domain Eukaryota; kingdom Metazoa; phylum Chordata; class Mammalia; order Rodentia; family Chinchillidae; genus Chinchilla; species Chinchilla lanigera. The sequence goes on along the minus strand of NW_004955435.1, from coordinate 11,848,378 downwards.
TTTCGGAGGGTGTATCGGAGAAGGGCTACAATAAAGCTTTTTGTAATAAGTGCAGTTTTTGTTCCTGTATCTTCCCTCACACCTACACCAATTAGTCTTAATTACAACCTAGCACCACAGTGATAAATGACTAATCTTTTCATGGATGTTGAGCCACTCAGGACTGAGGTCGTGGAGGGGAGAGGGTGTGGGTGGAAACAGGGATTCATGAAAGACAGAAAAAAAGAGAAAGAAAAGGAAGCCAACCCAGCCACGTGTCTTTTTGTCAGGCTGTGGCAACTGGATATTCTGCCCTTCGCTTTACCCATTGAGTGACTGCTGTAACAGGAGTGTGCTACTACCCTAAAACTTCAGTGTCTCCGTTTGGACTGGATACATCCCCGCTTCCTGCGCACGGCATTCAAGGTGCTGCAGCATCTGGCCTTTGATTTCTACCCCGTGCCATTTTATTTTGGTTCAATTTTTTTCGTCGTATTCTACTTGCACTTTAGCAGCTGCAGTTATTTGTAGTTTTGAACCCACGGTGCTAGTTTCCACTGTTTGGGGTCTGCCATGGCTGATCTCTGCGGCTGGACCAATATCCTCTCCTTTCCCATCCACACCTTGTTTGTGGCCTTGCAGCAAATCCCCCCAACATCAAAACCAACGTCACTCTACCTGAGAAGGCTTACTCCAGTTCTCCCCACCTGGATCCCATTGGGCTACCAGTGTATATGTTTAGTGTTTGGTCTTATCGCCCCATCTCTTCTTAGACTTTGGGTTTCTAAAGATAGAGACTGTGTTGGATACCTAGGACTGCTGTAACAAAGTACTCCAAACTGGGTGTCTTGAAAATGATAGGAACATGTTGCCCTGCAATGCTGGAGACACTCAGTCTCAAATCAAGGCGTCCGCAGGGTCACGCTCCCTCTGAACTCTGTGGGGAAACCCCTTCTTCCTTCTTCCTTGCTTTGGCAGTGGCTGTCGATCTTTTGCATTCCTTGGTTAGTACCTTCATAGATCCAGCCCCTGCTGCTGTCATCACATGGTCTTTCTGTGTGTCTCCCTTATCTTCTTAGAAAGACACCAGACATATTGAACTAGAAGCTCAGCCTGCTCCAGTATGGCCGCTTCTTAAGTAGTTCCATCTGCAATACACTGGTTCCAAGGAAGGTCATATTCTGAGCTTCTGGGGTTAGGACTTTGACATGTATCCTTTTGGAAGACCCGATTCCACCCATCACAGGGACTGTCTTCTCTTTTACTGTGAGATGCTTAATAAGTGTTCAGTCAGTCAAAGCCCCTCTCTGAATTTGGACATTCCGGCTGCTTGTTGACCTGCAGTTCTGCCCCTATGTCACTCTACTTTAAATATTAGCCAGACCTAGTGGTGCAGGCCTATAATCCTAACACTATGGGAAGCTGAGGCAGTAGGATCACATGTTTGAGCACAGCCCAGGCAATTTAACAACTTAGTAAAATCCTGACTTAAAATAATAAGTTTTAAAAAGGGCTGGAGGGTGTAGTTCCGTGCAAAGCCTTGGAGTTCAGTCCTCAGGGTGTGTATTTCTGTGAACAGTATTTGTGCATCCCTTTGCTTTGCCTCTGCTAAATTAGGTTTATCACATAAATGCCTTAAACCTGAGTTCTTGAACAGGGATTGGGCTTTGATTCAACTACAGCAGTGCAGCCAGGTGACCGACTGAGTCCGTGCTCATCACTCACTCATCAGGGTGCCCAGTGTCCCCCAGAGCTGGGTTAGTTAGCAGGGACATAGCAGTGAATCACAGTGCCACAGTGCTAGATAACAAACTTCACAGAGTTTGTTATCTAGGCGCCCTGAGCACCCTGTAAACTGCTGAAGATTAGACCCTGACTCTCAGTGAGCTCCCAGTCTAGTTGGGGAGACTGAGATTCTAAGTGATAATTATGTGTGGAATATATAGGAAGCATTATATGTGGAATAAAGGAAGCATGTGCTCTGGCAGCTTTGATGATGGGCACCTAAGCCGCCCATGGAGAAGGGGGAAGTTAGGGAGGATCTACAGAGATGGACCCACCTCAGATGAGTTTGGAGTGATGAATAAAAATCAAACCTGAGGGGCCAGGGATTTAGCTCAGTGGCATAGTGCCTCCCTGGTAAGTGTGAGGTCCTGAGCTCGATTCCAGGTACTCCCCATCCCCTACCCCTCAAAAAAATCTGGTATAATTTTTACCTGCAGTGTCATGGCTTAGGGCATAGGAATTACTGCATCAGACAAGGTAAGAATTCCAAAAACTAATTGTGATGAAGAAATCATATTGCGTTTGTTGGGCTTAGAGCATATGCTGGCATGCAGGGGGAAGTGAAGATGATTGCAAAAGTGGAGAGTTTCTACATCATAATGGGCTTTCTTGGCTGGGTGTGGTGGCGCACGCCTGTCATCCCAGCACTCAGGAAGCTGAGGCAGGAGAATCATTGCAAATTCGAGACCAGTTTGGGCTACAAAGTGAGCTCAAGACCAGCCTGAACTGCATAGCGAGACCCTGTCTCAAAAACACCCAAAAAACAAACAAACAAAAATCATAAAGGGCTTGCTAAGCCACGCCATTTGTTCCCTTCTGAGTATAAATATGATATTCAAACATTAGCAAAATATTAAGCTCCACAAAAGCCAACCCAAGAGTAACCATGATCAACATCTTGGCTGACATTCTTCCAAGTGTTTTCTATAATAGTATATTTTATCAAAAATGAGATTATGTTATATACATATTGTTCCATAACTTTCTTTTTTGAAAAAAAATTAGTATTTCTTGGGTATCTTTCTGCATTAGAACACGTGACTACTTTGTTAGGAAATTTTCTGGTGCCCCATAGTATGTGTGTACTGCAGGGTATTTAACAGTTTCCATACTAATAAATATTAGCACGGTTTCCAAATTTTACAATCACAGATACTGTTGTAAAGGAGATTTTCAAATGTGTGTTTGAGGTAATTGTGGGGATATTTCTGAGACATAAATTCATAGGAGTAAAATAAAAACATTTTAAAAGAAAAAAATCAAGTAATTCTTCAAAAAAAACAATTTTATCACCTATCAATATAGTATGGTGTCAAAATATTATCAATTTTTAGAAATATTTGCCAATATAAAGAACAAGAAAATTTTATTTGGTTATAATGTTGCTTCAATAGAGAGATTGACATTTTTCAAAAAATTTTTTATCAGTATTACAAATTTATAAATTTCCTGTTTACTGTGTACATTTTTCTATCCAATGTTAAAATTAATTTACAGAAGCTCTTATATATTATGGATTTTTATTATTTGCCTAATAAGTACACTGCAAATCTTTACTTCATGTCTGTCACTATCTTTTAATTATGAGTGTGGTGTCCTTTTCTATATAGAATTCTAATTTATGTGGTAAAATTATCTTTTTATGACTTTTGAGTTTCTTGTTTAACTGAAAGATCATTTCTTGTGATTTAAAATATTTGTCTGTATTTTGCCTGTAGCCATTTACTTTTATACTTAGGTTGTATTTAGGTTGCATCTGGAGTAAATTTTTGGGTATCATGTGAAGTAGGGTATAATGATACTGATTTTTTCTTTCCACTGTCTGGCATTGTTTACTTTATCACTAAATCCATATATATATGACTGTTTCTGAACTCTATATCTTGTCCCATTGAGCTTTTGTCTATCCCTTCACCATCACCACATTCATTTCTAGAGCTGTGGAGATATTTTAACATCTAAGATTTCATTCACCTTTGTTAAATTTATATTGGCTGTTATTGTTCATCACTTTTCTTATGCATTCTATTTATTCATCAGGACTAGATTCAGCTGAAAACCCTACAGCAGTGGTGGTTTAAACTAGAGAAAAGTGCATTTCTATCTTGTAAATAAAGCGTAGTCCAGGGAGACTCTGGTGGGTCATGATTAATAGGACACCTGCATTTCGTATCCCATTGCTTCGCCATCCACAACATTTAGCTTCTATCTTATGGTCTAAAATGTCTGCACAAGCTCTAACCATAATGCCTCGAGGAAAAGTGGGGCAAAGGCAAATGGAATGTTCAGGTATCTTATAAAAGGGCTCCTGGTAGCCCCTGTACAACAATTGTACTTACATCTCCTGAGCAGAGCTTGGTGCCAAGCCTGCACCTAATAGTTGTGAAGCCTGGAAATATATTCTGTGTTCTAAGTGGGCACATGCCTAGCCTAAGTTTAGAAGTCTTATTTTTCAGAAAGAGAATTTGAACGGCGTATATTGGAATAGAAAACTAGCAGTCCCTATAATACTTTTATTGTATCCTATTTAGATTTTGATTCAACTATAAATACTGAGTAATATTCTATTCTATATATATTTATTTTTTTTTTCTTTGTATATTTTTTTTTCTTCCGGTACCAGGAATCAAACTCACGACCTTGCGCTTGCCAGGCAGATGCTTTGCCACTGAGCTAAACCCCTAGCCCCTATATTTTTTTCTTTATTCATTTATCTTTTGATGGCTATCCAGACTGCTTCCACAGGTTAGCAGTTGTGCACTGCGCTGCTATAAACATGGGTCTGTAGGCAGCATACCCATGTCTTTCAATTCTTTTGGTAATATATCCAGGAGAGGTATAGCTGGGTCACATAGTAATTCTGTTTCAAGTTTTCTTTTTCTTTTCTTTTCTTTTTTTTTTTTTTTCTTTGTTTTGAGACAGGGTTTCATTGTGCAGTTCAGGCCGGCCGTAAACTCACTGTGTAGCCCAGGTTGGCCTCAAACTTACAGGGATCCTCCTGCTTCAGCTTCCCTGAGTGCTGGGATTGCAGGTGTGTGCCATCATACCCAGCTGTTTCTAGTTTTCTAAGGATTTCCATAATAGCTGTACTAATCAGCATTCTTACCAACAATGTAGCAAGCCTCTTGTCCCACCCTGCATCTTCTCTGGCATTCATTGTTTTGTATTCTTAATGATAGCCGTACTGACTGAGGTGAGATGGAATCTCAAAGTAGTTTTGATTTGCATCTCCCTAATGACTAAAGATGGTGAACTTTTTTTTTTTTTTTAACAAACAGACATCCATTTACAAAGTAGCATAAGAATAATACAAGCAATACTGAATTACAGACAAAATGGTAGGAAATTAACAATGGTTGTTGCTGTTACATATTGATATCTTCAAAGTGGTTTCTCAGGAAAACAAATAGAGACATGCAAGATGGATCAAATAAATAATCATTAACTGTTCTTTTCAGTAAAGTGATAGAAGTCAATAGTACAACTATGTTAGCTATCCTGTATAACATACATACATAATTTCTCCTTCTTTCTTTTCTCTTTTCGCTCATCCTAGTTGCTCTTTACTTTTGAGCGTTTTCCTTTTGTTTCACAATGTCTATCATACCTCCTAATTTTGATTCACTCTTTCAGGCTGTTACACTAGTGAGACAATATGTTACTTACACATGGAGGCCTGGTTTGTTTCACTTATGAGTCTGTTTGTTGTTTGTATATAGGAATGCTATTTATTTTTGGGTGTTGATTTTGTATCCAGATGCACTACTGAATTTGTTGATTAACGAAAGGAGTCTTCTGGTGGAGTTTTTAGGGTCTTCCATGTAAAGTATCATGTCATCTGCAAATAGTGATAATTTTATTTCTTCCATTCCTATTCTTGTTCCTTTTATTTCTCTCTCTTGTCTAATTGCTCTGGTTAATGCTTGCAGAACTATGTTGAATAGGAGTGGTGACATAGGAGTGGACATCCTCATTCCTGATTTTAAAGTAAAAACTTTCAGTTTTTGTCCATTTATTATGATATTGGCTGTTGGTTTGTCATAGATGGCTTTGATCAGATTGAGGTAAAGACCATCTGTTCCTATTTTCTGTAGGGTTTTTATCATGAATGCATGTTGGACTTTGACAAAAGCTTTTTCTGCATCTATTGAGATGATCGTGTGGGTTTTGTCTTTGGCTCCATTGATATGGTATATAACATTAATTGATTTGTGAATATTGAACCATCCCTGCATTCCTGGAATGAATCCAAACTGGTCATGTTGTATGATTTTTTTGATGATTTGCTGCATTCTATTTGATAGTATTTTATTGATGTCTTTGCATCTATGTTCATTAGGGAGATTGGTCTGTAGTTCTCTTTCTTGGTTGGATCTTTCTCTGGTTTTGGTATCAGTATAATACTTGCCTCCAGAAATGAGTTAGGGAGAATTGTCTCCTTTTCAATTTTGTTGAAGAGTTTGAGGAGTGTTGGCATTAGATCTTTTCTGAATTTCTTGTAAAATTCTGCTTATCAGGGCCTGGGCTTTTCTTTGTCGGTAAGTTTTTAATCACGTTTTCAATCTTATTAATTGATATTGGGTTGTTTGGGATTTTTAAATCTTCTTGATTCAACTTTAGTAATTTGTACATATCTAGGAATCTGTCCATTTCTTCTGAGTTTTCTATCTTATGGGAGTAAAGATTTTCAAAGTAGGTATTAATGATCTTTTGAATTTCTGTAGGATCTGTAGTGATTTCATCCTTTTCATTCCTTATTGCAGGAACATGAGTTTTTTCCTTTCTTTTTTTGATAAGGTTGGCTAGGGGTTTATCAATTTTATTTATTCTTTCAAAGAACCAACTCTTTGATTCTTTTATTTTTTGTGATGTTTTCTTTGTCTCAATTGCATTAATTTCTGCCCTGATCTTTATGATCTCCTCCCTTCTTTGCGCTTTGGGCTTGACTTGTTCTTCTTTTTCTGAAAGTCTGAGGTACAGCATTAGGCTATTTATTTGTTCTCTTTCTGTTTTCCTTATGTATGAGTTCTATAAATAAATTTCCCTCTGAGAACTGCTTTCATTGCATCCCACAAATTCTGGTAAGTTGTATTTACATTTTTGTTTGTTTGTAGGTATTTTTAGGTTTCTTCTGTGACCCATTGGTTTTTCAGGAGGTTGTTATTTAATTTCTAAGTATTTATGGAGTTTTTGGAGTTCCTTTTGTTGTTAATTTCTAATTTCATTGCATTGTGGTCAGATAATATGCATGGTATAATTTCAATTCTTTTGCATTTAGGTACGTATGCTCTGTGGCCTGGAATGTGATCTGTTTTAGAGAAAGTCCCATGTGCAGCTGAGAAAGATGTGTATTCTGATGTTGCGGGGAGGGGAACAGTCTGTATACATCTACTAAGTCCATTTGTTCACAGTGGTCTTTATCTCAATTTGATAAAAGCCTTCTATGACAAACCAAGAGCCAACATCATATTAAATGGACAAAAACCAAAAGCTTTCACACTAAAATCGGGAATAAGACAAGGATGTCTACTATCACCACTGTTATTCAATGTAGTTCTGGAAACATTAGCTAGAGCAATCAGACAAGAGAAAGAAATGAAAGCAATAGTGATATGGAAGGATAAAGTTAAATTATCATTACTTGTGGATGATAAAAAATGCTACACAGAAGACTCCAAAAACTTCACCAAAAGACTTCTAGATTTAATAACCAAATTCAGTAGTATAGCTGAACACAAAGTCAACATTCAAAAATCAATAGCCTTCCTGTACATGAATAACAAACAGAGAGAGAGAAATTAGGGAAACTACATCTTTCACAATAGCATAAAATACCTCAGAATCAGTCTAATGAAGGAATTAAAAGACCTCTACATTGAAAACTATAGTACTCTGAAAAAGGAGATTGAAGAGAATATCAGAAAATAGGAAAATATTCCTTACTCAAGAATAGGAAGAACCACCATAGTGAAAATGGCCATATTCCCATAATTGTTATACAGATTTAATATGATTCCAATCAAAATTAGCATACCTCACAGAATTAGAGAAAACTTTCCAAAATTCATTTGTAACCAGAAGAGACCTAGAACAGCAAAAACAATTCTCAGCAACAAAGTTAAAGCAGGGGACATCACAATCCCTGACCTGAAATTATATGTCAAAGCTACTGTGATGAAAACAGCACTTACTGGAGAAAAAACAGTCCTGAGGATCAATGGACTATACTAGATGATGCAGAAATAACACTCAGCCATTTATCTTTGACAAAGGGATCAAACTTTTCATGGAAGAAAGGCAGCCTCTTTAATAAATCATGCTTGAAAAACTGGCTTCCAAAATACCAAAGATTAAAATTAGATGCATGTCTATCACCATGTACCTCAAATTAAAATCAAAATGAATCAAAAATCTAAATACTAAAATGGAAACACTAAACGTGCTGGAATAGAGAATAGGGAGAACTCTTGAAGACATACGTGTAGGCAAAGATTTTATGAAGAAAATCTCGACTGCATGGCAAATAATGCAAAGAATCAACAACTGAGATTTCATCCTATTAAAAAACTTTTGCACAGCAAAGGAAATCACCAACAGAGTGCAAAGACAACCCACAGAATGGGAAAAAATCTAGCCAGTTGTCCCTCAGACAAAGAATTTGTATCTAGAGTATATAAAGAATTCAAAAAATCAGACATCCCATATTTAAAGACCCAATCTAAAAATGGACATCTGAAATGAATACACTTTTCAGATGAAGACGTATAAAGGCAAATAAATATATGAAAAAATGTTCAACATCACTATCATTTGAGAGACGCAAATTAAACAATGTTGAGATTCCGTCTCACCACAGAAAGAATGGCTATCATCAAGAAATCAACCAATAATAAATGCCTGAGGGGCTGTGGGGGAAAAAGGAACCTTTCTCCACTGTTGGTGGTAGTGTAGGCTGGTGCAACCACTGTGGAAATCAGTGTGGAGATTCCACAAAAAACTAGGATTAGAGGTCCCATTTGACTGTGCCATTCCCCTTCTTGGTATCTTCCTGAAAGAATTAAAAGCCCCATATCACAGCAACATATGCACAACCATGTTTATAGCAGCACAGTTTTTGATAGCTAAAGCTTGAAACAGCCCAAATGCCTATCAACTGATGAATGGATAAAGAAGATGTGTTGTTATTATACAATGGGATATTATTTTGCCATAAAGAAGGATAAACTTGAGACATTTCTAGGTAAATGGATGCACTTTGAGACCATACTCTTAAGTGAAATAAACCAGACACACGTGTAAAAATCAAATTTTCCTCCCTAGTGTGAGAAACTGACAGAGTAAATAACGGCCAAAATGTATAATAGATACTGAAATAGGAAGAAATTTTTCAAAAAGAAAGAGGAACTAGGGAAAGGAAAAGGGAAAAGGAAGAAAGAAAAAATAATAAAAAAAGATAAAATGGAAATAAACCATTGTAAATTGGAAGGGAAGAGGGATTGAAGGGAGGGGAGAGCACTGGGAAAATAGAGGAATCAAAATATATCATGTACAGGTACACATTCCCTGTGATGTATACCATCTTTATGAATACCTAATTTGTACTAATAAACTTAAATTAAGAAAAGAATATTTCCACTTTCAGATCACACAGAGAGCAGAGGGTGTAGCTGTGTTCATAGCAGAAGAGTTTGTAATAGTGCTACACTAGGAAATAGAAACCAGAGTTTTATCTTTGGTGCTTCATTTAACGAATCAAGTGACACAGCCACATTTTAAGTCATTTATGTGATAAAATTTATGTAACTGCCATACTGAGGAGATAGCATCCAAAGAGAAAACTTTGTTCCCTTCTAATTATGATTAATTCTTTACTCAGATGCACAACATATTTTCTAACATATCTGAAATCAACATCTGGCATCAGAGGGTGGAGGAGACACACAGAAATTTATTGCTAAGTCTGATGTTTTTAATGTAGAAAAATAATATTATTTGTTTCTGAACTGCTTTGATAAAATACTTCTGAATAAAACTTGTTCTGAAATATCATTGACTAAGGATTATTATGATTAGAAACAATAAAGGCAGTAAATATTAGTTTTATCTTCTGTTTCTAAATTTTAAAAGAGGACACCTTTTACTTTTCAGTCGTGCTCATGTTTGTGTATTTTTAGATAGTTATAGTAACAGTGCACAAATTGTCTTGGATTCTGTCTTTGTTTTGGAAATAGGAGATAAAATAACAAGTACCCTAATCAAAACAAAATTCTTCTGAATATAATTGTAACTAAAAATATCATTCATAAAATCATACAAGTTGGAAAAAGAAGGAAAACAGCATCTAATTTGTGGAAGCTGTATTTATCTAGTCACATCAGCAGAATGTGTTACCCTTCTTATTCTTTCTGAATTTCTAGCTTGTCTGAAAGGAGCTTGCAATGGTTTATGAAGTCACTGGGATGGCTCCTCAATGCGTGGGATGCAGTGGCCTCCGCCCCTATGCCATTTCATTTTGCTGCTTTAGACCTAACTTCTTCTCAGGTGCTGCTGAGGCTGCAGGAAACCAGCAAGCCCTAGGCAGGTGGTGTCCTGCTGCTGAGGAGCTGTCTCTCACTGAGGTCCACCTGCTCCTTGGGATCATTCTTTCTGAGGTAACATCTCTCAGGTGCCAGGAGCCCAGGGAAGCAACAGTTTCTCTGGCGTAAGATGAAGAACAGGGAATCTCCATGATGTCACATGCCCTCAGTGAGTCCTAAAAAATTAGGATTCTAGCCTCCCTCTGAGTTTATAAAAACAGCTTCTTACTTTGAATCTGTAGTGTGTTCTCCCAGTATTATTACACTGACACTGGCAATATGTTCATACATTAAGGGTTGTTATCAGTTGGTACCCAGAGAAACACCTTGCTGTCTCTTTGGTTGTATGCCCTTGTACTTTGGCCTCGTGAAAATTAAGCATGATGAATGTACTGAGTTTTGGCCTTGGATAGACTAGTTGGCAAAATACTTGAGCTTCCTCTCCTCCAAATGATCTAGCTAGACCACAGTTTCTAATCACTAGAGTTACAAGATAGTGTAAATAAAAAGCTTGGGGAAGATGTGTCAGCAAATGCCTGCTTGTAAACACAGATGTAGAATTTTTCCAAGGACTTGAATGAATACTCACAAATCTTTTCCCCAGAGTTTCCAGAAAGTCTAGGGTAATGAGGTTTCTCTAGGAGCTCCCGAGCTTTGAACGTCCTTTTGTGTGCCTTTCTACAATAATTCTATCACTCTTACCTGAATACTGTAATTCAGACCTCTTAACTTGAAGAGATCAGGATTCCTCTATCATTGAATGAGCTGACTGATAGCAGTGAGAGTGATATTTTCATCCTGGTGCAACTCTGCAAGTCCTATGTATTTTTAAACTAAGGACCTGTCAGAATTGGTATTTGTCAGTGTAACTGTAAGTCTGTGTCTTCCAGATGGAAAGCAATTATGTTCATGATTCTCTAAGGCCTTGCCAAGTAAATTAGGTCATGTAAACAAACTGGTGTTTTCACAGAGGTTATGTCATAAATCATTTTATCATCAACTTCTAGAAAGTAACCGTGGCCCAAGATCCGTTGTAGCTCTGAGGGCATCACAGCACATTTTTTTAAAGGTACGTTATGGCAGGTGTATAATACCCAAGCTTATTTTTAGAAGTACTTTAATGGATTAATTATTAATTCTAATGAGTTTTATTATATCTAACAATACATAATTAACAGGAAAATAAAATATCAGTAAAATAAAATATTAAACTTTAATATGGAATGAGTGTTTAGAGTAAACATCAACATTTTCTACTTTAACTGTGTGCTTACTAAATCTAAGAAATAACAGCAGAAATTAATAATATAATAATTTCTATGTGAACTACAATGAAAATACAAATAAAACTCTGCCACTAAAATAATCTTTACTTCAATTAGCACACTTAAGGCAGTTTCCACACATGAGAACTGCTTGTTCTATACACGGGTATTGTTTACACTGAAAGCACATGTGTTTTATTTTCCTTTCTTCTTTGGTAGGACATACTTGACATCTTGCTGGTCTTCCTATTTTCTTAGGAGGTCCTTGTGATGTTTCACCTGTCTGCTCACTGGTCTGCTCCAGAGTTCTTTTGAGAAGCTCTTTGGGTAGAGGGATACTGTTCTTCCTCTGTTGTAACAGATCATTTATCAGTTCTTACCCTAATCCTCTAAGAAAATTTCTCCATATTTTGTGTTTGATTTTTTCTTTGTAAACTATAAATGTGTCCAAGATCAAGTAAAACACAAGCACTGGCTAACAATTTGTGTTTTGAGCGATATCATAGTTGTTGAAGTGCTCATCAACAGCATATACTCTGCCTTTCATTTTGTTGTAAAATGTGACCATTTCTGGCTTTATTTATGTTGAGGATTCACTACAAATCTTTTTTTATTTGTTTGTTTTTGAGACAGGTGTTACTATGCAGTCTAGGTTAGCCTTGAACTCACTATGTGGCACAGGCTGATCTTGAACTCACAGGATCCTTCTGCCTCAGCCTCCTGAATGCTGGAATTGCAGGTGTGCACCACCACACCTGACTTTACTATCAATCTTATCATTGTGATGTAATGTTTACAGTACCAATACTACTTTGTTTTTCTTCACCATATAAGAGGCCAATGTTATATCTTTCTTTGAAATCCAAAGATTGTATTATACACTTCTCTACATTGAACTTGCAACATTTTTCAGGGATCTCGACTTTGTTCTTGAAAATAGTTCCTGTGTCCTCAACTGGTGTTATTTTAGCAAATGTAACACAATAGATAACTGGTGAACCAACTGTCAAATGTGACATTTGGGTTACTCTTTGAAAGAGGTACAAGTCTGTTCACAAAGTAATACAGTTTATTACTGCATGAATAAAGACCTGGTGGCTGAGTTCCAGGAAAAATTTCTAAATTCAAGATGGAAACTGTTTTTGCATCTACCAGGGCATATATTTTTATACCATATTTGGAAACTTTACTTGGCATATATTGCTGAAAACTTCAATAACCGTGAAATGGTGCAAGTTGTTCATCAATTGTCATGTATTTGGATGGTGTATAAATTGCTTGACAGTTCAAAACAGCTTTCAAAACATGGAGTGAATAGCATCCAAATTGTTGGATTTTTTTTCTGGGCAGGTATTTTTTAGCATCACAATGCAGATAATTTTGAAGGAAACCAAATCTCTTGAGTGTCATTATTGTTCTAAAAATCTGAAGGACACATCTGTCACTTCTCCATAAATCCTTTTGATTCTTATGATTAGAATGATGAAGTCCTGCTATGAGGGTTTTTAGTTCAGATGATGAAATGTCATGATAAATATATTTTGTGTATTACTACTGATGCATATAGAATGTTTTACTTGTATTTCATTATTAATGTATTTCAAAACATCTTGTAGCGTATCATCCATTATAAATAATTCCCAACATTGAATCACAGTGCTGGCATTTTGTCCGATAGTTTCACCCCTGGCAAAAACCTAGTGACATTTTCTGACCTAGTTCTAATGTTGGATCATTCTGGTACATATGGCTATTTTGAAGCATTTTTACTAGTCAAATATTTATTTACATTACTGTTTTCTTCCTTGGCTGAATCAAAGTGTTTATTCTTTGCTTTTCTGTCATATCCGCTAACTTCTTTGCCTACCATGATTCAAGTCATCATCGGTAGCAGAGTCACCTGATGACTCACTTTGAACCTCCTCCCAAAGATGTAAAAGTGGATTTTCATGTGACATTTTACTGAATCGGGCTAATTCTACAAGAAACATAAAAACCATTTACTAAGACATATTATAAATACGCAAAAACATAACATGGCACGGAATGTGGGTGAAACTCACCTGTTTAGACTTTGACACATGTCCATACCTCTTGCTGTTGGTTGTACCAAGCGGGCGAGTGCAAAAATTGTTTCCTGTATGCCCCCTGGACAGCTCCTGAGACTCACAGCTGGCTACTATCATGCTAAAGTACATATTTTTATTAGAAAAGTATGGCATGGGCATCTGTGACACCGTATGAGTAACTAATTAAATTGGACCTTACCAAGACAGGAACACCATCTTTTCTTTATTTTGGTTAGTCCTGTGTATTCAGTAATATCTCAAGTATTGAAAACAGTTGGTTCCCAGCATCTAGCTTAGAATATCCTAGATTAAGGCTGGCTTTGGTACAATGATTTATTCTGTTGCACTGATTTAGAGTGCTGTGGCTCATATTCCATCTAAATTTTGTCATGGTTTTCTGCTATGATAAAATAGATGCCTATGGGATATAGGACTTAGTGATGATTAGATAACTATACCTTCTGCTTGGTCTGGGACAGCTATGACCTTGTGCATATTATTTGGTGTGAATATTGCTAGGGCCTTCTTTCATGTTCAAGTTCTCCGGGTTGGGACAATAAAGTATATGGTCACCCTTGAGATGATGCCATTGCTGCTAGCTCTAGTGAGATGTTAACTGCAAGCAGAGCACTCTTTCTGTATTGTTACCTTCTTTTTAAAATTTTTTATTAGTAGATGTTTGCAGTGCATAATAATTACATTTCTTGTGGTGAGTTGGTTCATGTACCTAATACATCTTAATTCTTTATTCATCTCCTTCCCCTCCACTCCCTCCCCCTCTCCCCATCTCCTGATCTCCTTCTCATTTGAGAAAATAATGTATTATTTTCAAGGTGAAGTTTATTACAGCCCTATTTTATGCTGTTGGTTGAACACAGATTGTAGGACACTTAGAAAGAACATAACATTTTTCCTTCTTTGGATCCTCCTCCTCAGTTTGCTTTTCTACTCTTCTGCAATTGAAGAGCCTTTTAAAAGTTCTCAAGATACAAGGGATCTCAGTTGTCACAGCACCAGGAAAGAAAAGCCGGCTCTGTGTTTTGGAAGAATCTATACTCAGGACAAGGATGGGAAGAAAATCTAGAGTCTCTACTCTCTCATATACAGTACTGAGCTTTAGATGGGCTAGAGTTGCAGTCCATTTGTGAACCATTCCCAATCCAGGCATGCAACTGCTGCTGTCACCTCTCTTCCTCCGCCCCATCCCTCCTCCAGGAGGCTGAACCTTCACACACTGGAGCTGAGGGAGACATTTGGACTTGGGCATTGGAGCTCAGTCCATACAATGCTAACAGAGGCTTATGTTGCTATTATCATAGGGTGATTTCAGAATCATGGTCACTTGTCAAAATTAAGCCTACCAGAACGGCAGATCCATCATTCTATTTTTCTAGAAGTGCTGTATTTCCAGTTTTATTTTTCTTGAACCTCTCAAAGGTAAAAATTTCACCCTGGTCATTAAGACATGATGGGTGTTGGCTTTTTTGGAGGATCTGATGGCCCCTTATGGATTTGGCCAGCAAAGTATTTTGTCATATATGATCTAGTAATTCATATAAAATAGAACTTGAATAAGACTAAATATTGTCCTTTGTAACCTTTATTTTGTTTTTCACTCTATATAATGAATACTTTTAATGGTATAAGTAGTCTTCTATAACATCATTTTTCAAAGCAGCATCATATATTTTGCCTATTATAACACTATTATTTACAATTTTCCATCATGAACAACGATGACATGAATATCTTACTCCAAAGCTTTGTGTGCACTAGTGATTATTTCCTTGGTTTAGTCACTTCCTGGATGTGGACTTTTCTGGATAAAAGTGTCGCAACAACACCACTAGCTCCCAGGGCAGCCTGAAAGGCTGCTGCTGGTCCCCTTCAACAATTCACAAGATGTTCTCCTCTTACTTTTTCTTTAAATGGTCCTTGTGAGAATGCAACCATGGCTTAGAGCCACTTCAGCACAGTACTTCTGAGCCTGTAGATGTCAAAGGAGACAGTGCAGTTTAGTTCACTGTTTTCTCTCAGTGTGTCTTTTAGTGAATATATTTTTTCATACTTGCTTTTCAACAAAACATAATGACAGCTGTGTACTAATAATTGCCAGGAAGGGTTTTTTCTACTTCTCTGCGTATTTGTCTGTCAGAGGAAGAGCTTTCATATCCTTTGAAAAGAATGGCAAATACAGTGGGATGAGGGTGGGGACAGTGACTTCCAAAGGTTCTCCAGTTCCAAGGGAGATTGCCATAGAGAGGTTAGAAAATATTTACTGGCAGACATAGGACTATTTTCCCAACCACTGTTGTAGCCCAAAGAATTGTCTCAGTGATGAGTGATTTTGTCATTTAATTTGTCACCTGGGACCCTCTTCTTAACTTTCCTAAAGCATCCTGTGATATTTTGGCTCTGGATTTGTGACATTTTGTCTTTTTCATTGAAGGCACAGGGAGAGTTAAGGAACCATCTGTGTCTGTCCTCAATGCTGTGTCTAAGAGATAAAGAAGCAGTTACTCCTCTCCTCCTCAGGCAAGCTTTTTTCTGCTGGGAGCCTCTGCCTTTCCCAGCAAACAGAAAAGGAAATGTGGCAATTGTACCACTTCAGAGGCTGGTGGGATGGCTGCTCTCCCTAGCAACCTCAGGCTGCATTCAGAGAAATGCAACCTATGGGCTGAATAAGTACCAATGCCTTTTTACTCTGTACATTCTGCAAGCATTTTCTATGCATTATATAGTGGACACTGGGGCACATGTTGAGATTCAGGACCGAAAAGACCATCAGTTCCCTCTCTCTAGAAACTCGGAAGGGAGACAGGTACGGCAACAAATGAGGGTCATAAGATAATATAATGATTTCTAATGGGCATTTGTTTGAAGAGTAGGAGGTGTGTAGGGAGATAGAACTACTTGAGGCAAATAGCCAGTGGACTCTTGTAGGATAAGTAGGTGTTTGTTCAGTGTTTCCTCCAAGTGGAGGAAGGAAGTGAACAGAATAGGTAAAGTCAGGAAACTATAATTGTTTGAAGAATGTTGACTACAACATCAAGTATTCTAATGTTGTTATTAGTACATGAGAGGTAGATGAACAAGAAATGAAGTTAAAAGAATAGGCAAGGGAAAGTAATAAGAAGTCTTGTGTGTCACGTATGGTAGACAATGCACAATTTTCCCATTATTTGTTTTCTTCTTTTCAGTTAGTAATAGGCTTGTTAGCTGAGTGCAAAACTGCCATAATTTAAGTCTGTAGTTCCCAAACTTCCTCAGAGCTAGGTGTAATCAGGTGACCAAACTCATTAACACGGCAACCCTAGGGCTCTCTACCTTCAAGACAGTAAAGCCAGAGAACACCTTTTTTTAAAAAAAATTTATCTCATTTTCTATATCAATTCAGCAAGTAAATACTGTTATGCATGCAGAACAATATAGCAAGAGCCTTGGGTCTCTGATGCTGTGGGAAAGCTTGTAGACTCAAACCTACCTAGATTCCACCCAAGAGAGTAATAAATTTCTATTTTGTTTAAATAACTACCTGTATTATATTGGTTGTATTGTCTCTTGCAGTAAAATCCTAAATAATATATTGAGCAAAGGAGTTTAGATGTTTTGCTGTTCTGTGGAGGGGCAGTGGAGGTTGAGCTGGGCAACAACAGGATCAGAGCTGCTTGTTAGAATCATTTCCTAAAGACTAATCAGAACTGGACAAATTGGAGGCAGGTAGAACCATGTGCTGGATGGAGAGATGATACGGTGAGTAGCTTTGTACTGGGTCAGTTTGTCTAAGCAGTATGCAGATTCCCTGAAATCCCTTTCACTGTATGATTTTAAGTAAGAATCAGCCTCAAGGTAAATTTTCACAAGATCGGGAGGGCCTTGAGAAAGAGAAAAGAGCCTTGAGTCTCTGATCACATTCATTATATGAAATTTGTATTTGTACATGATATGTCTTGATTCCTCTTTTCTCGTATTCTCATCCCCACCTTTCAGACCTCCTTTCCCTCCCTGTTCACAAAGCTGTTTTCATTTTATCCTTCTTTTCTCATTTTTTCTTTCCCTCTCTCTCTAGTTCTCTTTTCCTTTTGAACAGTTTCTTCCTATTTCATAATATCTATTGTACATTTTGGTTCTTTTTTACAATTTCAGTTTCTCATACCACAGAGATAATGCAATATTTACACATGTGTGTCTGATTTATTTCTCTTATGATTATGGTCTCAAGGTCCACCTATTTAGCTACAAATGTCTGAATTTTGTCCTTCTTTATGGATGAGTAATACTCCACTATATAAAAAAAACACATCTTTTTTATCCATTCATCAGTTAATGGGCATTTGAGTTGCTGCCAAGATTTAGCTATTAAAAACTGTGCTGGTGTTAACATGGATGTGCATTATCCCTATGATATGATGCTTTTAATTCTCCCAGGAAGATACCCAGAAGGGGGCTAGCTGGGTCAAATGAGACCTTTAATCCTAATTTTTTGAGGAATCTTCACACTGATTTCCACAGTGGCTGTACCAGTCTACACTCCCACCAACACTGGAGAAGGGTTCCTTTTTCCCCACAGCCCCTCCAGCATTTGTTATTGGTTGATTTCTTGATGGCAAACACTCTTTCTGGAGTGAGATAGAATCTCAGCTTCATTTTAGTTTGCATTTCTTGAATGACCAGTGATGTTCAGCATTTTAAAAATATATTTATGTGTCATTTGTACTTCTTCTGAGAAGTGTGTATTCATTTCAGATGCCCATTTTTGGATTGACCCTTTGAATTTAGGGGATCTATTTTTTTTCAGTGTTTTGTCTCTTCTATATATTAGTCCTTTGTCTGAAGAACAGCTGACAAAATTTTTTTTCCTACTCTGTAAGCTGTCTTCTCATTTTGATGGTGATTTCTATTGCTGTGTGTCTTGGTTACTTTTCTCTCATTGCTGAGACAAAATACCCAACGCCCAAAATGAAGGAAGGAAAGGTTTACTTAGCTTACAGTTTGTGGAGGTTTCAGTCCATACTTGGCTGGCTCCAAGGCAGAAGGTAGCAAAGCAACAAGAGCAAAGGGGGGAATGGCAGCCAAACAGCAAACAGCCAGAGCAAAAGGGAGGAATGGCGGCAAGCAGCTTTTTTTCCCTGCCTTACATTGTAAACAGGCTACCCCCACCTAAGGGGCGTGTAGCTCTCACATAATCTCCATGCCCTCCTCTTCCACAGGCTCAGGATGTATACAAAGTAAGCACCCAGGCTTCCTGCTGAGTCACTTAGCCAAACCTCTAGACTCCCCAAGTTGACACAATGTATCAACCATAACAATTGGACTAATAAGGCAGAGCGAAATGAGAAGATGGAGAGAGCAAGACAAGCGTTGGAGAATGGGAGCTATTCTTTCTTGAAGCTTAGCCATGAAACCAGAAAGTTTTAAGGTGAGAATAAGGAGGAGAGTGAGAGCTGGACCGACAGTTGTTGGAACAGAACCATGGGGCTTAGTGTTTCAGGAGGGAAGATATTCTGAATGGTGATGAAATTTGGGTGTTGACTTGGGAGTGGGCGGTTGAGGTGGGGGATGGAGTTTAAAGTCATTGGAGTTGAGATCGAAGAACTGGACGCTGGGATGTAGGAACATATTCACTTGGAGACCATGATGTTAAGTGAAATAAATCAGACACACAAGCTTACATATCACATGGTTTCTCTTATATGAGTAACCTAAATTATAAATAGAGAGCAAAGTAAAAGAAAGATAATTGGAAACAGGAAGATCGATCTTTCTCAAATGGGAAAGGCATCAAGAGGTTGAATGAGGGGACAGCAGGGGGGAAAGGGATGAAAAAAGAATTAAGGTGTGGTGTGTGTGTGTGTACCAGCTCCACCAAGGAATGTGAACATTATGTACTACAAACATGTATTAATAAAAGAGGGGGGCGTTGTGCAGGCCCTGGTTCCCCAGCAGTGATAAGATGGAGAAGAAACGTGATGACCCAAATGATAAAATGATGACAAGAGTGAAGAGGAGAGGCTGTGGTTCTCAGAAGATGTGAAGCTTAAAGGAATGGGGGGTGATGTATTCATTTAGTCCTCAGTAGTAGATGTCTACCAAAATGACCTGGAGTACTGGGGAAACACGATTAGGGGAACCATCTAGTGATTCAGCGATATGGGAGGCAAGCGAGAGAAAACACTTTCAGGTGAAAGAGTAACGTCTGGAAGGGTCTAGATTTCCCCACTTGTTTTTTATTTTTATTTTTTTACATTTATCACTTAGAAAAAGCTATCAAGTATTTTATTATTTTATTCTACTGTATATGCAGTCAGTATCTAAACCCTATAAAAGCAGAGGGCACTAGGAAGGACAGAAAAGTATCAAAATGAAGTCCCGTAATGAGGGCGTACCTGCAGTACCTCACTCGTTTTTAACCCTGCCTGCACAATTTCACTGCCTGTGAGTACTACCTGGATTCTTACCAGGTCTCCTTTCCATCACTGTGACCAATTTAAATGTGAAAAGATTTATTTTGCATTATAGTTTTAGTCCCTGGTCCACTGGCGTCATTATTCTGGGCCTATGATGAGATAGAACACTGTGGCCAAGGGATATTGTGAAGAGGGCTGCTCACCTCATGGCACCCAGGAAGAGCGGGGAAGAGAGAGACAGAGACAGAGACAGAGAGAGATATAGACAGGCAGACAGACAGACAGAGAGAGAGACAGAGACAGAGACAGAGCCAGCCATATAGAGACAGAGACAGACAGAGACAGACAGAGACAGAGAGAATGAGAGAGAGAATGCACTGTGCTGGTAGGCTTCCTTGTTTCACTTTTGCTTCTTGGGCACCCCCAGCCTATTGGATGGTGCTGCCCACACTCAGTGACAGCTTTCCCACAGGTCAGTCGTCTCTGCAAATATCCTCACACACACAGAGAGACTTGTGGTTTAATAATTTCCTACTTATTTCCCCATCCAATCAAGTTGACAAGATTAACCATCACAAGCATCAGTATGTTTTAACAGTCCCCCAGATTCTTCATGTGCTGTCAGATTGGTGACCTACTTATAGGCAAGGAGCCCTTGCACATAAAGAGATTTCAACACTGATGCTAATACGGGTGCTGGGGGTGGAGGAGGGTGTTGACTGGCCAGTGAATTTGGCCGAGAGGGATCCAGGGGGTGGCATGAGCAGTGCATCTCCAGGATGGGGAGAGTTCTGATTTATGCAGCTGGAGCTCTCGGCTGGCAGGCAGGAAGTGATAAAGTGCCCAAGAACAAAGCGTCTCATCACTGCCTGCAGCTGTGCTCCTGTGCAGGTGGGAGGTGGACAGGAAGGGAGGCAGGCCGCAGTGTTATTTCCCTCTGGGGCTGGCTTCTAGAGTTCTGTCATCAGACCTGCATACCACATTGAAAAAGTACCATGAGAAACTGGGCCTATTGCAAGAGGGCAAACAGGATGAGACTGAGATCAAGAAACCACATCATGCTAGGAATAAAAGAAGGAACCGGAAACTGGGAGAAGAAAAAGCTTTCGGTGGCTCTGATAATTGCCACTAAATAGCTGAAAGGCTGTCATGTGAAACAGCAATTAGATTTAGTGTGTGTAGCTGCAGAACATGAACCAAAGATTAGGAATTCAAGAGACTTCATTTCAGTTTAAAGGGGGACATTTCTAACAATTAGCTTCTGTTACACCTTGAAAGGGTCACCAATCATGCAGGATATTTTTCTAGTGATTGTCAAAGGCTAGTAGTAAGATCTTTAAATGTTTTTATAAAATTATAGCCCTACTCTTGGTAAAAGAATGATGATATTTAGGATCCTCTAGTCTTAAATTCTAGAAAATTCTTTGATGTGACTATTAAAGATAATTAAACAAAAAAAACCCAAAACATCTTAGAGTGTATATCCATTGTTGTGGGCAAGATAAAATCTAGTATTATACTAGGGAAATATAAGTAACAACAGTAAACTATTCAAGCTGACTGTTTTTTTTTTTTAAATTGAGGGTTTGCTTCCCTCAATATTTATATTTATAGCTTACCACATTAATAGAACTGTTTATAGACCCTAAGATTTTCACAGCAGTCTGTTAGGTAATCCTAACAATGTTTCCATTTAAGTGGGTCAGTTTACAAGAGGACAAACAAACTTAAAGCAGATATCTAATCCTAACAATATTTCTATTTAAGTGGGTCAGTTACAAGAGGACAAACTTAAAGCAGAGAGAAATCTCTGGAAATTCACAGCATAAATCAGCACTGTGACCAAAAATAAACATTTTCGTACTTTGACAAGTATA
>NW_004955435.1:11791090-11825600 GCF_000276665.1 Chinchilla lanigera | reverse complement strand
AGAAGGAAAATAGCACAGTCAAATGGGACCTCTAATCCTAGTTTTTTGTGGAATCTCCACACTGATTTCCACAGTGGTTGCACCAGCATACACTACCACCAACAGTGGAGAACGGGTCCTTTTCCCACAGCCCCTCCAGCAATTGTGATTGATTTCTTGATGATAGCCACTCTTCCTGAGGTGAGATGGAATCTCAGTATTGTTTTAATTTGCATCTCCAAGTGACAGTAATGTTGAAAACTTTTTCATATATTTATTTGCCTTTGTACTTCATCTGAAAAATGTTTATTCATGTCAGATGCCCATTTTTAGATTGAGTCTTTAAATTTGGGGTGTCTGATATTTTTCAGTTCTTTATATATTCTAGATATAAGTCAGTTGCCTGAAGGACAACTGGCTAAAATTTTCTTCATTCTGTGGGTTGTCTTTGCACTCTGTTGGTGATTTCCTTTGCTGTGCAAAATCTTTTTAATCAAATGAGATCTCAGTTGTTGATTCTTTGTGATAGTTATTGTTTGATTGGGGTTTTGTTTCTAAAGTCTTTGCCTACACCAATGTCTTCAAGAGTTCTACCTATCCTATCTTCCAACAGATTTAGTGCTTCTGTTTTAACATTTAGGTCTTTGGTTAATTTCAATTTTAGTTTAGTACATGGGGAAGGATATGGGTCCAGTTTTAATCTTTGATATGTGGAAAGCCCTTGTTACCAGTACCATTTATTGAAGAGGATTTCTGCCAGTGAAAGTGTTTGGGAACTTTGCAAAAAATACAGTAGTTAAGTATGTCTGGAGCTGTTTCAGCATCTCCTAATCTGTTCCATTGATCCTGAGATCGTTCTGTTTTTTTTTTTTTTTTTTTCTTTTGTTAAAGTAGCTTTGTAGTATAATTTCAAGTCAGGGATTGTAATGCCCCATGCTAGCTTTTGTTGTCTAGAATTATTTTTGCTATTCTAGGTCTGTTCTGGCTCTAAATGAATTTTAGGATTGTTTCTTTTAATTCTGTGAGACATGCTATTGGAATTTTGATCAGGATTGCATTAAATCTGTATAACAGTTTTGGGAGTATGACTATTTTCTCCATATTGGTTCTTCCTACCCAAGAGCAAGGAATATCTTCCCATTTTCTGATATCCTCTTCAATTTCATTTTGGCAGAGTACAGTGGTTTTCAATGTAGAGGTGTTTTACTACCTTCATAGATTGATTCCTAGGTATTTCATTTTTTTCTGGATGCTATTGTGAGGATGTGGTTTCCCTGTTTCTCTTTCAGTGAGTTTGTCATTCATGTATAAGAAGGCATTAAATTTTTGAATGTTGATTTTGTATCCAGCTACACTATTGAATTTGATTATTGAGTCTACAAGTCTTTTGGTGGCGTTCTTATGGTCTTCTATGTAGAGTATCATGTCATCTGCAAATAATGATAATTTAACTTCTTCCATTCTTATCCATATCCTTTTTGTTTTTTTTCTGTTGTCTAATAGCTTTGGCTAAAGTCATCAGAACTATAGTTCATAAGAGTGGTGATAGTAGACATCCTTGTTTTGTTCCTGATTTTAGAGTGAAGGATTTTATTGTTTGTTTTCTTCGCATGATGTTCACTGTTTGCTTGGTAGATGAATTTTATCAGATTGAAATGAAGATCTATCTATTTCAATTTTCTGTAGGGTTATTTTTTATCACAAATGGATGTTGGACTTTGTCAAATACTTTTTCTGCATCTTTTGAGATGATCATGTGATTTTTGTCTTTGGCTCTGTTGATACGATGTATTACATTTATTTATTTGTGTATGTCAAACCATCCCTGAATCCCTGGGATGAATCCTACTTTTTCATGGTGTGTAATGTTCTTGATGATTTGCTGCATTCTGTTTGCTGGTATCTTACTGAGGATTTTTGCATCTGTGTTCCTTAGGGAGGTTGGCATGTAGTTCTCTTTTTTGGTTTTGATATTAGGGTAATGCTTGCTTCCAGGAATGAATTTGGGAGTATTGCCTTTGTTTCAGTTTCATTAAAGAGTTTGAGAAGAAGCAACATTAAATCGTCTCTAAATTTCTTGTAGAATTCAGCTCTGAATCCATCAGGATCATGTTTTTTCTTTGTTGGCAGGTTTTTAACTACATCTTCAATTTCACTGACTGATATTTGTTTATTTAAAATATTTATATCTTCTTGATTCAGCTTTGGTAATTCATATGCATCTAGGAATCTGTCCATTTCTTCTCCACTTCCCATCTTATTAGAATACTGGTTTTCAATGTAGGTATTGATGATCATCTGGATTTCTGCAGGATTTGTTGTGCTTTTGCCCTTTTCATTCTTAATTGCATGGATTTGAGTTTTTTTTTTTCTTTTTTTTGTTAGGGTTGGTTCAGGTTTGACAATTGCTTTCCATATATGAACATTTTAAAATAAAATTAAATGTGTTTCTTGTATGCAGCACATTGTTGGATCTTGCTTCTTGATCCATTTTGCCAGTCTGTTTCTTTTGATTGGTGAATTAACATTGATGATTATAAGTGATAAGTACTGACTTACCTTTGTCATATTATTTTCCTGTTGTTGGCCCACCCCCTGTTTAATTGCTTGTCTTGCCTGGTGCATTCTTTCTGTTGGGATTCATGGAGTTGTAATCTCTGTTATCTCTTTGTAGAGTATCTTTCAGAACATTCTGGAGTGCTGGTTTGGTGATCATGAATTTCTTCAGATGTTCTTTCTCATGGTGTATCTTATTTCTCCCTCAATTTTTGAAAAGATAGTTTTATAGGTTCATTAATCTGGGTTAGAGATTGCTTTAGGGCTTGAAATACTTCACTCCATGCTCTCCTTGACTTGAGAGTTTCTCTTTTTGACTTGTTGAGAAATCTGTTGTTATTCTGACAGATTTGCCTTTATAGGTGATTTGTTCCTTTTCCCTAACAGCTTTTAGTATTCTGTTCTTGTGTTGAATTTCTGGAATCTTGACTATTATATGCTTTAGTGTAGTTTTTTTGATAATGGCTAATTTGAATTCTATATACTTCATTTAGCTGTATGTCAATTTTTTTCCCTGCTTGAGCAGTTTTCTGCCATGATCTGTTTATAGGTTTTTTTTTTTTAATGCTGTTTGTGCTATCTTTTGCTTTTTCATTGACTCTGAGAAATCTTATGTTAATCTTCTTTGCATTGTCTTGCAGTTGCTGTATTGATTTCTCATGGTCCCTTGCTATTTTTAAGAAATCTTTCTGGGGGCTGGGGATTTAGCTCAGCAGTACAGTGCCTGCCTGGCAAGTGCAAGGTCATGAGTTTGATTCCCAGTACTGGCAAAAAAATAAAAATTAAAATTAAAAAAAAAAAGAAATCTTTCTATTCACAATCTCTAACTACAATCTTGTCTTCTATATCTGAGTTCTGTCCTCACATTGATTCATTCTGCTGCATATACTTTCAGTGGAATTTTTAATCTCCTGGATATCTGTTTGAATGTTTCATAGATTCCATTTCCTTCCCATGTTGGGCATTCATGGTTCCCATACTTTTCCAAAGTGTCTCTATTTTTGAAAAATCTATTTGCTTTAAAGTATCTAAGCATGTCTTACATTGTGGTCACCATCTTGGTGGTCATCTGAGAAATTATTTCTGATTTGATTTTTTGTAGAGCCTCATTCATTTGCTTTGTTATTCCCACTGTTAGCATTTCAGACAGTCTATGTGGGTGACTTTTCTATTGCTCCATCTTAGTGATCCTTAGGTTTGCCTTTGGTGAGCTGGACATCTGGGGTTGCATGTTTTCTGAGTGTCTTGTTATTTTGTATTTTTTTTGAAGTTTAATGTCTGAGTTGATGCTTATAAATAGCATATGGCCAGTAGTTTTATTGTTAGTATTTAGAACCCTTAGGAAATGACTTCTTAGATGTGTCTTTCAGATACAGCTGACTCTTGGCTTTTGAGTCTGTTGCAAGACCCTACCTCTTCAATTTATTTGGGATGAGAAGTTGGTGTCTGCTTGGCCCTGGTTCTTTGGCATGGGCCTATAGTATTTTTATGACCCTCAGGAAATTTCAGTCTTGGTATACCAGAAAGAACAACTAGTTAGAACAGTTATGTCACACTGGCTAAAGTGTATAGCCAGCAATAACAATAGTATCAATCTCAGCCTAGAGAATGACAAACTGAGGTAACTATTAATTTGCCTAATCATATGAACTATATTTGTAGTTATATAACAAAATCTAAAATGAACCAGAAAATTATATGCAGTGAGTAAGCCCTTAACATGGTAATTTTACCCCCAAGGGAGAAAATTTAAAAGGGGTTAGGGAAAAAATAGAAAAATAAAAGATGAGGAAGAAATGCGAAGCAAGGCTGGAGAGAAAAGAAGGATCACTCTTCTTTTGGGAGGGAGATTGGTGAAGCAGATAGGAGAGAAAGAAGAAATAAAAACAAGAACAGAACAGAGCAACAACAGAACTAGAAAACATGTTCGCATTCATATAAAAACAAGAACAAACAATGAAGAAAAGACCAAACAAAACAAAAATAAGAAAAGAGAGAATGAAAAACCAAAGAAGAAAAAATGTCCACTTCAAGGTGTGTCTCTTGTCACTAGCAGACAATATGGGAGGACAGAGTTAAGATCAATGTTGACTAATCTAAGAAAGCCAGCAATAGCTATATGGTGGTGTTGTGGATAATCCAAGTAAGCCTCTACCTTTATTTCCTTTGAAGTTCAGGCTGGTTTCTGGCCATGAGGCTGGGACCAGACTCATTGAGCCTGCAGCAGTCCATGTTCCTCTTGCCAGCTTGAATTCAGCTGAGATCAGCTAGATGGAGCCAGCATTTGCTCTAAATTCTGAGCTCAGTTGACCTTTCTCCAAGATGGGTTCTGTCCAATCACCCTCTCCTGTGGGATGTTTGAACCCAAATAACTCACTGGCCAGTATGGTCCACTTTGTCCACTGTTCTGTTCCACTGCAGCAACTCTCTGTGGTGGCCTCTGGGGTCACCAATGGTCACTGTCCATTTGCAGGTTCGAGCCTCCCCTTCTATGCAGTGAGTCCAGGTTCAGGGAGAAAGTGCTGCCTGCCATCTCCTTCTTCACTGAAGGTTCTCTCTGCACTCTACCTGTTGGCTTCTATGCCCACTTCAGATCTTTCCTGAGTTCTAGAGACCCACCCCTCCTTCTTCTCCGCTTCACATTGCTATATTCCAGTGTCTGGACACTAAATCTTGGAGAGGCTCTTTCTCTGCTGCTCACCACTGCCATCTTCCTGGATATTACGGCCATTGTATTTTTGAAACAGGACCCCACTAAGTTTCAAAGGTGCCCAGGCTGAGCTAGAATTTCTGATTCTCCTGTCTCAGCCTCCCAGAATGTGAGGGTTACATGTTGAGATTATGCCCAACTCCACTGATGGATTATTTAGACCTTGTGAAAAAACTACATTATAATCATTTCAAGAAATTTTGCTGTAAACATACCTAAAATTTTGGAGAAATTAAAAGTAGATTTAAAGGAGTCATTGCTTGAAAGGTACAACAAAAGCAACAATGTAAGGTGGGTTTAGGAAGAGGTAGAAGGACTGAGTAATTTTAAGGAATTAGATGGCAAAATTATCACAGCATCCCAGAGCTACAAAACATGGGCAATTTGGTTGCCAAGGATGTGAACGCTGCTTGGGGTGGGATAGAGGAGAGACAAGACAGTTAATGATACCTACAGAGGTCCACAAATACAAAATGTAACCAAATGATGGTGATGATCATGAGTGCTCCTATGGTTCAAAGTGAGAAAACAGACAACAGGAGGCAAAGAGAACTAGTAATCCCTCCAAGAGGATCTAGGTAAATATTAGATTAACTCTTTGCTGACCATGCATGCTGAGAGGTATGGAAACCCTTGTCTATGAAAAAACTAATGCTCTAAAGTACCTGAGAACATGTTGAAAGTGTTGAGTCTCTAGGAAGCTGTGGGTCCTATGGGGTCTGAGACATCTGAAGCTTGATAAATAGAAACTTTTTTCTTATAACAAAAAATAGAAACCGTATTGGATTCAGAGGTCATGATTTAGCAGCTGGTATTTATAGTGTCAGAAGCTATTTGTTTTGCTCTTAAATTCTAAACTTTCTGTATAAATAGACTTACATATTCTCTTTTATTAAGGAGCTATATTTCCTTAAAAAAACATGTATTCTCAATTACTAACTGAAAGTTCTGCATTAGATATTCCCATTGAGGAAACCCTGGACAAGTAGACCAGGTCACCATGACCCATACACTTCACTGAGTAAGAATTCATGAAACTGTAGAAATCAGTGTGTCTCTAAGCTGCTAGAATAAACTACAAGTCTATCCTGGAGGCATAAGTGTTTTCATGTTTACATCTATTTCAGACCTTTGGAAGTAGATTACTTTTCAAGTAGATAGTCATAAAAAAATAAGTGGTGAACATTTCAAGACAAAAATATGTAGTTGTGGAGTTGGAGAAAAGGGAACATGTCTTTGTATCTAGGAGACTGTCGTGGGGGACAAGTGGTTAGGCAGAAGTGA
Organism: Chinchilla lanigera; assembly: GCF_000276665.1. Taxonomy (NCBI): domain Eukaryota; kingdom Metazoa; phylum Chordata; class Mammalia; order Rodentia; family Chinchillidae; genus Chinchilla; species Chinchilla lanigera. The sequence goes on along the minus strand of NW_004955435.1, from coordinate 11,819,071 downwards.
GTGGTATAAGATGGGTCACAATGATGGCCCTCTGATTTTGGTTTTCAGGAGAATCCCGCAGGAGGATTATTTAGAAAGTATGTGCTCCCAGATACCACTGAAGAAAGCATGCAAGAGATGTTACAGTTTATCTCTAACTGTTCCTCTGAAACCTCATACAGTCATAGTCAGGGATTTTGGAAGCTGATTAGATTACGAGGAGATATCACTGACTTGCTGTTAGGAGGTGGGGTCAGAAAAGGCAGGTCATTCACTGGGGGGCGGGGCCTAGAAGGGTTTACCTCCCTCCTCAGCTCCGCCCTTTCTGTTCCTTTGAGCAGCTCTCCTCCAACCTGTGCCCCGTCATGTGATCCTGTCTTGGAGCAAGCTAACTATGGACTAAATCATGAACCAAAATAAACCTTTCCTTCTTTAAGTTGTACGTGTTGAGTATTTTGTTGCAACAGTGAGAAAAGTGACTAAGACAAGAGGCATGTGAAAAGATGATCCATTTGGGAATTGCAAATTAAAACAGCAATAAGTTATCCCTACACATATATTAGATAGAGGTTAAGCATTTTTTTAAAGTGGGCCTGACAACACTAAACGCTGGCACCTGCACACAGCAACAGACTCTTCTTCATTCATTGCTGCGGGGAATTCAAAATGGTCCAGTCACTCAGTTTGACAGTTTCTTGCAAAGCCTCTTACCATCCTGCTCAGCAGTTACAACCCTGAGTATTTACTTATTTGAGAGGAAAACATACCCACAGAGAAACCTTCCCATGAGTGTCTGTAGAAGCTTTATGCACAGTGGCTGAAACTTAGAAGCAACTAAGATGTCCTTTAATAGGTGAATGGATGAACAAAGGTTAAGGTAGATCAATACAATGGAATACGGTTCAGGAATAAAAAGGCAACAGTTATCACTCTGTAAAAGGACATGGAGGAAAGTTACATGTATTAAGTAAAGCAAGTAGTCTGAGAAGGCTACACACTTTATAATTCCAATAATAAGATATTCTCGAAATGGAAAAGCTACATAGATAATAAAAAGTTCAGTGGTTGTTGGGGGATACAGGGAGGGGGAAGTATGCACAGGTGCAGCAGAGGAAATATTTTAGAGAAGTAAAACTATTCTATATGATATTATAATGATATACACATGGTGTTATGCATCAAAATTTGCATAATGCTACAGCATAAAGAGTGAGCTTGAATGTGTGCTAACTAAATAAATCATTTAGGAGGGAAAGCGTTCTAGGAAAGAATGTAGACTCTGAGAAGAAAGTCCGACTGTGTTACAAATATGTGAAACACACTTCCTGAAAGAGTGAGGGGGAAGTGCTGATCTGAGTAACTTTGGAATGAGTTGGAGGGTGCAGGACTAAAGGCAACTTAATACTGTACTGTAGCTTCAAATGTAGTTTCCACAAGGTAGCATTAATAATTCTGATCATGGTATGTGTACTACATCTGGACAATTAGGTAAATGGATGGGGGATGGTAGGAGCTCAGTTTCTCCCTGTTGGAGGGGAAGATTATAGATAAAGACTTATGTGGCAGCAGATTGGAGTTAGCAACATCAGTAAGAACTTACATTTAACTTAATATAAATACATATGGTTATATATAAAAATATTATTTATATGCACACATAGTAATGAGCACACTGAGCACCCAAATCTTGGTTTCTTATTCCATTCTCCAGGAGAAAGAAGTAGGGCTCTTTAGAATAAAAGATGATCCCAAAACACTTTGCATTGCAAAAATGTAACGAGGTGCTCAGAATACACACACACATGCATGCATGCACACATGCACACACACTGAAGGATATGTAAAAGGTACATAGGAGTCAACGGTAAAAGCTCTTAATAGCCGAAGCTAGAACAGTTTGAATACCAACATAAAGTAGCATTGTTTATAAGCCAGCCTATAAAATAAATACAAAATGAGTCCTCCTGATAAGAGAAACAAGGGAGAAGAGATAAATGTCCCATATAGAAAAACTCCAAATAAATAATATAGAGACTCCATACTAAAGGAGAGGAGTGTAACTCCCACTCCTTCAGGGTGGGCTGTGATTGTTAACTTCCTTCCAAGGACTATAGGATGGAAATTGGAAATAAAACAATCTGTACAGGGGAGGAAAGTGCCCAATATTGTCCAATCCTAATGGTCAAGGTATGAACCACAGTTATAATCATGTTGATAATATTTACATGTCAAACACTATGAAAACTATGATGAAATGGCACTTTATCTCTTGTCTCTTTCTTTCCAAAACTCTATCTCTATTCATGAGGAAAATTTCAGACAAATCCCAACAAAAGACCATTTTAGAAAATACTTAACCAGTATTTCTTAATGCTTTCCAGGATATCAAAACCAAGGAAAGTCTGAGAAGTGGTCACAGCCAAGAAACATGTAAAGAGACACAATGACTAAATATATAATAAGAGATGATTCTGAATCAGATCCGAGAACAGAAATAGGGCATCAGATAAAAATCTAAGTGAGTCTGACTGGACTGTGGACTTTGGATAATAACAACGTGTCCACATTTGCTCTTTGAGTGCAATGAATATAGTATACCATAATTATGTAAGATGTAATAGGGGAAATTGCATATGTGTGTGGGTGATATCTTTATATACTATTGCCTTAATTTTTCTGTAAACCTAAAATTTTTCTATAGCTAATATGGAAATTTTTCAAGCAAATATAGAACTACCACATCATCCAGCAATCTCACCTCCTACACAGAAAATGAAATTCGTATGCTGAAGAAACATCTGTATCCCCATGCTTCTAGCCTAGTGGAAACAAGCCTAGTGTCTGTCAACTGAATGGATGAAGAAAATGTCATAATGCATACAATGAAATACTATGCAGTCATAAGAAGGGTGAAATAGTGGCATTAGCAACAACATAGATGGAAATGGAAATCATTAAGTGCATAAGAGAACAATTATCTCGTGTATATGTATAATCTAAAAAAGAGGCTAAGCGAGTGAGGGGTGGGAGGAATGGGGAAGTTTGATCAATGGGCAGAAGTTTTAGTTCAGAGTCACAAGCTCTATTACCTTGTTGCACCGTAGGGTGACTATACACATGGATCATGGACTATACATTTCAAAAGACTAGAGGAAAGGATCTTGAATATTGTAAATGAAGAAGTACAACTTCTGTGTTTTTATATATCCATTAAAATAAATTTAATTTAAAAAGCCATTCTAAAGTCTGTTAATTAAAATATCAGTTTAGAAACACATATTCCCAGCTTCACTCTTAGCTCATTATGATACACTTCAAACTATGAGGACTGCTCATCTCAAATGTGCTTTAAATCCTGAATAAGGTTTGAATTCACAAATTTTCTTGAACCAATAATAACTTTTCATTTATCTACTTAAAAGCAAGTATAACAAATATACAATCTTGGTAAATTTTTCTTGAAATCTGAAATTGTGGGGTTTTCTTTGGTCTGGGTGGGTCAGGTAGAAAGAGCTGTCTGAAAAAAAAAGCTGTCTGCTCTTATAAAGTCACCCAGACAGCAGGCTCTGGAAGGAGGAGGTGAGGGAGACGGGGTTCCCGGCCTGTCTCCTCCCACAGTTTGGAAGTTAGACACAGCTCATGCGGTTGTTTGTTATTGTATGAAATCTGTGTTAAAGATGTCGTCAATAGTATATAATAATAAAAATACCCCCAATTTCCAAGAATGAACAACTTCCATTTTCATCACTGGAAATTATTGAATGACAGGATAATAAAAATGAAAGAGATTAGAAAAACCCAACTGGCTTAGCATCCTCTCTTCTCTTGGATAAAGGCAACCTCTGTATTTTTCCCTGCGGTATAGTAGTGGAAGATGGCTATTTTACACTCGCTCTTTTTCCCTTGCAAGAAATATATGTAAAGTGTTCAAAACTGGAGAATAAATGATTATGGGCCCATAAGAATAGAGTTCTTCAACTTATGAACGTCTGACTTATAAATGCTTCATATCTTTAAAGGTCAACCTATGCTCATCGCCAGATCTAAAAGTGGGAGATGCATTCCCAACATAAGAGATTCTTTCCTCTGTGCATTGTGTAGCTGATGGTCCCCCAAAATTTCCAGAGCAGTGAGTCTTAAAGTGCGGATTCAGGACCAGCTACATTAGCATTATCTGCAACTTGTTAGAAATACAGATACTGGAGCCCCGTCTTACAACCAAACACAACAGGTTCATCGTTTGCTGAATGCAAAGCCAGTAAGTGCACTCTTCAGATAGAAGAGTAAGGAAAGGTTTACTACTTGCGGTATCTAAGGAAGGCACTGGGGATGACTCCCATAGCAGTGTCTCTGAACACAGGAGGCAAGTGAATTTAATTGTGGGACAGATGCCCACTCACAATGGAAAGACTTTTCCTTATGCGCACAGGTAGGCCCATTCCTGCGCATGCTCACTTTGAGATCATGCTTCTTTGTACACAGCACGTTCAAAGATGGTGGACAGGAGCGCTTCCGGGGAAAATTTAGCATTACAGTGAGATTATAAGAACAGAATTCCTTGGCTATAGAGAAGGCAAATGGATGCTCCTGAAAAATATAATGTTGAGTGAAATAAACCAGACAGACAAACTCAAATACTACATGGTATCCCTCATTTGAATGAGACAAAGCACAACCAAAGAGAATAATAAAAGATGGGTGGAAGGAAACAAGGGGATGGATGTCTTACAAATGGGAAGGGGCCCAAGAGATCAAGGGTGAGGGGTGCGGGGGAGGGGAAGCGGAAATAAGTAGAATAAAGACATGTTGTGTATGGGAACCTAATTACCTCAGTAGTTGTAAATATTATATGCCATAAACATGAGCCAAGATTAATAAGATCAATACGAATGAAAATGAGAAAAGGGGAATTAAAGGAAGAAGGTGGAGGAGGACAAAAAAAAAACCAAGTTGTATTAGGTACATGAGCCCACTCCCCAAGATGGTTGTAAACTGCATGTCCTGCAAAGATATTTCTATAATAAAAAATACCAAAAACAGAACAGAGTTTAGATCCCTTAGAAGAGGGGCTGGACAGCTTTGACTCCTCAGAGCAGTTTCTTGTGGTTTTCTCTGGATGGCCTTACCTGAAGCAAAAACAACTTAAAGGGATGTTAGCAGTCATTTAACCACAAAGGCAACAGCTTGGCTTTTCCCTCCACAAGTATAGGTGCTTGCTCCTAAAAATTTCTGTCTAGCAGCTAACAGTCTCAGGCTAACAATATGTGGAACTTTGGGGTAGGGTCCAATAATGTGTGTGATAATACATTCTTTTTTTTGTCTTTTTGAGACAGGGTTTTACTATGCAGTACTGGCTGGTGTTGAACTCACTTTGTAGCCCAGGTTGCCCTCAAACTTGCAGCAGTTCTCCTGCCTCAGCCTCTTGAGTGCTGCATTCAGGTGATCCTGATTCACTGGAGAACCGCTGATCAAGGAGATGGGGAGAAATGTTGTCAGTATTACAAATTCCTTTCCTTCGTGTACGCTGGGCACTGCCATCCAAGTACCCGAGAGAGCACTGGAAGAATGGGGAAGAAGGTTTTGTCTTTGTCCAGGAAGAAATTTTCCATTTAAAAATGTTCTATATTTATTAGGATCTTAGTAGGGTCTCTAGAAGTTTCTCTTACCCACAGCATGCTTGAAACTCACATGCTAATCTAATTGCCATTTAGAATATATGGGATCCCAGGGTTGTAACATGTCAATTTGCTGTGTCAGCAGTTATGTGGCTTTCTAGAGTTGTATCAGCCAGGAAGGAAGTTTTGTCATAAATAACAAAAATTCAAGATTAAGAGGAAATCACAGCATTTCTTAATTTAGGATGTATTATGAAATAACTTTTAAAAATATGAAATAATAGGTACCTTACATAACTCAGTATACATGTACTATAATGGGTTTTTCACTGAACTCTCCAACATAACTTTTAGATCAGTAGTGTGTCTCACAGTTCACACATCTTAGAACTGGAAACTCCAACAGTCAGAACATGAAGGTGAAGAGAATGCCCTGTGAATCATTTTCCCTTGTTAATCTAGTGATCAGTGAGGAAACAATTTTATTTTTCTAATTCTAAAAATGATAAATTTAATATTTGCTGATTGCTTTGCTAAAGTTGCATCTAAATTGTCCACTGAAATAATGAGTGGGGACTGTAATTCTTGTCTGAAACAATTTAAAACCGGACAAAATACATGAAACAACAGTTTTCAAGATGTTGAAATACTAGACAGTAAAGAAGAGAAATTGCTGAATGGTAGGACACAACGGGGCTCAGCCCCAGCTCAGCCTGCCTGCGAAACACCAGACCGTAGTGCAAGCACTGAGGAGGCCACTATTACCACATCTGGAGTGGGTGGTGTGGGAGTGGGTGGTGTGTTCCGTGTCACAGTCATGGTAATAGGATGATTCATGGCTATGATAAAATATTTTTTGTCCACTTGACATGTATTTTAAAATAGCCAACTTTCTTCTATTTCATTTTCCCTTCCTTCCTTTCTCCTTTTCTTCCATCACAGTTTGTCTTCTCTTTTGAACACTCTCTTTCCAATTCACAACATCTATTGTACATTTTGTACATCAGGGGTGATTATTACACTCTGGGTAGAGAAAAGCAAATGTTAGACTGGGGGACAGTAGAACTGGATACCAATAGTGATCATATTTAATCTTTAACTCAGTAGAATTTGGGTGATGTTGGGCAAAATTATGAACCTGAGACCCGTGGGGAGTGGCTGAAGCTGGAGCTCAATCACACATTCAAGGCTAAGACAAAGCTGGCCCTAAGAACTCAGAGAGCTCAAGGTAAGCCACTTAACAAGTGTTCCAGCTCACAGTAGAAAGTTGCTAGGCAGAGGGGCTGAAATTGATATCAGCCTCCTGAGAGTATAAATAAGTGCACTTGGGTGGTTGAGCAGTTCCTTTCCTCCCATCAGGAAAGGAGGTTCCACCTGACCTGAGCTTTCTGTCTCTTATCTTTATTTCTCCATCCTCTCACCATCTTTACCCCCTGGAACTTTGAGAGCTGTGTGGGATGCAGCATATGACACCCAAACAGAGATCATGGTAAGAAGAAATAGTGAGTGTTGTGGTTTGAGGTTTTGCAAAAGGAACAATATGATACAGAACACATTTTATAAGATTATTGATAATAGTCACTCAAAGAATCATATACAAACAGAGTTCAGGAAATATGTCCACACACTAAAGGACCAAAGAATCCAGCTGAGGGCCTGGATCCGGTGATAATGTCCTGTATGAGTCGAGCTGAAGACCTAGAGCCCATAAAAATGCCTCCCACGAGTCCACCTGAAGGCCTAGAGCCCATGACAATGTCTCAAGCAGACCTGTTTCATGGATCTGTGCTGGGAAGGCCCAAAGGTCAGTGGTGGAAGCTACAAAGTCTGTGCCAGTAGGATGAAGGATCTGTGCTAGCAGGCTAAGGGATCTGCACTGGAGCCAGGAAGTGATGCTCAAAGTAAGAACCAGGGTTAATCTGTAAAGTACCACAGCCATCTTCAGCAACAGTGAGATCCTGAGCTCCTCTGATGATGAGGAAAGCCAAGTTCCCATCAGTAGAGCCAAGTTTCTCCATGAGACTGAACAGTGCACCATCTTCCCCTCTGGAGCTAGGAAATAATGCTCAAAGTGAGGACCAGAGCTTCCCCGAAAGTGAACTGAAGCCATTCTCAGAGACAACAAGGTCATGAGCTCCTCAGGTGATGAAAATAGCTGAGTTCATCAGGAAAACCAACATGACAAGCTCTTTCAAGAGAACCAACAACTCCTTATAGCTTCTCAACAGCTTCCAATGGGCTCCCAGCAGCTTCTGCCAGATCCTAACAACCTCTCTTTTTCTTCTCCAGTTCTGCCTCTTATGCTGCTGGCAACAACCCTCAGGTGGGCCTCCCATACCCAGCATCATGCCAGTGACATTCAGTTGGGTGTTACAAGTTGACCACCAGTTGTCAGTCCACCACAGGGTGAGGAGACAGTTCTCATTGTGTGTGCAAAAGGGAGAGAAGAGCATTGATAGCATCAATGTTAATCTCAAAGGTGTATTGATATTGACATCATCAGGTGTAAAACTTGGGCATAGAAAGAAACGGGTTCACTAGGGCCAAAGAGAGAAGCAGGTTCACCAGGGCCAGAGAAATAAACAAACTCACAAGAAACAGAGAGAAAAGTGGTGTATTGATTTTATCAGTTGTTAAACAAAGGCAAACAAGTTCTCAAAAAACATGTATATAGATGTGTATAGAAATGTTTGTTGTATGTTTGATTCCTGTATTTACATTTTTGTTGTGGACCTGGATCAGGGAGTGTCTCAATGATTGTATGCCTTTTAAGACTGCACAGTTTGCTAAATTTCTTGAGTTTGTTTGTTTCTAGAAGAAGAAACTGTAAATTTACATACTTAGGAGGAAGTGGGAAAACACCTTAGAGCAAGGCAAGTCAAAAAGAAAACCAGCACAAATCTAAAGGGCCTCTACAGACTTTTAAAGACTTATTTAGCAGGGAGAAGCTGCCACTTTCTGCTCCTCTCACCTCTTCTCAGAGGCCCCTGGGTGAGGGTAGGAGCCAAGGTGCTCCACCCAGCCTGGAGCTTGGCCCAGACAAGGGAGGTGGGAGGAACAATATTGCTTGTTTCAGTGCAAGGGTGAAATGTTATGCTTCTAGTGTAATATAATGTTGATAGATTTACTACCGGCTCTTAAGGATTGTTAAACTTATGCTGTGATGTTCAAGTTGTGATATGTTAAGAATAAGCACATCTTTGTATCTGGAAGCCAATTTAAAAATATATGTCTGGTTGTCAAGTTGACAAGGGGTGGCTTAGAATAATTGATACACTGTGTCAACATGAGAAGTTTAGAAAGCTTGACTGAGTGACTCATGGGAGGCTAGGGTCCTCACTTTGTAAACAACCTCAGCCTGTGTAGGAGAAGAGCATGGAGATGATGTGCATGCTCTACTTCCTTAGTCGGGTAGCTTGCTTACACTTCAGGGGAGAAAATAACAGGTTGTTTTTCTACACTTAAAACTGACAATAGCCATACAAGTGCTGCTTTCCAAACCTCCTGTAAAAATTTTCATATTTCCCCTGCTATGGCATCCTATAACTCCGTTGAGTCCCTAATCTTCTGATCAAGATTGTGGGACTACAAAGGAAAGTGATCCAATAATGTATAGTGTGCCTAAGGAGGATCACCAGGAGAGCCAAGCTTTCACAGAAAGCAACTTGGTCAAGCAATGGCCATGACTCATCCAGACGGCTGCCACTGACAGAAGAACTAAGAGGTGCTGTAGTTGGTTCCAAGATAAATCCTGAGGTGACTTAATTGACTTTGATAGATAGCAAAAATTGATTAATACAGGTTTCACCTTAACTTGGCCTTCAGCATCCAGCAGGAAAGTATAACCACAAGATGGGTAAAGCAATGCCATAGTAATATGTTAGCTATCAAAAACTAAAATCACTAACAACTTCTGACAGTTGCCAGCTATACTGGTAATTGACTGCTGTTACGGGTTAATGGATTGTATTGGGTTAACTTGAATACAGGTACCTAAAATCTTTGGACTGGGACTCTTTAGCCTAAATGAGTAAGTTTGCTCAGAATGAAAAGGACTCAACAATGAGGTCTTCTACAGAGTCCTCCAAACACATCACCCACTTCAACTGACCACCCATCGTTTGCAGCTACAAAACAGAAAAGGGGGAGAAGTAGGTAATGGTTGAAGCTGAAGACCGATCACACATGCAGGGCAAAGACAAAGCCAACCTTGAGAACACAGAGCGCTCAAGGCAGGCCACGTAAACAAGCTGTTCTAGCTCACACTAGAAAGTTGCTAGTCAGAGGGGTTGAAATTGACATCAACCTCCTGAGAGTATAAATAAATGCACGTGGGTGGTTGAGCAGTTCCAACCCTGAGCTTTCTGTCTCATCTTTATTTTCCATCCTCTCACTGTCCTTCCCTCTGGGAACTTTGAGAGCTGCCTGGGACACAACGTAGACCTAGACCCAAGCCCAGACCTAGTATATACGAATGCTTGGTTGTAGAATCTGAGCATCAGTAGTTTTTAAAAGACAAGTTGGTGATTTTAATGTGCATCCAGAAATGTGCATCATGAAATCACTAGTGACTGGTCTATATATCTCCTTCTAGACTTTGAAATACAAATTAAAAGCTCAATTTTATCAGGTTGTAAAATACAACTGCGTTTGCTCTTTCCCTTGTGACATTTTACCCCCCTAATTTCTTTTCTAATCATGATCATTACTACTGCATCTGTAGGCATCTGTAGTCTTAAACTCAGTAGCTAGAATGATATGTCCATCTGAGGCCAGGATTTTCCACCTCTCAGGCCTAGCTGGAATGATATATCAGCCTCTTACTGCTCTTATCACTTCAATGAACTTCTTCCTATTTAAAAATGGTGCTGGCAGTATACCCTCACTAGGTTCATGTGCTCATTGCCAACAGCTGGTTATCTCCCTAATTAGACTGAGTATTGGCTTTCTTTTCAGTCCTATAATTTAGATTTTGGAGGATGCCAAGTTGAGGTCAGTTTTATTTGTGGGTGCTAAGACTTGCCAGAATGACTTTAGCAGTTAAAACCTTGTACAGTTTCTTAAGCATATTTCTAGTGAAGATTTTTTCTTATAGAATTAACTGTCACTGAATATATTAAAATACAAAAAAATATTCCTCAAAATAAATGAACAAAAACATAACATATCCCTTGGAAATGTTACTATTATTTCATGATATCTAAGCTCTACAGTCATGGAAATTTAGGGGGGACTTATATGGTTATGAACTTCTGACAAGGAAATCCCTTTTATGATATCACCAATGAGCATGTACCTGTCATTTAAACACTTCTGGTAACTATAATTTGCTACTACGTCATTAGCGATTTGTTTCTTCATTAGTTTAAAAGTTGATATTTCTTCTACCTATGCTAAATTCAAAGACTGCACAAGGTTAGGGAAGTATAATTTATGTTGCCACGTCTAAGAATGGGAACAACTACAACAACACAATGAGACACATGCTGCTCTGTAGAGTTTTCTGGGAGCCCCTCCACACACTTGGAAATAATTATTGTTACTTTGAACTGAGAGGGAGCAAAAGTTCAAGCAAACATTTCACACACTTATGGATCTGATGCATTAGGCCTTAATGTATGAATAGACTTTCAGGCAGGAAAGTTAAATTGATGGCTGTACCGCAGAATCTCTCTCAATTAAAATTCCACTTTAATCCTTAGTATCCCTTTATTTTTCATTTTCTCTAAGACAAAGAAACTATCTATAACTTTGCTACTGAAAATATGTAACAGGCAGCACTGATACCCTTTGGGAGCACGAAAGAAATATACAGAGTTTCAGATTCCACCCCAGATCTACTGAAGTAACAGGTGCATTTTCACAAGTTCTCCAGGTGGTCTACATGTGCATGGAAGTTTGAGAAGTGCTGTGCTTGTATCTTTATTCCTCATCTTCCATTCCGTCTTTTAAATATATTTATTGTCTTTTATTTAATTAATGCATATAAACAGTTTTAATCCTCAAAGAATTCTCAAGGCTCATAACAACAAAATATGACAAAACTCTTCTATTCCTTCCCATCCCCACCAATCATGCACAAGAGTCAACCACTTTTACATCTCTTAGCTATTTATTCTGACATTGGTCTCCAGCTCTGAAACAAAAATGATTATGTTACTACTTATAAATTTGTTCATTTAAAAACTAACCTACACCTCTTAACACAGCGGGTGAAAATTTAACTTTCTTATACAACCATCTTGACTTGTATTTACTTTTCCTAATATGATTATAATTAAAGTATTTATATTAAATTTATTGGTACAATTTAGATCTAGATAATGATCACATCCATCATAGGGCATTTATAATTATGCATGATATATCTTGATTCTTCTTTTTATTTTTCATTCCACTCCTCTCCCTTCAACCTCTTTCCCCCTCCTTATTTACAAAGCCTTTATTTCCATTTTATCATTCTTTTCTCATTTTTTCTTTTTCCTTCCTTCCTTTTCTTCTTCACTCCTCCCTAGTTCCCCTTCCCTTTTGAACTATTCCTATTTCATAATATCTGTTATATATTTTGGTTCTTATGTACACTTCCAGTTTCTCACACCAGAGAGACCATGTGATATTTACATGTGTGTCTAATTTATTTCACTTAAGAGTATGGTCTCAAGGTGCATCAATTTACCTAGAAGATTCAGTCCAAAAATGGGCATCTGAGATGAATACATATTTTTCAGATGAAAGAGTACAAACAACAAATAAATACATGAAAAGGTGTTCAACATCACTGGTTATTCAAGGCATGCAAATTGAAACAATGCTGAGATTCCATCTCACTGCAGAAAAAAAATGTATATTACCAAGAAATCAATCAATAATAAATGCTGGGGAAGCTGTAGGGAAAAAGGGAGACTTCGCTACTGTTGGTGGGAGTGTGGAGTGGTGCAACCACTGTGGAAATCAGTGTGGAGATTCCTCAAAAAATTAGGATTAGAGTTCCCCTTTGACCCAGCTCTTCCCCTTCTTGGTATCTTCCTAAAAGAATTAAAAGCATCATAATACAGTGACACGTGTGCACCCATGTTTATAGCAGGACAGTTTGTAATAGCTAAGTCTTGGAAGCAAACCAAATGCCCATCAACCAATGAACAGACAAAAAAATGTGTTTTTTTTATACAGTAGAATATTACTCAGCCTTAAAGAAGTATAATAAAAGTTTGATTAAATTAATATTTAGTGGTTTTGGTGTTATAGCCATAAATATTGTCACTAAGCCATGTAGTATACTTTTTGGTTTGTTTTTCCTGGAGCTTGTCATTGCTCTTTTTCTCCATTTGGGTTTTATATACATTTGCTTATGCCTAATTTTTTCCTTATCTTTCCAACAGAACTGTAAAAGTCATCTCCATACAGTATCGCCATTCTGTCAGTTTCTTTTTCTTGAATCGTTTCCTCAGTTCCTTCATTCTCCTGTTTTAAATTGGAGCAGCTGTTTTATGGGAAGCTGATACAACAGTCATCCTTGGAGTTCTTTTCATCATTATTCTGGAAAATTCTTGCTTCTCTTTTGTTTTGAATTCTCAGTTTTAGGATCTCATGATATCGTCCTTTTCTCTAATCCGTTTTTGTGAAGGCTATCCTCCACTAATTCCTGGAAATAGATGTGTGCCAGGTATATGTCTTTTGGCATTCAGAATCTTTCATGGTACCTACCCATATAAGAGACTTGAAGCCTGGGCATACGTCACTCAGAATGCTCTGCTGGCCACGTTCTTGTTTAAGGTAGGTCCATGAAAGTTACTCATATGAGATTTGGAAGGAAGGGAGGTAGCAATTCTTTTTCCATCAGAAATAGTGACAGAATAACATGGGCTTTCTCACATTTAACTTCATTACTAGCAGCTATAGCTTTGCTAACAGATTAATGTGGTTTCCTGACTACTGGGTAGATTCTTCCTACTCTTCCAAACATATTAAAAATATGAGATCAGTATATTAGGTCATTTCCTGCTTGGATTACCTATAATAGATGTTTTTTCTGATTGAACCTTTACCAAGAGTGGCTGTAAAAACACAAACACTTTTTAAAAAATGGGAATGCCAATTTAGTTATCAGAGATAATAAGATTTGAAATAATGATGATCTCTGTGATATTAGTAGCTTAAAGTCAAAGAGTTACCTAATACCTAACATTAAAGGTACAGTTGTTGGAGACTGGGAGGCTACTTTGATATTTAGATACTGCTGGAGTGAAGAAAGCAGAGACTGTGGGTGGGCTGGATATTTCTGAGTGCACTGGAGAGATTACAGGAAGGAATGATGACCTCAGAGTTTTAAAAATGTTTGCTTAAGACATCTCCCAAAATAATATCTTTTGGAGTTACAGGACTGTAAATAACAAAGTGTACCAAAATCAGGACTCCTCATAGCAATGTAACTGAATGCTAGACCCATCCTTTAATCTTTTTGCACACAGGATTGTAAAGCAAGTTTAATTCACTGCCTCCTCAGGTCTATTATGTGAAAATTAAATTGTATTAACAAAGTGTGTGACCAGGTGTGATGGTGCATGCCTGTAACCTTACCACTTGGAAGGCTGAGGCAGGAGGAGAGCCACAAGTTCAAGGCCAGCGTGCGCCACATAGTTCAAGGCCAGGATGGGCTACATAGTGAGACCCTGTCTCAATGAAACAGAATAAATAAGCAACCCCCCAAAATACACATAAAAGGGTGTGTGTTATGAACTGAATTTTGCTCCCCACCAGGTTTATATTTTGAAACTCTGAAGCCTTACTGTAGTGAATGTATACGGGCTGCTTTATCTGGTTATTAAGGTTAAATGAGGTATACTGGGTGAGGTTTTAATCCGTTATGACTGGCATCTTTATATGAGGAAGTGACAGTCATGTGCAGAGGAAAGGGCATGTGAGGGCATAATGACAAGGCAGCCACTCACAGCTTGCCCTGCCTTCATCTTGGACTTCCGGTATTCAGAACTGGGAGGAAGTTAATTACTGTTGTTTAACCTCCAGACTGTGGTCTGCTGTAACCCTAGGAAAACTATTACATTCTCTTGCTCTGCCTTATTAAAGATCTCAGAATATAGGTTGAGCAGGTCTAATCTAAAACTGAAAATACTCCAAAATTCAAAACTTTTTGGGTACCGACATGATGCTATAGTGGTAAATGCTACACCTGTCTTCATGTGATGGGTCATGATCAAAATGCAGGCCCGCTGGAGGGACATCCCAAAATAGCGGAGCAGCGAGTGCCAGAAAGTCAACTTCTCCAGGAAGCGTCTACAGTCTGGAAAGCAATTGCTTGGAGAGGAATCAAAGTGAGTGGAGGCTACCCAGGAACTGTGAGGGAACTGACAGAAGGAAAGGAAATAGGATTAAATGATACAGAAGAACTAGATCACACCAAGGAGGACAGACCACGCAGGGCCACTGCTCACTGCTGGCTAGCTGCTAGCTGGGAAGAAAATGAAACTAACAACTTTTCTGCTCACAGAGAACTGCACCAGGACTAGGAGAATTTTTTGCAGTTGGAACCAATAGGGGGAATGTAAGACACCACTTCTGGAGGGGCCTTCCACAGTCAACAGCTGGGGAGTGACCTCGGTACAAGCACCTGAGGCCACAGTCCTGTGCAGAGGGAGCTGGTGAGGACGCCGTTGTAGGGAAAGGCTGGGTGTTTGAACCTGAGTCCTAGAACAGCCCGTTGGCTGCTTCACACTGCCAAGTTCCCGGAGTGGATGAGGGAAATACAATCATGGGAGAGAGCCGCAGTGGGAGGAGGCTAGGGAAAGTCCCACTGAGAGGCAGGGGCTGGGCAACACGGACCAGGAGACCAGGACCAGCCTAAGCTACCCAGGATCAGAAACTCATATTGGTTAGTGTTCTCACTGTAAGCAGATCTCTACACCCCAGCACCACTCTGGGGGCAGACTACCACCTTAGCCTTGCAGTGTGAACAAAGACACATCCTGGTCTAAGCTCTGCCCCTTATCCCTAAGCCAAAAAGAGCCACATGTTCAAAGCAATATATAATCTTCTTTTACTATTTTTTATTTGATCATATTTTCATTTTCATTTTTTAAAATTTTTTTATTCTTTGCTGCTTTCCTCCTTCTGTAACCCCTCACTTTTATTCCATTGTTTTACCCGTTGTTATGAGTGTGTCTCTGTGTGTATGCTTCTCTTCCTCTTGTCTTTTTTCTCCCCATATAGTTTATAGAGAGAAAGGGAATTCTCCTTTGTCCCTTTATGTCCCTCTACATTTATCTGTATCTCTTTGACTGACTTTTTTCTCCTGTCTTTTATTCATTCTCAACCTTTCTTTTCTTTGCTGTCCACTTTTCATTTGTCTTCCTTTAACTGTTTCTGCAATATTTTATGTCACTCATAGAATATTTTCCATCCCCATTATCACTACCATTTTTGTACCCAGTTTTCCCTGTTAATCACTTCTAAATATATAATAACATAACCTTAGCATCAATAGGATCATTAGCCTCCTTCTTATTTCCTCCTTCCCATACCACAAACCTGAGGACTTTAAAAAGAAAACATTGTTTTTCTTTTTTTTCTTCTTTTCCTTGCTCTGATATTAGCCAGTCCCCAACCTCCTGGGCTTTAGATAATTGGTTCTATAAAATTACTGTTGAATACTGGTTGTCACAAGTTGTTATGGTTGTGTCTGAATGTACCCCAAAGCTTCATGCAGTCAGGGGGGTACTCTTTGGAGGTGGCTGAATCTAGAGTTTGTGATTGAGTCATTGCCTAGTGCTGGGATAATAGGTGTGAGTGCTACACCCACCCTGTGGTGGGTAGCTTACATACAATATAAGGGACAGAAAAAGTCTTCCCCTGTACTCCCTTTTTGCTCTTGATGCTTTTGCTGTCTTCTACCACCATGAACTGTTGCTTCTCTGTCATACCACCCTGCCTTGGAGCCAGCTGATTGTGGACTGAAACCTCTACAAACTGTGAGCTAAATAAATCTTTCCTCCTCTAACTTCAGGTGTCAGGTATTTTGTCTTAGCAATGAGAGAAAATGAACTAAGACACCAGTAGAGGAGACAAAGCTATTCCAATTCATGGACATATACTGTGTGTCAAGACTTGGCTTGTTATGATGCTTAGTATAACTGTGAATTTCTTCTCTAGGCTAAAGGGGGATCCAAAGGTCTCATGTTGTATAATTTCACAACTATTCCTGCTAGATACCACTGTAAAGGATTATTAGCCTTTTACTGCTGAGGGTGGTCTGACTGCATAGGAGTAACCCTGACTCAGTAGACAATTTTGTGCCAGTGAACCTGTCTGCTGAATCCACCATCACACCCAAGGAGAGGGACAGCAAGGGTTCCTAACCTAAGAGCTTGGACTAGATCAGACTCTACAGGCAACCAAAGTTTGAGTTAACTTCAGTACTGTGGTAGAGGGGTCAGAGGAGTTATTGGGGTGTGAGCTCTCAGACTCTCTGGCAAAGAAGCCACTTGGGAATCATATATGCAATATCTCATTGGAATATTTAATCTGTGTTCCCATCAGACATGTTATTGTTTTAAGTTTTTGCGTGCTTGTTCATTTATTTAGTAATGTGTGGTTATGTTCTTTTGTGGTTTCCTGTATTTATTAGGTTATTACTTTTGGATATTTGTTCTTTCATTGGCTCTGATTTAATAGGTGTCTAGGTTCTCTCCCTCTTCACACCTCTCTATCTAGTTTCTTCACCTCAAACTGCTGAGACAATATTATGAACATACTTTTTTTATTCTTTCTCCAAACACATAAATTCCTCCTCCCCAACTTTTATATTACCCATGCTTGGATCTCTCAGTCACTCCTATTTCACTAGTATTATTCCTTGACCTTCTGCATCCTAAGGCTTTGGATCCTCTATATCTTACTTAGCTTATTGTCTTCCCCATCAGCAAGTTCTGACAACTGCATAACTTTCCTCAATCACAAACTAAGCCCACTTTCTCCCATTTCTTGTCCTTGCACTCAAAAAATATCCTCAGAAAACTCTCAGTACTAACCCTTCAACATAACTAAAGTACTCCAACCAAATCAGACCCCACATCAACCTTTTCTTCTCATCTACCACTATTTCCCACTTCGTACTTCCCCCTTAGTGTCTGATACTCCTCATCCAGCCACATCCCATGCTCCCCACCCCACCTCACCTTCTTCACTGCAGAGTAACAACAAATAATAAACTGTCATTGTGTGCATAGAGAATAGACAAAAGGGAGAAAGAATAACTGCAAGGACTATCACATATGTGTTGTAAGATTGAATCTGTGAATGCTGTCATCACTAGGAATAATTCTTTCAGCAAAACAGAGGGACAGAGTGGAAATCATTTAAAGAAAATAACAAGGTATAAATGTTAGCACTGGAAATATATAGCTGAAAATTATTCATGGGGCAGCAACATCCTACTAAAAATCTTCAAATGAGACACAAACTCCTCACTCATCAAGCCCCCAATCTGCAGGAACCCCCAAAAAGGAGGGGAAAGAAGGGATATGTAATATAACACAGATACACATAGGAGAATAGGGAAACAAGGAAATAAAGATCTCCAACTCCTCCACCAACTCCCCCAAATCAGAGAGAGAGAGAGAGAGAGAGAGAGAGAGAGAGAGAGAGAGAGAGGTCACAAAGGGAGAATAAAAAATAAATACAAGGTAGCAGATACTTATGGAAAGTTCTCAGAACAGATGATGAAAATAGACAAGCTCAAAGAGGAAATGAGCCAAAAGTTCACAGCAATTTCACTCAGTATGCCCATGGTGAATTTTGGAGAACTAGGTAAAAAACTGGATGAGCTAACAAAAACAGTTCCAAATTTGAATGACAAATTCAACAAGGATATGAAATCCTCAAAAAGATGTCAGAGAGAAATACCTGAAATTAAAAAAAAAAACTGGATTGAATTCATACATTGAAGAAATGACCAATGTGAAGACAGAGTGTCTGAAACTGAGGAAAAAATAGTAAATTATGATTAAGAGCTCAAAAAAGACAAAAAAGACTATTCTGCAGCTACTAGAGACAAATCTAAGGCTCATCAGAGGTACAGAAAAACTAGAAGATAATACAGATGGATTCACTAGCATGCTTATAGAAATTATGGAAGAAAATTTCCCAAATATAGGAAAAGATTTTAAAATACGAGTAAGTGATGCTTACAGAACAACAGACAGGTATAATGAAAGGAGAAGTTCAACAAGGCATATCTGTATTAAGTTCTCAGCTATCCAGCAAAAAACCCCAAGGCAACAACAACAGCAACAAGAAACAATAACAACCAGAATTTGAAAGGCAGCCCCAGGAAAACAAAAACCACATATAAAGGTAAACAAATTATAACCACAGCAGATTTCTCAGTGGAAACCCTGAAGATCAGAAGAAGTTGCAGTGAAGTATTTTAAGCCCTAAGAGCACATAACTTCCAACACAGATTAACTTACCAAGCAAAGTTGCCCCTCAAAATAGATGGAAAAAGACTATGAAAAAGACGAGAAGGTATATGAGTAGTAAGGCAGCTCTAGAGGACATACTTAAAAGTATTTCCAACAGAAACAACAAATTGGACACAGCTAAAAACACAGAGGAAACTAGTAGGGCCAGTGGATATACAGCAACAAAAACCACCAGGAAATGAAAAACAAAGGATACACCAACAAATAAAAAAGGAAATGATACTAAATAATCAAACCATTTCAGTAATAGCTGTCAGTGTTAACAGCCTCAGCTCTCCAGTTAAAAGACATAGACTGGATCAAAAAACAGAATCCAACAATCTGTTGCTTTCAAGAAACTCATCTGCTCCAGAAAGATATTCCCAGACTAAACAGTGAAGGTTGGAAAACTTTTCATGCTCCCAAACCCTAAAAACAAGTAGAGGTAGAATTCTAATAGCAGAAATGGTAATCTTTAAGCTAAAACTGACTAGAAAAGACAAAGAAAGTCCCTACATACTAGTTAAGGGCACGACCCAACAAGAAGAGATAACATTGATAGACTTATATGCACCAAATACTGGAGCATCTATCTTCATAAACAAAAACTACTAAAATTAAATATCAAATAAATACTAATAATCACAATAGGGGATTTTAGCACTCCACTTTCACAAAGAGATAGATCAACTAAACAAAAAGCCAGTAAAGAAATTTAAGGGCTGAAGCATACCCTTGAACAAAGAGATTTAAGGGATATATACAGCATGTTCCACCCAGAATATTCTGTGACAAAGTACGTATCCTTTTCAGCAGCACATGGTAACTTTTCCAAAATAGATCACACACTCATCCACAAAGTCTGCTTAAGTAAATATTAAATAATAGAAATTACCACATGCATATTATCAGACCACTGTGCAATGAGAATAAAAATCAAAGACAGAAATTTTGGAAAAGGCAAAACCTCCTGGAGAAGTAGCAATATACCCCTAAACCACAAATGGGTCATAGGAGAAACGAAAGAAGAAATTAAAAAAATTTCTGAAAGTTAATGACATGATGGTACACCTTGTCCAAACATCTAGGACACTATGAAAGCCGTTCTAAGAGGAAAATTCATCACAATCAATGCTCACATTAGGAAAGAGAGCAGGCTCAAATAAACAACCCTAGTGAGAAATTTTAAGATACTTGAGAAACAACAACAAACCAGCCTCACATGAAAATTAAAGAGGAAAATTATAAAGATGAGAGTGGAAATCACAATGAAATAGAAACTAGAAAACAGTAAAAAAATCTAACCCAAAAAGGCAAACAAATAGCTGGTATCATATTAAATGAGGAAAAATCAAAAACACTCCCCCTAAAATCAGGAACAAGAATATCACCTCTTGTATTCAAAAGTAGTACTTGAAACATTCACCAGAGCAATTAGGCAAAAGAAAGAAATAACTTCCCGCTTTAAACGGATACATATAGGTAAAGAAAAACTCAAATTATCATTATTTGCAGATGACATGATACTCTACGTAGAAGACCCAATGAACCAACCAAAAAAACCCTCTTAGAATTAATAACAAACTTCAGCAGTATAGCAGGATACAAGATCAACACACAAAAATCATTAGCATTTGTGTATACCAACAATGAACAGAATGAAATTATGAAAATAATACCATTCACAGTAGTGTCAAGAAAAATGAAATACCTAGGAATTAATCTAACCACAGAAGTGAAAACCTCTACAAAGAAAACTACAGTACTCTGAAAAAAAGGTTGAAGAGGATATCAGAAAATGGAGAGATATACCCTCCTTCTCAAAAGACAGAACCAGTATTGTCAGAATGGCCATACTCCCAAAACTGTTCTGCAGATTCTGTGAAGTCCCAATCAAAATACCAAAGGCATACTTTACAGAACTTAAAAAAAACCTAAAACTTATATCAAACAGAGGAGACCCAGAATGGCAAAAGCAATTTTGGGCAACAAAAGCAAAGCAGGAGGGATAGCAACACTTGAACTGCAATAGTGATAGAAGTGGCATGGTACTAGAACAAAAACATATGTTGATCATTGAACAGAACTGAGGATGCAAGAACTTCCCAACATATTCAGCTCTTTGACCTTCAACAAAGGGCCCAAAAGCATATGTTGGAGGAAAGACAGCTTATCCAACAAGTGGTGCTGGGAAAACTGGTTATCTGTGAGCAGAAGATTGAAACTCGATGCTTATCTCTCACCAAATACTAACTCAAAACCAAAATGGATCAAAGATTTAAACATTAAAACTCCTGGGAGATAAAATAGATAAAATAAAAAAATAGGCAAAACACTTGAAGATATAGGCTTTTCTAAACAGAGCCTCACTTGCACAAGAAATAATGGTAAGAATCAACAAATGGGATCATATCAGAATAAAAAGTTTCTGTACAGCAAAAGAATCAATCAGTAGAGTGAAGAGACAACCTACTGAATTGGAAAAATTTTCTGCCAGCTACTCCTCAGACAGACAACTAATATCTAGAATGTACAAATAACTCAAAAAAGTTAAGCCACCTAAAATTAAAGATCCAGTCAAGAAATGGGCAAAAGAATTGAACAAACACTTCACAGAGAAAGAAATACAAATGAGTCAACAGATATATGAAAAAATGCTCAGTATCTCTGGCTATAGAGAAAGGTAAATTAAAACAATGCTAAAATGCCATCTTACTCCAGTAAGAACGGCAATAATTAAGAAATCCAACAATTATTAATGCTGGCATGGCTGGGGTGAAAAAGAAACCCTGCTTCATTGCTGGTGGGCATGTGAACTAGTACAGTGATAGTGGAAATCTGTATGGAGATTTCTCAAAGAATTGAAATTAGAAATTACATACAACCCAACAACACTGAGATTCCATCTCAGCCCAGAAAGTATGGCTATCATTAAGAAATCAACCAATAACAAATGCTGGAGAGGCTGTGGGGGACAAGGAACACTTTTCCACTGCTGGTGGGAATGTAGATTGGTGAAACCTCTGTGGAAGTCAGTTTGGAGATTCCTCACAAAACTAGGATTAGAAATCCCACTTAACCCACTTATCCCCCTTCTAGGTTTTTTCTCAGAAAAACACATCATACCACAGTGATATATGTGCATCCATGTTTATAGCAGCACAATTTGTCATAGCTAAATCTTAGAAACAACTCAAATGCCCATCAAACTGAGGAATGTATAGAAAAGATGTGGTATTTTTACACAACGGAGTACTACTCAGCTATAAAAAAGATAAACTTGGCTTTTATAGGTAAATGGATGCAACTAGAGACCATACTCATAAGCAAGAGAAATTGGACCCACAAGTGTAAATATCATATCGTTTCCCTAATGTGAGAACCTCAAAGAGTAAATAAAAGCCAAAAAGTACAATAGCTAATATGAAAGGGAAAGAAACTGCTCAAAGGAAAGAACAATTGGGATGAGGGAAAGAAGAAAAAGAAAGAAAGAAGGAAGGATATATATATATATATATATATATATATATAATAACTGTATAGCTGATGTTTACTGTTTAATAAAAGGAACAGTTAATGTTTAAATTTTTTTTACATTTTGATCAGTATGCATGTTTATGTCCAGTAATCTGAGCAACTGATTTGAAGACATCAATATGCAATGTAATAACCATTGGTGAATTCCTACCATCTTGTCTAGTGAAACTCTGTATCATCTCTAAAGTTTTTTTAAATTTTTTTTTTCTTTTCAATAGTTTGATCAATCTTGCATTCTTACATCTGGTAATCGGAGCAACTTCACTGAAGATAACAATATGTAATATAACAACAATTGTTAATTCCTATCATTTTGTTTTGAAACTTTGTATCATTTTTAATGTTCTTGCTTTGTTTTGTTTATGTCTGTGATATTGGTAGTTTGCTATTGTTCTTTTTCACTATTCTCTTTAAAATAAAAAAGAATAAATAAACACGCTTTAGAAGAGAAAATTAAGTACATGATATTGTGAAGAAAAAAATAATACAGACAGATTGTAACAAAAAATAAAAGAAACCAAAAGCTGTTACACTGACAGTTACAAAACTGACATCTAGCTATGCTGATCAAGGGGAAAATAAAGATTCAGATTATTCACTTTCAGAATAGCAGACATGTTATCATTACCAATTACATAGATTTTTTAAAAATATCACAGTGCAGTGGCAAGTAGAAACACTGAAATGACACCCAGGATTTTGAGGAAGATTTATTTAACATCAGATGGGCACTGACAAGGAATCAGTTATCTTTCAAAATGTCAGGCCTTGAAGGCTCAGGGAGGGAGTTTTTATGGGGTCTGTAAAGGGGAGGTATAGAGGTAGAGCACTTGGCTATCTCTGATTGGTTCTTCTAATTGCATCATAGTGACCAGCTATGCATCACAATGATCAGCCATTTCTAAGAAACAAAAGCAATAGGAACTGTAACAGGAACTATTACTTGGGCAACTAACAGACTGGCTAGGGTGGCATTTTCTGCTACAAGAGCATATTATGAACATTATGTTGATACAACTAACAATATAGATAAAATGGACCAACTCCTTGAAAGAAATTATAACAGATATGACATCCTAGCTCCAAGAGTACAATTAGCAATAAGGATAGCATCACGAAATACATCCAAGTGTTTTTCTTCGCTTGTCTGTTTCTTCACTTAAGAAATACATAATCTGAGTAGCCCTATATCTATTAAAGAAATGGCTATTGTGATTAGAAACCTTCCTAGAGAGAATTAAAAATGTATTTCTTGACTGGAATGAAGGCACACACTTTTAACCTCAACACTCTGGAAGGCTGATGCAGGATCTTGTAGCATTGTCCAACCTAGGCAATCTGGCAATTTAACAAGACCCTGTTTCAAAATTAGAAAATAAAAAAGGTACACTATGGGAGGCACAAAGGACTTGACAACTAGCTTGGTCAGAGGAAGCTGGTGCCTGATCCATCTTCCTATGTGGCATGAAACACCTGGGACCAGGCCACCACCTTGGCCAGAGGAGCCCAGGGTAAATCCACTCTAACAAGGGGAAACACTTTGCATACAAACTCCTAATTTATGATTCGTTCTGCTGTATAACTATAGACTTTGCTCATATGGTCTAAAGTACAAAATCAATAGTTATCACAGTTTGTCAATTTCTAAATTTTGCTTGATGCTATCATTATTGCTAATTATACTACTGTAGCTAGGATGTCATATCTGTTGTAATCACTTGTTCTCCCTTGGGTAACAATATTGAAGCTCTGGGGTAACAATCTCACCACAGCCCTATACCTAAAGACTGAGGACAGACCCAAACAAAAACCAATATCCCACTCTCAATTAATTGGGAAGGCAAGATCTTGGGACAGACACAAACCAAGAATCTCTGACACACAGAAGATATCCCTGAGGAACAGACTTTTCCTAGAGAGGCCTTGATAATAATGATATAGTTACCTACTACCAAAACTCACAAGGATCATCACAGAAATCAAAAAAATAAAAAAGAGGTAGGAATGGGTGTAGCTCAGTGTGAAGGCCCTAGGTTCAATCCTTGATACTGAATAAGTATACTTTTTCTTGCCGTGAGCTTCAAATTGAACTTTAAACTTCCCTGTAATACTGACTTTTAACATTAATCTTCTCCCTGCCCCTGACCTATCCTGACTTTTACCTTCCATTTGAAGCTGACCTTGACCTTGACAATGAACCTGATCTAACTCTTGACCCATCCTCACCATGACTCTAAATTTGACACTGAACCCACACTTAGTCTGATCTTAATCTGACCTGAATTAATCCTGATCCTCACACTAATGAGCCTTTAAACATTGTCTTGACCCCACCCTTGATGCTGAAGTCATATGCTTGTTCTCATTGTGGTCTTTTGTTTTATCTTAGTTTGTGTGTGATAAGGTCTCACTTTGTAGTTCAGGATGGTTTTGCAATCACTATGTAGCCCAGGCCGGACTTAAACTCACAGTGATCCTCCAGCCTCAGCCTCCTGAGTGGTAGGATTACGGGCATGTGCTGCCATATATGTTGCCTTATATGATGCCACAGTTTGGATATGTTTTGAGTGTGTTCTTCAGAGCCTTCATGTGCTGGAAGCTTGGTTGCCAGTGTGATCACGTTAAGGTGGTGGAATCTTTAAGAAGCAGGGGCTTGTGGAAGTCGACTAGGTCATGGGGAGTGCCATCCTCAGAAGGGATTAATGTAGTTCTTTTTTTTTTTTTTTTTTTGGTATACTTGGAATCGATCTCAGGCCCTTGTGCTTGCCAGGCAGGTGCTTGTGCCTCTGAGCTATATTCCCAGCCCCAGTGTAGTTCTTATGGGACCCTCCTCAGTTCCCATGAAAGCAAGTTGTTATAAAAGAGGAAGACTGGCCTCTGAATGTCTCAGGCTTCTTGTCTTTCTGTGTGATCTCTCCCACGTGTGCTCTCACCACAGTACCACCCACCAGGGGGTCCTCACCAGAAGGACAAACAGATGGTGCCACCAGTGTTGACTTTTAGCATCTAAAACTATGGGTAAGTGAACTTTGCTTCCCCTAGAGTATCTAGTCTGAGGAATTTTGCTAGAGTAACATAAAATGGATGGATTCACGTGACAAAAGGGAGTTTGCAGATGTGATAAATGAGGTTGACTTTGAGATTTCAGTATAGTGTCCTGGACTATGCAGGTAGCCACAATCTGATCATACGCAGAGAGCTTTTCTTGGCTGCCATGACAGTGAGAGAAACAAGGGAAGAAAGAGGAGGTGAACTCGATCCAATTACGGGCCTGGAAGATGGAGTGAAGGCCCTATAAGCCAGGGGCTCCAGGTGGGCTTTAGAAGCTAGGGATGGCTCACTACTGACCACCAGCACGGAAGTGAAAAGTTTACTCTTAAATCCACA
Source organism: Chinchilla lanigera (assembly GCF_000276665.1). NCBI lineage: Eukaryota > Metazoa > Chordata > Mammalia > Rodentia > Chinchillidae > Chinchilla > Chinchilla lanigera. Next base: position 11,793,081 of record NW_004955435.1, on the reverse strand, counting down.
AGAAACTGAGCTGTGCTAACAACTGCAATAAGCAAGGAAACAAATTGTCCCCGGCAGCCAGCAGTAAGGGATGTATCACAGCTGATCCATTCATTTGGTCCCAGTGAGACTTAGAGCAGACTTCTGATTTACAGAACTATAAGGTAAGAGTAGTGTGTCTAAGCCACTAAGTTTGTGTGCGTGTGACTTGTTAAGGTAGCAGTAGAAACATATCCACATTTACAATTTTTTTTCAGTATTGAGGATTGAACCCAGAGCTTTCACTCGGAGCTACAATCTCAGTCCCCTCTTCTTTCCCCCTAAGTTTTAATTTTGCTAAATTCTTAAGTAGCTAAGTTGCTGAGGCTGGGCTGAACCTTGTGATCATTCTGCCATGACCTCCCTGACTGCTAGGATTACAGGTGCACGCCATCACGCCCAGACCTCTTGACCTTGAATTTGACAGTGAACTAATGCTCACCTTGACAAGGAACCTGACTTGAACTTAACCTATTCTCTTATTCACACCACTTAGAACTGCACTAACATAAACAAATTTACCTGCTCAGGAACACATAGAATGTAGGTAGCAAGGAGATTTCAGTGGGACCGAAGGTTAAAGGGCCTCCATAAGATTTGAGCTATCTTCTGTGGACAGTATTTGCTACACTTCAGTTTGGTCTAAAATTCCACTAAATTTTCCTCAGCAGCACACTAGTCCCCCAGAATACTTGCCACCACAAACTGCACTAGCCACAGCTCTCACATGGAAAGGAGGGTTCTTTCCCTAGTTCCCCTGGATCATTAAAGGGGGAGGAGTAGGAATTGCATACTGTGCATGAGACCCCACCCCTGAATGTGAGCCTTTTTTTTTTTTCTGGTACCGGGAATCGAACTCACGACCTCAAGCTTGCAAGACAAGTGCCATGCCGCTGAGCTAAATCCCCAGCCCCGAATGTGAGCCTTTCGAGGGACATTTCTGATCTAAACCATAACAGAGGTGGGCCACCAGCCCTGACCTGGAAGAGTGCATTCTAGTCTCTGGCTTCTGTCTTCTCTCTCTGCTTCCTGACTGACATGGGTTGAGCACTTTTCGTCTGCCATTACCTTCTGCATGGATAAGCTGAGCTGAGCCATTATTTCAGTTCTGTTTTTCATAGCTCTGCAGAAGTCCTTAGGATTTGAGGGACAGTTCAGTTCCCATGAGATCGATGATTGTTCTTACTTGCAAGGGGAGTGAGTGCCTTGGTTTTCGTGAGGGGGTAATTGCCCCTGCTTGGGGTGTGTGATCTCATGAGGTGGCATGGAAACCCCTGCTGCTCCTGGAACCTAAGGGATTGTATGTTCAGAGATTTCTAGGCATCACTAGAACAGGATGTTGTGAAAGCTGTCAGTTGATCGTCCCTGCAAACCCTGAAAATTAGTTACTTTTATTTTGGTGTTCTCTGTCATGAAGGGGATGAGAACGATGAGGTAAACTAAGAGCCAATAAACCTTGCTTTGTTAACGTTTCCTATGTGCAAAGATGAACAAGAATCTAATCAGCTTCAAAGTAATAGTGAAAAAAAGTTAAGTCTCCTTGTCTCTTTTCTATTTAGCATTATTGCTTCTATCTTACCTCAAGTTAGTATGAATTTGAGATAATATAAATGAGTATAAATTAATAGTTTATGTATCAGTATAAATTCTTGTTAAGAATGGTTTTGTGACATTGGTTTTTTTAAAATGAAAACAAAATTTATATGTATATATAAGAATAGCTGGAAGAGGTGTATTGCTGAGGTATGCGGTTTATTGAGAGGATCAATCAATGCTTAAAATTTTCTTTTTTCTTGACCAATTTCTTGACCAATTTTACACGCTCGAATTTGGTAATTACAATGACTGATCTGAAAACAATATGCAGTGTAAGAACCATTGTTGAACTCCTACCATTTCGTACGGTGAAGCTCTTCATCATTTCCAATGTTTTTTTTCAAATTATTTTTATTTATTTATTTATTTTACTTGTT
>NW_004955435.1:11789521-11790959 GCF_000276665.1 Chinchilla lanigera | reverse complement strand
GCTTTGCCGCTGAGCTAAATCCCCAGCCCCTCAATCTTACATTCTTATGTCTAATGGACTGAGCAACATTATTGATGATAATGGCAAGTAATATAGCAACCATTGTGAATTTCTATCATTTTGTCTTGAGGTCACGTATCATTTTTGATGTTTTGTGTTGTTTTTTGTCTTCATTGTTGTTTTGACATTTTTTTTAATTAAAAAAAAAAAAAAAAAAAGAATGACCTGCTAGAAATGCTGGCCTTTGAAGATATTTTAGAGACATGGAACTTTGCGAGTCTTCCAATCCGGATTAAGTACCATTTATTTCTAACTTCAAAAATCTTTCTGGAAAACATAAAAGATGAGTTTGATCCCTCCCTCTATGGTTTTATGCATTACTTTTATCTATGTCTTGATTCTTTAAACTCACTGTGGAGCAAGCACATGTATAATTCCTTTAGTTCTCCTTACTTAGGAGAAAACCTGACCAGTGTAGCATGTTTCTAATACACAGGGAAGCACATTTTTCTTCTGACAAGAAAATTTTACAATCTTCAACCTTGAAATATGACCTTAGGAAAGTGAACATTTGCCAGTTGTACTGGCATCATCAATAATGACTAATGAGTTACCGGGAGCTCATTTTGGTCCCTAAGACCTGGGCCCTGCGCCTTTGTCTTGGCTGGGTTTTCTTCAGGTGTCAGCTCTCGTAGGTTGGAGACTCAGGCCTGCAGCTCTCCCAGGTTGGTACCACACCCTTGGGAATTTCCTTACTTCTGCAGCTCCACTAGGCACTGCCTTCAAGTGGGTCCTTCCACAGGGAGTCCATATTTGGGGCAGGTACCTCCCTAGACCCCTGGGGTATCTGAGACATCCTTTGAAACCTAAACAGAGGAAGCCAGGTTCTCACAGCTCTTGTGTTCTGCAAGCCTGCATTCTCTACCTGTCAACCTCAAATGTGCTCTTGGTTCTATAAAGAAAGACTCTTTCTCTATGATGTTGCCTATGCTATTCTAGGCTTTGTGGTTTTTTGTTTGTTTGTTCATTTATTTTTTTCAACTCTTACTATATCCTATATCTCTCAATATAATCCAACTCATTTTCCACCAAAAACTCTATTAAAAATGTCTGATTCCACCATATCTTACTTCATCACATCTTTAAATCTGTTTTGGCGTAATGAGATAGAGAATTTTGTTCACCAGAAGCTCTGCATAAAGATTTGAAAATTTGTGACTGAGAAAATTATAACTTCTTAGGGTCTCCATATATTTCCTTGTTTGAGGAGACTCTGGATCTTCCAGAAATTCTGCAGCTTTCTGGTACAGCTCACAGGGAAAAAGAAAATTTTCTAATGCTACTTATAGTGGTGAGATATTATAGTGGGGTATAGGGAATAGAGGAAAAACGAGAACCCAAGGAAGGTGTCTGGGAAAGTTCACAGAGAGAGAAAGAG
>NW_004955435.1:11786443-11789421 GCF_000276665.1 Chinchilla lanigera | reverse complement strand
GAGAGAGAGAGAGATGGGGACAGATACATACATAGAAGGTGTTGATGTGCTATAAAAATGACCAGTCTGGTCAGAAGTTTTTCAATGAGGAAGATTCTATGTTGGGGCTGTAACTTGGGGCTGATATTTTTACTTAGGTTACCTTTGTGTTCCTTTCAGTGGGATCTGATAGAGACGCATGTACTAGTCTGCTCTCCTGAACTAGTTTTGAATTAAACATATTGAAAAACATCTGGGTAACTCCCTACTATCTTCTTACTTACTTTAAAGAATCATTCCTCTTTATTGTCATGTTTACTTGCTTATCCCGATGTAAATATTTGAAGATCTTTTTTATTAATGCATGTTTGTAACATATAATAGTTTAATTGGAGGGAATTAGCGTATGTGTGTAACCAATTATTGTAATCTTTTTACCTGCTCCGTCCTACTCTCTCTCCTTTTTGCTTCCCCTGACCTCTTTCCATATCTTCATAAAGTCTGCCTTTTCTTGCTTCTATCTTTTATTTTCCTTTTTAAAAATTATATCTTAGGTTTCTCCTACAGAGAAACAATGTGATATTTAACTTTCTGTATCTGACTTATATCACTTCATTTATCATTATGGTCTCAAATTCTACCAATTTTCCTGTTAATGACATGATTTTATTTTGAAGACCATTTTTTATGAGGTAAACTATGGAAGCAAAAATGGAAGTATATTCTCTCACCTACTGAGATTATACCATTTTCATCTCATATTATAGCATCTCAACATACTGAATAGTAATCGTTTTATCATATAAATATCAATCAATCATATTAATTAGTTAAACATTTGTTGCCCTAAAGTTTTATGGATTACTTATGGACTTTCGATTCCTACACAATTTTCTTCAGTATAAAATTAAGGAAGAAACAGGGACCATTTCTACCTTCACAAATTCTATACTTGTAAGTATCTATTCCTGGTTTTATGTTAATCCTTTTCTTTTTTGTTTCATTTTTTTACATATATTTTTATATCTAGGATCATCATAGAACTTCTATAGAATCTTTAAATGCTTCTCTGCTCTTTTTTTCTACAAAGGACAAGACTATTCCAGACTATTTATCTAGAATTCCATACTTTAAAAATATATGAATCCTCACGCCAAACTTCTCTTTAGAATCCTTGGTCATATCTAACTTTTTGCTAAAATAATTACATATCCTATTTTATAAAGTGCATGGTACATGCCCAACAATCTTTAGAGTTCCTTTCTTTCTGCACTACAGACTCCAAAATGGCATTGTCACTTCCTGTTACACCCAATTACCAACCGCGTTTCCCTTCTTTCTCAGAGTTGGGTCTGGAGCCTTAGTTCCCTTTGTGGCTTCCTGTGCCCCTCGGAGATGGAGTTACCAGCAAGGTCAGTAAAAAATGAGTCTGACACTCAATTTTCCACAGAAAGAGACTTTTGGAAGCCTGTGATGTCATTAGTATAACTAAACTCTACCATGAATTTTTAATCTCAGTTAAAACCATGGCTTTCACCTAGCTTTGTGCTCTATGGAATATGCCCACAGCCATTTCATTTGTACTCTCTTTTTATCCTGCTAAATATTTTCTATTTGATGTGTTTTATCAGAATCATGGATTTCCAGATGGGGTTTTACCAGTTTACTTTGGAGTGTTTCTCTCTCTCTGCCTTCTTTCTTGTGCATCTGCTGTGCATTAATAAAGTATGTTCTTTTAATGTTAGGGTATAAGTTCCAGCTCTGTAAGTATTGGATTTTGTTTACTGCACTCTATTACAGTTACTTGACTTGTTTCCTGTTCCCTGTGCTTTGAAATATAACACGTAGGAGGTGTTAGAATATTACTAATCACTGGGTTTGAAGACATACAATTGTATTATTTAGGGTAAGAATGCTATTAGACAAACCACCAAGTCCCAATTGCTTAATATAATAAAGATTTAATTCTTTCTCCTGCAAAGTTCAACTTTCCATGTGATCTTTTGGAAACCCGGCATCTTTATCTTGTGGCTCTGTCCTCTCCTGTGCTCTTAGAATCCTTCCTATTCAGCCAGTGGATCAGGAAAGGCAGCGGGAAGGCAGAAAAAATGAAGGATGTTTTTAATGGGCCAGATGTAGAGGTGGATGTAGTAATTACTCTTTATTGGCCCAAACTCAGTCACGTGGTTCCGCCTAGCTAACAGGAAGGTCGGGAAACATAAACTGGCTGTGGATCTATGAGGAAGGAGAAATCAAATTGGCAAACAGCCAGCAAGTCTCTCCTGCAATAATTTCATTATATAAATTATAAAACTTGCTCAGAGTTTTAGTTTTGCTTTACGGTATTCTCTGGGGTGGCCTTTTAAGTTTCCCTTTCATGCCTGAACTGACTCACAGAGTCATTATGATCTCCTCATTTTCTACTTCTGCCACCCTACAGAGTGCCACCGGTTGTATTTTAAAATACTGTTTTCCTCATATCCTTTTTCTGTCTTTTCTCAATGCCCTCTTCTCCATGATTTCTCCATAATTTACCTGTGTCTTACTTCTCCACTATCTCCCACTAATCTTCTTCAGACCACGAATCAGTAGGTAAGGTGGTGGCATTTGGCCTGGAATCTAAACATCTGAATCCTGTGGTAATAGTGTCCTTCCTTAACCCCAGTCACAATACAGTGGGAAGAAAATGATACTCTTCAGTGTTTCGGCCTTCAGACTCACACTGCAAACCTTCCTGGATGTAGACCAGGGTACGCAGAGACCCCCTTCACTCAAGCAGAGTCTTAGGTCCATAAGGTCCGTGAGCTGCATCCTCTCTTCCACACACCCGACTCTCCACCCTAACTAAGCATCTTACCATTTTGATGATGGGGAAAGCTGAGCATATGGGAAAATAAAAGACTGGTTAATTTTTGCAATATCTAATGACTTAAGGCAACAACGTTTTTATTCTTCTTCAGGTTTCTGTGTGTTGGCTGGCCAACTCTGGTCTGTGCTGG
>NW_004955435.1:11783027-11786276 GCF_000276665.1 Chinchilla lanigera | reverse complement strand
CTGGGATTAGGAATCACTCACGCATCTCTGTATACACTCTCTCTTCTTCCAGAGTCCAACCTGTGCTGTTCAGGTAGTGATAACAGGTTCCTAGCAGCAAGAGATGATGTCCTAGTCAACTTTTCTGTCACTGGGACAAAACACCTAATACCTGCAAATTACGGGCGGAGAGGAGAGGTTGTTTTGGTTCATGATCTCAGAGGCTTCAGTCTAGGGTTGGCTGGATCCAAGGCAGAAACATCATGATAGAAGGGGATGGTGGAGAAGAGCTGCTCAACTCAACACATCAGACAGGCAGAGAGCAGGAAAAGAGTCCTGGAGGAAGAGGCCAGCGACCAGATATGGGCTCCGAGATCACACCCTCATGAGCCACTTCCTTCAGCTAGGACACACTTCCTCACAGCCCATTCAGCTAAGAGTTGAACAATGGTTTAACCTATTGATGAGGTTAGTACCCTCAAAGTAAATTCACTTTTCAAGGAGTCCCTTAAATCCAGTGCAACTGGCCATCAAGATGAACCAGTACCAATGGCAAGAACCAATGTGCAAGTTTTCTTTGCAAAATCTCTGCTGCCATCACATTAAGAAGCATGGTGAGGGAAAGAAAAAGAGAGGCTCTTCCTGAATGTAGATATCCCTAGGAGAATCCTTCAAGAATGGAGAGATGGAAGGAGAGAGGGAGGGAATGAGAAAGAGAGAGAGAGACAGAGAGACAGAGAGACAGACAGAGGCAGAAATTATACTCCTAAAATATCTTAGATAGTCTCCAAATTGTCTAATGAGTACCTTGCTCATTGCTTATTCTTATGAGCATTCCCTCTTTTCTGACCTGGCAGAGAAAGGAGCGGGGAATGAGAGCCCGTAACTCTCCCTGGAGTGGGCCATCTTGACAGGGTGGGAGAGCATAGCAAGTGGAGGCACCTTCTCATTGAGAATCAATGCCTCTGGGAGTAAAAATACTCATGGGAAATGACTGAGCAGGAGAACAGTGCCAAGACAGGAAGGGGAATCATGCATGGGAGACCAGCTCTCGCTCATCCCTTCCAAAGTGTCTCAATGTGTGATACTCCCCTTTTGCTTAGAACACACCTCAGCTTCTGCAACTATTTCAGACTTCTTCGCTTCAGATCCGGCTACTTGTCCATCTAATGTATATTTTGCTATTCTTCATTATTGGCAGAATCCTAGGTGTTTTTCTGTTATTGTTGTTGTTGTTGTTACTGGGAATTGAACACAGGCTCTCACACTTACCAGGCAGGTGCTGCACTGCTGAGCTACATCCTTGACCCTAGAGTCCTAGTTTTTTTGTGGCATAAATTTACATTTTGCTAGCTTTCTTTCAGGCTAGGGGTAGCCATGTGACACAGTTTTGCCTTATCTATGGGGAGATTCGTAGAAAAATTTGCTTTTCTGATATAGCCGCCATTGCCTCTCTTTGATGTTTCCTGCGTTCTATCTTGGATGATAATGTTAGATCAGAGATGCAGTGGTCATCTTGTGAGCATGAGACACCTAGAAGACTAAAAGCCATGTGCTAAGAAGGATGGAATTAAAGAGTTAAAGGGACCTAAAGGCCTAATGGCACTGTAGAATCACTGCACTGGTCTACCACTCTTTCAGACTTCTCATGGTATGAAAATAATAAGTGGCCTTACACCACCGCAGTAGCTTTCTGTTACATGCAGACAAAGGCAGGTCCTAGCTGATAAGGCCTTCCAGGCTTTCACATATCTCATCTCCTCCATCAAGCCCAATCTCTTTAATAAATATTGCTGTCTTTCCTTCCTTCATCACCCTCCCTTGTGATAAACTGTGTAGTTTCTGATCCTCCTATAACACATTACCATCAATTTAGTGGCCTAAAACAACAGCAAAGTTTTATTTCTCAGTACTAGGAGTCAGAAACCTTAAACGGGTCAGCAGGGCTGTGCTCCTCACAGATGCTCTTGGAAAAACTCATTTTCTTGCTTTTCCTCATTTCTAGAGACTACCCACATTCTTTGGCTTGTGGCTGCATGTCACAGAAATTTCTTCTGTCGTCACTTCTTTCTGACTCTGAGTCTTTTAATATTCTTGTGATGCACATGTTAGTCTTTTAACGTTGCTGTGATTGCTGTGATTCCTCAGTCTTTAATATTCTTGTGATCTCAATGTTAGTGTTTTAATATTCTTGTGATTACAGTGAGCCCACCTGAATTGTTTTTTGTTTTGTTTTGTTTTGTTTTTCTCTGGTACCGGGAATGGAACTCACGACCTTGCACTTGCCAGGCAGGCGCTTTGCCGCTGAGCTAAATCCCTAGCCCTAGCCCACCTGAATTATCCAGAGTAATCTTTCCATCTCAAGATCCTCAATTTCATCACATTTACAAAGTGACTTTTGTATGCAGAATAACACATTCATGAGTTCTAGGGATTAAGATGTGGATATCTTTGCGGGACTCTTATTTTGCTTATCAGATATACTCTGTACCAATGATGGTGAACTTTTTAGAGCTCTCGATGAAAACAAACAGCCCACTGTTCCGCATGTGCCATAGGTTGCCACCCTATACTTATGTATCCCTAATACATTTTAATCTACAATTGTATTTCTGTGTGTGTGCTGGGAATCAAACTCAGGGCCTTACACTTGCCAGGCAGGCACTTGTGCCACTGAGCTATATCCCTGGTCCCTACAATTGTATTTGATTTAGCTCATTATTTTATGTAATCCTAATTTGTGGGTGTGTGTGTGTGCATGTGTGTATAACTTATTTTATTTTCCCCTGGAAACCTTGTATGTGTTACACAGCTGTGCACATACCTGCTGGTTTGGGGATTTCATTCTCTTTATTAACAAATATCATATGTGTATGTCTCTGTGGTTTAAACACAAATACCAAATTATCTTTATGTTTGACTACAATGAAAATTTATACTCTTCTCTTATTTTACAGGAATCTCAGTTCTCATGTAATTGAAAAATATATAAACCCTGATAAGCCTAAGATAGAAATCAATCTTTATTAGTGCCTTTTAGCTGAGCTTCAGGAAGAGTCTTAGTGATGCTTGGTCCTTTTGGCACTAGCTAAAGAAATATTGAAATTCTTTAGCTATTATACATTTCTCTTCAAATATCTTTTCTTTGGTCAACTATTTGTCATAAAATCTTCCAATATACAGAAAGATATATTACTAACCTATTTTATTTTTAAATTTTATTTTATTTTATTTTTTGAGGCAGTCTGTTTTTATTGTACAGAGAAAAGA
>NW_004955435.1:11699820-11782847 GCF_000276665.1 Chinchilla lanigera | reverse complement strand
TGTAAGAACCTGAAAGAGTAAATAAAACCCGAACTGTACAATAGATATTGTGAAAGGGAAAGAAATTGCAAACCTATTTTAAAGTAAGTACAATTAGTTGATTTTTATCCAATGTCATAAAAATAAGAAGTTATGTGCACTTCTTCTGTCTCTTAAAACTCATCAAGAGACAATGGAGCTGGAAGACTCCTAATGATGTTATAGATTTTCCCTTTAAAAAAATACCTGATGCAGCTCACTGCAGACTTTGTCCATTTTACCCACTAAAACAACTATAAAGTTTCTTTTCTCTTTCTAATACATGGTTGACTTGGACTAACATTTTGTGATAACCATGTCCTCTACATTTTCTTAATTTCTTAACTAGTTTTCAAGAAAAGTTTACATAATCCTAAATTTATTTGGGTTCCATTCATATTCTAAGATGCAGCAGCAATGCTTGTATGACACAAGATTAAAAGAATAAATGCTTTGGTCTTGATCTTTTCTGTCTTCTTACTTTTGGACCAATTTTGGCTTACTTTTGTTTCTTTATCGGAAAAAAAAGACCATGGATAGCACAGAACCTCCACTCACACAATCGGTTTGCTCCTGTTTTTCTTAAGGGCATCATAGGTGCTCTTCTCGATGATCTCCATGAACTTTTGGCATTAATAAAACTACCTAATGCCAATCTTATGAAGGAGGAAAACATAGTGCTTTAAGTAATGAAAACCTTGGAATTTTTATTCTACTTTCCCAAAGAACAACAAATTATCTCCTAAACTTTACACATCATTCAGCTGAAAATTTAAATTCAGCAAAACAAAACAAAACAAAACAAAAAAACACAAAAGAGTTGGAGGCTTTGGCAGTAAGTTTAATTGTTGCGGTTACCAGCATCTGAAGAAAGAGATTATATTGCTTATGAAAACATTTGGAAAATAGATCTCTCCCTCCCCTTCCCTCCCACTTTTCTTCTCCCTTTGTGTCTTCCTCTCCCTTCTCTCTTGTTCTTCTTGGTGTCATTTGTTTGTCTTCTCTCTGTGGCTTCACTTGATCTTCTCTCAAGTGTGTCTGTGTCCTATACTCCTCCTCCTCTGAGGACAATGGTCATACTGGGTTAGGGCCCAGCCTATTGACCTCATTTAAATTAAATACCTCACAAAAGACCCTGTCTCTAACTGCAGTCACATTCTGAGGAAGTGGCATTAAGACTCTGATGTGGATTTGCACAGGGCAGGGGGCATAACATTTCTGCTCATAACATTCAGGAAATTCTAAGTACTTTTGATGCTTTGTGCCAGAAACCAGTGATAAAGACCACGTAAATTTTTTATTCCACAATATTCTTCGCATATTGTATTTGCAGTCTCCTTCAGAGAAACACTTTGAAGCACTGGCTAAATCATGTGCTTGAGATACGTGAAGACAAGTGGTTTTGTTTTGCTGCCTGGAGAGAGCTGGACAACCCTCTGTTCTGGAAGGAAGACATTATCTGCTCCTGTTACTTATGTTCTGAAGCCTCCGAGATGCATCGTGTCTAAAGTTGTAAATGGCAAAATCTGGGAGGTAGCTGAGGAGAAGATTCCTTTATTTCAGGATCCTCTTTCTGCTGCTGTTCATTTTTTCACTGCTTTCAATTTACTCATCTTTTTTCCTGATCCAGGCTTTCTCTCATCTCCTCCATTCAAATAAGGCTTCAGGAATAATCTTGTTCATATTTGATCTGAATATGCATTGAAAACAGCGTGTTACCTCTTGCTTAATATTTGCACTCAAATCTTATTTCCTTACTTTTTGTACTTTAAAATTTTTTTTTATTTTAAAGAGAATAGAAAATAAAAAAATAAAAATGATGCAAAGTGGTGAAAAGAAAGAAAGAAGGAATGGGATATACATACACACACACACACACACACACACACACACACACACACAAGAAAGTTAAGGTAATTGTACTACTAATTCCTATTGGTTTGTTGAAAGGAACAGTTAATGCTTAATTTTCTGATCAATTTTGCAAGCCTATATTTGGTAATCTGAGCAACTAATTTGAAGATAGCAATATGCAATATAGCAGCCAATGTTGATTTCCTACCATCTTATTTTGAATTTCTTGTACTTTGGAAAATGACTGCATCATAGAACTGGAAAGTTTGTGCTCACCAAAGGTTAGTGATCACTTTAGGTTTTTGCCCCCACTTCTTAAGTTATTTTGTCAGATGCTTCTGCCATGGTGTATTCTACCCCCCTGTAAGCCTAAAGGGAACAGTGATAAATGACTATGGGCTGAAGCCTCCGAAACCATGAGCCAGGATAAACCTTTCCTCATCTTAAGTTGATGTATCTCAGGCATGTGTTATAGCACTGGAAAGCTGACTAACACAGAGAAGTAGGGCACAAAGATTCCCCAGTGAGTAGGGTGGAAGTATTTGGTAAAATAAGTGTAGGAAGACAACATTCTACATGTGGTTAAGCAAAATATGCTCTCATGTTTGGGTAAACTAGGCCCAAATGCAGATTTAGTTTGCTTGCTCTGCTTTAATTATTTTAAGGAATTATTTTATCCTGATGTTAGTTCAGAAACATGGCAGCCTGGGAAGCAACTCAGGGTCTCTTTTATATGACAACATCTTGAAAGTATAGAGAAGCCAGACAATTTTCCTTTTGCATGAGTTCACTTTTTTTACATTACTTAGCAAATGTTTATAAAGAGAATTCTACATGCCAAGCACATGGTATAAATAAACAGTTTTGCTTAAAGTAAACCATCCAAATTTATTGAAGAAATTCTCTTGCATAATAAAAAGTAACGATTCTTTCAGTTTTAAGAATATTATTTTTGGTGGCAAATGGGTCAGGCAATTTCTTTCCTTGTCTTTAAAGTAAAATGTTTTATCTAAATGATCGTCAACATTTTCCCAACTCTAAAATTCTAGGATTCTATGGTCTCTGCCACAATTCCTGTACCCCCAAATGAGCTTCATGTATAATTGGTGGTTATGGGAGGGAATTGTTTCCTAACTGAAAAACTTGTAAAGCAATTGAACCTGAGGGTGGAACCAATTCTAAGATGCTGGAGCTACCAGAGAGTCTTGTCGTAGTCTTTGGTTCTTAATACCTGTATTGGGGCTTTGGTGTATTTCCACAGGGTCATTGGAGAGCACAGGTCAGAGGATGGCTTTCTTCCTCAGACCACTCTCATATCTCCATAGGTCCAGAAAAGCCATCATTAGAGTTGTACTATTGGTTAGGTCTTGGCTTTTATCTAGCCCATACCAGGTAAGAATAACAAACTGAAATTTCTGGCTTTCCTATTGAATCAGTGAGGCTATTTATGTCTACAGATAACAGAATACTTAACTCAAAGTGACTTTGCTAAGAAAGTTGATTTTCTCATATAGGACCAGAATACATTCATTACACTCTAAGTGAACTTTTTTCACGTTTCTTGGCTTTTCTTTCACGGCTGCCAAATGATTGCCGCAGCTATTGTCATCATATCCTCCCATGACAATGTCCAAAGCGTAAAGGAACATTCCCCCTTTTGCCATGCACCTTGTGTTAAGCAACCCTCTGTTACTATAACAAATATAACAGTCAACTCACAAAAGGAAATGTTTATTTTGGCTGCCAGTGTTTGATCAGGAGGGCCTCTTGCCCCGTGGTAATGCTGCTCAGTGGAATGAGGGAAGTGCATGGTGGAACAAACTGCTCACCTCCTGGCTAGGAAGTGCAAGAGAGGGAGAGGAAGGAGCTGGTGTTCCACTGTCCCTTTCAAGGTGATATCCCCAGTGATGGAAGACCTCCCGCTGCACCCCACTTCTTAGAGGTTCTACCATGTCACAGTATTGCCGTGCTAGGATGAAGCCTTTATCACATGGACCTCTGGGGGACACTTAAAATCCAAACCATAGCCTATCTATTTTTATTGTAAAGGAAACCTTCCACTGAAACCTCCAGTAGATTCCTCTTAAGTATAGTACTATATTCCATCCCTAAGCCCGTAGTTGCTGAACAGACTACAAGAGGCTGTCAGTAATGTCTGCCTCATCCATTCTAGCCAGAAGGTAGACAGCAGATCTAATTAAATGGGAATGTTTTGTTCATTTGTATATGTATGGTTTAACTCCCTACCTTACTTTTCAGAGCTCCTGGGTAGCCTGTGAAGTACGTGATATCAGAGCAAAGAGCAGAAAACTGCGGAGAGAACTGGACAGGTAGAGGTCCAGGAGGAAGTTGAAAGTGAGGATGAGGCTGACAGTAGGAGAAAGGTTATGAGTACCCATAAGTGGGAATTCTGTGGTCCTAAACTCTCCCATAAATAGTCAGTTTGATTCTTGCTGAGCATCACGGAAATTAGCAACAGATTCCTGTGATAGCTTGTACCAAAGTGCAATTCCGCTGATATTTTATACATCCTTGGAATGTTTCAACTCAGATAATTACCCACAAAGTATGTAATTATCTTAATTCTCTGACCTATGGCCCAGGGGCAAGTGATCCACATACAAATAATGGGCTCTTGACTTCTGATGTTGAATTTGCTGTCTTGGGATTAGCTATCAGCAGAATGCGTGCTATTCTATTTTAGAAACCTATTTTGATATCCCTGTAACATGTAATTAATTTGCTCAAGTTCAGTCAAGTTTTTGACTTAAGGCATTGTGTGGGTTGATTCTGAGTGCTGTAATGAGAGAACAAGCTTTCAGGGGTGATGGGCTGGAAGGATGAGATGGAATAGACACGTGTGGCTATATAGCGTGTCTCCTGCATGGTGTGCACTCAGTAACTCTGAGCTGCCTTCTCTCATCTGGATTTTTTCTCTAATTACTTTTTCCAAAAATTCTCAGCAAAGTGAGTTTACCTTCTCTTTTGGAGTATCCCCTACACCCACCATAGAAAAACAGGAGGGGAATAACCAATATTCTAAGACAAGGTAACAAGAAATACAAAGATAAAAGAAAGAGGATGATTCATGTATCCTGTAGTGAATACGTACCACACATGCACCAGGCTTTCTAAGAAGAGTGAAGACACAGGCCCTTATCTAAAGGAGGACACAGTCTAGGAGGAGCGGGCCTGAGAGAACTACTGTAAAGACTGAAATCACACTGCATGCTGGTGAACACTTAGAAGGTACCTTTGCTTCACACTGCTGGTGTGGTCTGGGAGGGGCAGCAGGGGAGACTTCTCTGAAGAAATGATTCCTCACAGACGGATTTGCCTTCACACCTCTGCTGGAACACAGCTCTCCGAACCCTTGCTAACTGAAAAGGCAAACTGAAATAGAATACATCTACTTTTTCAGAAGTCTTGCAGAGTACAAAGAACGGCCATTGTTCATTCACTTGTAGGGTTTTGTTTGTAGAACATATATTAATAGGCTTTTAGGATTACCTTAATGGCTGCTATACAAGTTCCCAGACTGACTGAGAGAAGATAGTAAAGCCATCCAATGTGTTGATTTTTCTCAATGTGTTGTTTTTTTGTTGTTGTTGTTTGTGTGTTTGTTTTTTGTCTTTTTGAGACAGGGTCTCGCTATGCTGTTCAGGCTGGCCTTGAGCTCACTTTGTAGCCCAGGCTAGCCTCGAACTTGCAACGATCCTCCTGCCTCAGCCTCCTGAGTGCTGGGATTGCAGGCATGCACCGCCATGCCAGGCTAATGTGTTGGTTTCAAAGGCCTATATTTTAGAAAAGCAGAGGCAATCTTGCCAGTTCCCAGTCCATTTTGTCTCATTGTCCTCTTATCAAGTTTACTTGGTAATAGTTCCCAAGTTATGCTTAGGTTCATGTCCTTTGATGAACCTATTCATCCGTAGAGGCCTAAAGTGGAGGAAGATCAGGAATGCTCTCAGAGAAATGTAACCTAGAAATTCTACTTTAGAGATCTTAGATTATGCATACAGGGCAGTTTCAGAACATCTGACCATTTCAAGGGTATAAGTCATACATGTCACACTTGTCAGTGGGGTGAGTCATGCAAATGGCAGTACGACTGGGAACTGACTACAGAGGTTTCCGTGGTACCTGGAGTCCTGCGCTGGGGCAGAGAGACTTCCTTGCCAAAGTTCTGTTGGACCCATAAGCCCAGTCAGTTTCCTGCGTCCTTATCCCTGTCATGTTCAGGCACCACCAAAATGTAAGCCATTGGAACTGACATCCTCTCCTCTTCTTCCTAGGTTGTTTTGTGCATTTTTAGAGCCTGACTCATCCTCCCACTGCTGTGGTTTCTGCCAGTTTTTCCAGCGGGTCCTCTGGAATCCCCATTTGTAAACCCCCACCCCCACACTCCTGTTTGTCAGAAAATATTCCCCTCACTTCCTGGCCTTCACTGAAACTCAGCTCTCTCCCAAGGCCTGGGTTTGCAAATAAAGGCTGCTTTTTCTCCTGGGTCCTAAAGACTAGAGATTTGGGAGGAGGCTTCAGGAGCATTCTCTGGACTCCCTTCAGCTACTTGGCATTTTTCCAGGGGTACTTGTTTACAAAGCCCATTTTTTCACATACCCAGAAATATAATAATAGTTAAATCAGAATTTTTTGTTTTCATTTTATTGGTACATTTTAGATACACATCATCATAACATTCACCATAGGGGATTTGTACCTGTACACGGTATATCTTGCATCTTCTTTTTTCCCCATACCCCTTCCCTCCCTCAGCCCCTCTTCACCTCTTTATTGAGAAAAGCTTTGTTACCATTTAAATCAGAATTACCAGAGCATATATTTTTCAATCCCAGGACTGCATCAGATATATATGGGGCTATATATAGAAGAGGTATGTCTGGTTGTCTAAAATGGATTGCTTCCAGGGTTCATGCAGGGCTCACTGTTAAAGTTCCAAGGCAGGTGAATGTGGGAGTCGGATTGCTTGATTCATCACTTGTCACCTTGGGCTGGTTTCTTGGTTACTTTTCTCTCATTGTTGAAACAAAAGACCTTATGCCCAGAATTAAGGAAGGAAAGCTTTATCTAGCTTACAGTGTGTGGAGGTTTCAGACTCCAATCAGCTGGCTCCAAGGCAGGGTGGCAGGGCACAGGGGCAACATTTTAAAGCAGCACAAAACAGGAAAAGCAGCCAGAGCAAAAGAGGGGAGGGACAAGCCTCTTTCCCTCCCTTATATTGTAAACAGGCTCCCCTTGCCCAGGGGGCGTGTAGCACTCACATAATCTCCATGCCCTCCTCTTGCACAGGCTGAGGATGAATACAAACTAAGGACCCTGGACTCCCTGCTGAGTCACATACTTAACCTTCTAAACTTCTCAAGTTGACAAATGAACAACATCCTAGAGCACAAAGGGTGTGTCCTTTTCACCCCAGGATGTAGAACTGCTGAGTCACTTAGTTAAGCTTCTAGATTCCTCAAGTTGACACAGTGTATCACCGATAACAATCCACCCCTTGTCAGCTTGGTAACCAGAGACATTTCTTTAAACCAGTTTCCTGATACAAAGACATTTTTTTATCATTTCACAACTTGAACATTATAGCACAGGTTTAACAATCCTTAAGAATCAGTATTGAGTCTATCAATATTATATTACATTAGAATGTATTTGGCACCCCAAAGACTCATGAATATCCCTTTATGCAAAAGGCATTTAGTCTATCTGCAAGAGTTGCCAAAGTCCTGACAGTTTCAGTATTATTGAAAAGTCCAAATCCCAAGTCTTCTCAGAGATGTAAGGCAAACTCTTAGTTGCAAGCCCAATGTACAAATGAAGAGTTAAATACTTCCAACATTCAATGGCACAAAATAAACATTTTCATTCCAAAAGTTACAGACAGGGGAATGTAAAGGAATGGGACTAACAGCAGGGCAAACATTAAGTCCTGTAGGTCCGTGTCCAGCATCTGAAGCAATCTGTGGCACATTGTGAGCTCCAAAGAGCTGCAATTCTGGAACCTGGTGTGGCTGCCGCTGCCATCCTGGAACATAAACTCTGTGGCTTTCTTCTCAAAGCAAAACCTTTCACTTTTGCAAGTTTGAGGCTACAAAGGGTGGAGGCTTGCTGCTGCTAGTGGTGCCCTCAGACCATCTTTTCTATCCCGTTCCTTCTCTGCAATGGAGATCTCCTCAGCTCTATCTTTGCAGTCCACAGCTTTACTGGTGCTTTTTTCCTAGCTGAACTCACAGTGTTTTAAATCATCCTGCTGGGCTCTTTGCTCTTGATTCTTAACATAAATCTGGCTAAAAGCCCCCAACAACAGCCATGCCACTGCCTCAGTGTTCAACTGCCTTGAAATTTCTTCTGCCAGATTAATTAGTCTGCCGCCCTTAATCTCAGTCTCAGGCAAAGTCTCTGGAAATGAGCAAAATGCAGGCAAACTTTCTGTCAAGCCATAACACACATCATCTGGAGTCCAACAACCAGTGCAGTCCTTCTTCCCAGCAGAAATCTCCCAAACCTGTTTTTTTCTATCAACCTTCTGGGCTTCTGAGTTCTGACCAGAATCTCCCATACAGAACAGCCAAAGATGTTGTAGTGCTTCTCTTTCAGGTGAAATATCCAAACCTTTCCAAACATGTCCCACAAGCCATTTCCAAAGGCTCTTGGACCACATGGTCAGGCACAGTCACAGCAATGACCCCACTCCTCTGGTACCAGATTCTGCCTTGGTTACTTTTCCCTCATTGCTGAGACAAAAGACCTTCTGCCCAGAATTAAGGAAGGAAAGTTTTATTTAGCTTACAGTGTGTGGAGGTTTCAGTGTATAATCAGCTGGCTCCAAGGCACAGTGGCCGGGCAAATGGGCAATACTTGTGGGCAGCACAAGGCAGCAAAAGCAGCAAGAGCAAAAGGGGGATGAGAACAAGCCTCTGTCCCTCCCTTATATTGTATGCAGGCCATCCCCACCCACCGGGGTGTACCACTCACACCATCTCCATGCCCTCCTCTTGCACAGGCTCAGTATGAATACAAACTAAGGACCCTGGCCCCACTCAGTCACATAGTTACTGCCTAAACTTCTCAAATTGACACAATGAACAGGATCCCAGAGCAGTAAGGACATGTCCTTTTCACCCTAGGATGTAGAACTGCTGAGTCAGTTAAACTTCTGGACTTCTCAAGTTGACACAATGTATCAAGCATAACAGCAGGTCATTTAATCTCCCTTAACTTCTCAGGGCGGTTTTAAGAAAAACAAATGAGGTAGTGCATGCAAAGGCTAAATGCAGTGCTCGGAGCACAGTCAGCACGCAATACTCAACAAGTGTTCTTATGTGAGTACCCATCTGCTGTTTCTCACAGATGCTGCAATAGCTTCCTGACTGGTCTTGGTATTTCCACCCTTCCCCTTCCGCTGATACTTAGCAACTAGACCTTTTAAAATGCAAGCTAAATGATGACACTCTCTGGGTTAAGGAGGCCCTTTTCCTGCTACTGCTTTCCCATTGCGCTGAAAATAAAACCAATCCCAAGCACCAGGGCAAGCCCATGTGCTACAGAGGAGGCCAGGCAGGACTGGATGCTGCTGCTCTGTGACAGTCCTGGCCTCACCCACACTCCTGTGCCCAGCCTTGCTGACCTGCCTGCTGTTCCTGGAGCTCCTCATGCTTATTCCTGCTTTGCAGCCTTTGAACGAACTGGGCCGCCATCCGAATGTTCTGCCCTGGCCTCCACATGGCTGACTCCTTCCCATCACCTCCCTAGGAGCAGCACCTTTTTGCATTTTGTTCAGCAACAAGTATTAGTGACTCTGGTGCCTATAGCAGAACCCAATACATAGTAGGTACTCAAAAAGTATTTTCAGAGCAAGGCAATAAATGACTGTGAACGGCCTTGATAATACACCCTATTCAAAGAAAAGCTAGGTCCCTTCCAGACTCAAAAAAGACTTTGGTTGAAAAAAGGTACAGAACACTAAATGGAGTTTGGAATAATTAGGATCTCTGGCCTGCCAATTTTTGAGCTGATTTTCTTTACACTGAAGGGATTGCGAATTGGGTGCAATTTCTCTCAGACATGTGGAATATTGAAAAACTCAAAGGGGGCCACAGCTCAGCAACCTGCCTCTGAGGAGTAGGGCACAGGCAGAGGTGGAGAAATCGTTAGTGATGAGCCATGTAAACTGCTCTGGAGAAAGGGGAAGAGAACGCTCTTGTTCTTCCTCTGCACATTTGTTGTGACGCAAGTGTCGCTTGTAAGTCAATGGCGGAACACTTGTCTCAAGGAAGCCTCAGCCTGTGCTTCTCAGGGCAGTCATCCTTTTATTTCTCAGATTCAATTAAATTACCTCGAATGAGCGGCTCTGCAGAAAGACAGCGCTTGTTTGCATAACAGGGGGAATAATAAAGAGCCAACATTAATTAGGATGGTTACTGCAAGTCAGAAAAATTGATTTTTTTTTTGCCTCTACAGTGACAGATTTCTGCTATAGGCACAGTCTCACAGACTAGAAAAAGCTCCCCCTTGCAGAGAAAGACTTGAGGTCTTTGCTTATCACAGTGAGGTAGAAGTTTAAAAGAAGCAACGCTAAATTTTTCCTGTGTTCTACTGGCTTGTGTTTATTCAGACAATCACGACTCACTTTCTTGTGGTGTTGCCGCTACTGAGTTTTCTGAACATACACAGGCAACCAAGTTTTAGCCACAATGATAAAATTAAAATACTTTTTTGATTCTGTAGGCAAAGGGCCACAGCGAGAGTCAGAGGGTTTGACATAGGGATCATGTTTATCCTTTGATCATCTGTCATTTTGTGAGAAGAAAGCATATGCCATCCTTTGCTCTGTTTTTAAAATAGATTCAGAGGAAGTGAGGAATTAATCTTAACCTTAAACACATTGAGCCCAGTATTTCCTCTCCAACTGCAGAATGCACTATCTAGTTTCCTACACCTCGCCCTTACTAAGTTTAGGTCCTTGGGCCAGCTGTTAAGAAGGCGAAGAAGGGGGTGGGGAGCAGCGCTTTAGATGGATAAGGCGCTGCACTGTCCCCCAGGCCTAGCTTTCCTCCTCACCATTCCATCCCCCGTCCCCTGCCACCATAGAACCAACCCAGACAGGAGCCTGCGACCCCTGTCATTTTTCAGACATTTGCTCTCTCTCTCTCACTGTGTTCTGCTTTGTTACGTGCTAAGAACACTGAAAATTAGTCAGCTCATCACTGGTGTTTATCTTGACCCTGGTTTGTTAGTGACCAGGGTTCCTAGAGCAGAACCCAAAACACAGTAGGTACTCAAAAAGTATTTTCAGAGTAAGGCAATAAGTGAGTGTGAATGGTCTGATAGTAACACCCTCCCTGAAGAAAAACCAGGTCCCTTCCAGACTCAAAAAAGACTTGGGTTGAAAAAAGTGCAGAACACTAAATGGAGTTTGGAATAATTAAGATCTATGACCTGCCAATTTTTGAGCCGATTTTGTTTCATACTGAAGGGATCATGGGTTGAATGAAATTTCTCTCAGGCATGTGGAATACTGAAAAACTCAAAGGGAGCCATACTCAGCAGCATGACTTCCTACTCTCTAGAAAACGAAGTTTCTCATTATTTAAAAAATTTCTCATTGTTAATTTCCTATCACTTTGTCTGTAACTCTGTACTGCTTGTATTGTTCTTATGCTATCTTGTAAGTGGACGTCTGTTTGTTAATATGTTTTCCTTCTTTTATTTTTTAAAATAAATTAAAAAAAAATTTCTTACTAAGAAAGGAAGCTGGGATATCATCCACTCACCTGCTCGTCCCCTCAGCAGCAGGAGGTGGTGCTGAGCAGCAGCATCAGAAGAATTTTGTCTTACAAGGTTTTCCTTCAGTCAGTGAATACTGCTGATATGGCTGGATGTGTAGAAATCTCAGTCAGCATTCTTCAGATTTTAAAACAGGCTTGAACTCGAGGTATTCTAGATTGCAGTACTAAGAAGCTATCAGGTCTTTACCCTAATATGCCCATTGCCGAACCCCTGAGCTGGCTCATGAGGTGCTGTTTGAGTTGAAATTGTGTCAGTATCTAAGTACCCCTTGGGTGCTGCTGACCCTCTAGTACAGGTGAGATGGTCCCAGAGCAGGGGCCGTGCCCTTTCATTTCAGGAGAGGAGCTGCTCCTGGCCTGTTCATTTCACCACTTCAACCTGTTGCCTGATATTTCCTACTACCCCTCCCTCAGCAGGCAGAAGTCAAACAGAGTTTGACCTTGTCTACTTTGCCTCTGGGTCCCCAGACACAGAGACGTAGTGAAACCTGGTGAAAAGTTTTCAACTTTTGTATGTGGCATTGAAGATTGAAATCAGGGATTTTGCTCTGAGCTACATCCCTGGGCCCCTTTATATTTTTAATTTTGAGACATGGTCTTTCTAAATTGCCCAGGCTGGGCTCAAACTTTTGATCCTCCTGTAAGTGCTGTCAGGTATGTGCTCCCAGGCCTGGCTGAAAATCTTTATGAGGCGAGCAATGTGGAGGAAGACTAACGAGGAAAAGTCTGCATCCAGTGACAGCAGTACTTGTCTTTTTCTCTGTTTAATGGACACCGTGAAGCCCAAAGGCAGCTAAATTAGAACAGGTGCACTCAGATGCTCATCATGCAGCTTCAATGACTGTCAATTCCTGCTAGTTTGTTTCTCTTATGAGCTCCAACTGTGTATGTGAAACCTGTGAAGCTGTTTTTATTGTATGCAAGTCCTATCTACTCCTACAACACCTAGACCAAAATAAAACTTGATACTTGAGTCTTCTGTTGCCATGCCCGATTTTCAGGTTCTGGGACTAGAAGTTCCAGAATGTTTCAATTAAATGCTAGCAATGCAGAAAATGACCTTTACTCCCAAGGTCTCATGTCCCCTCCATCAGTGGCCTTCAGCCACTTCCTTCTATCTGATTGAATTCTTAAATTTGTCCCTGGTGGTCTGCTGGTGGAGCTTGTGTTGCTTTGTTGGCCTGTCTGCTTCTGACACCCGCACACTGTAAGTACAAGCTTCCTCTGGGCTTCTGGGACCGTTGGAGCTCAAACTTTTCTTAATTGCTGATTTTCAATGAATGTCCTTTTGTCACAGTGCAATGACCCATTTTTTTTTAACCACAGAGCTGATGGGGATGGGCTGCCAAGTCACATGGGGGAACGACTCGGAGAAAGAAAAGAGCAACGAGCAGCCGCCTGCATGAATGATCACTTGGTAGTGCTCGTTTTCATGGGACACTTTGATTACTGGTGCCATTGAGAAGGTGATGTCACTTGTTTTGATTTATGTGTTAATACAATGAGAAGAATGAAAGAAGCCCATAAAATTACTAATCTCATGAAAATACTTTTTGACCAAATGTCATTCCTTGGTTCTAATGATTAAGCAAAGGAATTTGGCTGTATCAGGAGAGAATGAGCCTTATTATTTTTTTTAATCACATAACATGTTCCTATGGGTGGAAAGGTTTTAATATGTCAGTGTTTTCTGCACTAGACCAGAATAAACTTACCAGGAAACTTTATAAATAGTATCATTTTATTTTTTAATTAGTTAATTTTTTAGTAGTATCAGGGATTGAACCCAGTGCATTGAAA
This sequence comes from Chinchilla lanigera, assembly GCF_000276665.1. Lineage (NCBI taxonomy): Eukaryota > Metazoa > Chordata > Mammalia > Rodentia > Chinchillidae > Chinchilla > Chinchilla lanigera. The sequence goes on along the minus strand of NW_004955435.1, from coordinate 11,769,369 downwards.
CAGAACTACATCCTCAGTCCTTTTTTATTTTGAGATAGGGTCTTGCCCAGGCTGGGCTCGAACATTTGATCTTCCTGCCTCAGCCTCCCAGTGTTCTGGGATAACAGACATGAACCATATGTCTGACTTATAGCATTTAAAAAGGAAATCAGGAAAAATGGGCTTCATATGTACACTACAGAGGTAGACACCTGCAGGTGTGGTAAAGAGATTGCAGTACTCTGGCATATTTTCCCTTACCTTGCAGGCTGTTTTTCTGACTTCTCTGCCATTTGGCTTCCTGTTGGCTTCAGCTACTGGAAATATGAAAGTGTGGGAAGATGGTGTAAGCTGGGAGCTGGTGTGTCAAATTACCACAAATTTAGTGGCTTAAACAACTTTATTATCTTAGAGTTTATAAATTAGAAACCAGAAATAAGTCAGAAATTTAGTCTTCTGAGACTAAATCAAGGTGTTGGCAAGGATTCATTCCTTCTTAAGTTTCTAGAGAAGAACCCATTTCCTTTTCCAGTTTATAGGGGTTACCTGCACTCCTTGGCTTATGGCCACAGTGCTCCAACCTCTGCTGTGTATATCACATTGTCTTCTCTGACTTATGTCCCTCTTAGACAGACCCTTGTGGTCACATTGGATCCTCCTCCAAAAATCTAGAATAATCTTCCCATCTGAAGATCCTTAGTCTAATTTTGTCTCCAAAATTCCTCTACTAGTCACCATTCATTGCTGGGACCAAACACCTGACACCCTCAACATAATGGAAGAAAAGGTTTACTTGGCTCACAGAGGTTTCAATCCATAATTTCCTGGGTCCAAGCCAGATACATCATGGCAGGACGGTGTAGTGGACCAAAGCTACTTAGTTTATTGCTGCCAGGAAGCAGAGCAAGGAACAGTGCTGGAGAGGAAGGAGCTAGGGATCATGTGTAGTACCCAAAGTCATGGCTCCAGGACCCAGCTAGACACAGTCAGAAGTGTGCTTTAATAATCTCTTGGGGAATTAAGATATGTTATGTACATGTACATAATTTCCCACAAGGAATGTAAATATTATGTACTACACTCAGGCACTCATAACATAAAATTAAAAACCAATCAAGTTGATACAATTAAAGTTAACAATTATATTTTATACCTTGTCAACTTCACAACCAAACATATCTCTTTACAGCAGTACTTGAACGCTAATAAAAACAACAGCAAGTTCATAATTCTGCATAACATGATCCAAACTATCCTGCATACAGCTGAAGACTCACTAATCCCTCCCTAAAGACTCAACGGTTCCAGGATTGCTAAAAAGTCCAAGTTAAACTCTCCTCTGAGACTGAAAGCAAATGCTTAGCTATGACTCCCTATCAAAAACAAGTTATATAATCCTAAAATTCAATGGTACAGGGTACTCATTCCCATTTCAAAAGGGAGGATAGAAGGGATAGAAAAGAATAGCAACAAAGCAAGACCAAAAATTAGCAGGGCAAACCTTAACACATTCATGACAAGGCTGTGATTCATGTTTTGCTGCTGGGCTGCTCTGATTTCCACATGTTACATTCCTACCGGCTTGAGCCACCAGTGGTACATGCATGACTGTCCTATCAGGGAGCTTGTACCACTGGTGGTACTGGTGACTCTAATCACTTTCATCAGTCATGCATGTATCATCAGTGGTATAGGCTGGCAGGAATGTGTTAAACCCTGTTGCTCCAATTCTGGGATACAGGTTTGGTGAAATGTGAATTCTAGAGAGTTTAGGTGGTCCAACCTCTGTGGTCTTGCTGGATGCAGCCTATGTGGCCTATTTCTTAGGCTGGCCCCACTAAAGAGCTTCAGGCTTACTTGGCAGACATTCTACATTCTTGGTATCTCCAACTTACACTGCATCTTTGACTTTATTTTCATAGCTTCACACACTTTTCCTCTCAGAGGCTTCTTGCCTGATCTCCCAGGGCTTCCTTTGAAATCTGAGTGGAAGCCTCCCTGACCCCACAACTCTTGCATTCTGTATGTCGTCAAAAGCAGGATCACATGCATACCCCCCAAATCTGCTGTCAATGGAAATAGTAGCCAAGCCCTCCACAGACCATGGCTACAGTAGCCTCTGAGTGTGGCTAGCAGAGCACAGTGAAATAAATCCTGGGGAACCAATTCTCTAGAATAACTATTTAAATATATCCAGAAGTGTGCTTTACTAATTCCCTGGACCTTTCTTAAATTGATCAAGCTGGGGGCTGGGGATTTAGCTCAGTGGCAAAGTGCCTGCCTGGCAAGTGCAAGGTCGTGAGTTCGGTTCCTGGTACCGGAGAAAAACCAAAACCAAAAAAAAAAAAAAAAAAAATTGATCAAGCTGACATAATAAATGCTAACCATCCCAATTCCTTTTGCTGTATAAGGTAACATATTCACTGATTCTGGGATTGAGAAAGTAGACATATCTGCAGGGACATTTTCCTCCTTACTATACAAACATTCCTCCTCCATGTGCAAGGTGACCTGGGCTCCTGATTTCTGGGAAGACTCCTCCTTTCCTGGTCCTTGTAGCCTAGGTACAGCAGTGACCTCCTGCTGATGAAAACCTCTGGGTTACACTGTCCCCCATATTGGCTAATCAGCCTCTTTTCTCATCTTCTTTGGTAACAAATTCTCTGTGTCATATTCCCTTTGTTTGAAATGTCCAAAAGTTTTTTCTTGTTTTCCTGGTTTGTCCTTGACTGATAAGTTGAGGTAGTGACCTTGTGTCCTGGTGGTCTCTACTGGAGATTAGGGATATGGGGGCACCTCAGAATGTCAGTTATGTCAGAATTAGCAGAGGCCCAACTTTCCATTTGGCAAGAGCCATCCCCCTCTCTCCCTCTCAGGTCAGGATGTACAAGCAGGGTGGAACTGTTGGAAGGATGGCTCATGGTGAACTATTTGAAGTACACAGGCCCTCTTGATTTCACCCACTTCAGCATCTTGGTGCAGCTATGAATAGCTCTCTCTCTGAAGGTTCTGTACAATGCGATGACTATTAAAGAGAAGCTGTCAAAAGCATTTGTAGGAAGAGACTTTGCTTCCAGTCTGAATACTTGACTTTAAATTCTTCTATTTGCCCTTTTCATGGTCTTGAACAAATCCCTGAGCCCCTCACCTCATGTCAAACCTTAAAATGGGACAATCATATTCAACTTGGAGGTCTGCATGAAGGGTAAATAAGGTAATGTATGGAAAAGTACTAAAAAGAGAGAGCCTTTTGTAGGTTAATGAGGTCTAGAAATATTTACTGAACACCCAAACTTGGAATTCTAACTGTCCTAAGTAGATACTGTCCTGATTTTTTTGTTTTGTTTTTTGTTTTTTTGGAGGGTGGTTGGTACTGGGAATCAAATTCAGGGCCTTGCACTTGTCAGGCAAGTGCTGTGCCACTGAACTATATCCCTGGCCCTGTCCTGGAATTTTTTGTCCATCAGGAAGATAAATGTTATCCCAAGAATCACATGAAAGTATACCTAATTACAAACACAGTTTGGAAGGAAAAGTATACCATTGTCTAAGAACAAATGAAAACAGAAACCTGATTTTAGCAGAGGCTCAGGAAAGCCCTGGGATGTATTTGAAGGGAGAGCGGGAGTTCTCCAGGCAAAGGACTGGGGAAACAGCAGGTACAAAAGCCCTCGTTAAGATGGCTGACGTTGTGCTAAATGACCTAAAATAGCTCTTCTGGCTGGAGCACAAAGAGCAAGAAGGGCACGATGAGGTTGAGGAAGGAGGCAGGGCCATAACATGCAGCGTCTGTCAGGAACTTAGCTTCTGTGCTGAGAAGCTCCTGCGGGGGTTTAGCAGCATATGTGTGTGCGGGTATGTGCACAGGTGATAGGGACAGCTTTATGGTTAGCAGAGCACCGCTCTGGCTGCTGCCTGAAGAACAGATTGGAGAGGAGAGAGCGAGGATGAGGAGTGAGCCGTTGAGAAGGGCTGGCTGAGGCCTTGGGGAGAGCCCAGATGGTATCTTAGGTGAGCGGACGTGCAGCCAGGGACAGGAGTCCGCCAGGGTTGAATGTCAGTGTCATTCTCAGAGGTAAGAGCGCCGGAGAGGACCTGGATTGATTGGAGAACAGCCACGACCCTGGTGCTGGACACCGGGGTGGAGGAGTCTTGGAGACACCTTAGAGGAGATATTCCCACTAGCCACTGGGAAGAGTCTATCCTGGAGTTAGAACTTTTTACATCACGGATTTATAAATAATAACTAAACACTTGGGTATATATATATATTGAAGTGTTATTTTCAGCTAGGCACAACTTTAAGCACTTTACTTATACTAACTCATTTAATCTGTATAACTGCCTTCTGAGGTATTTTCTCCATTTTATAGATGAGGAAACTGAGATAGTAGAGAACTTCCGTGGTTTACCCAATGTCAATTACTAAGGCTTAGATCCTGGAGCAAAGACCCTAGGCTGGCTCCAGCACCCTGCCAGCCACGTCACCACACTGCCTGCTGCTGCCTCTGTCAAGCTCATAGCTGATTCTTAGGACTCTGAGCAGTTCTAGTGCACGGACTTTGTTGCAGGAGCTGTGCCATGAGTTTTGAGGGGTACAGGAGCTGTTAGTGTTTCTTGTTGCCATGGTTTGCCTCCTATAATATACATTCCTCACCTGCTGGAATCCTCCTGCCCTGACCAGCAGCTGCCAGGAGCGGCAGAATGAACATGTGCAAGCGCCATGCCAGGCACAATAAAAGGCCAAGAGTGAAGAGAGGCACACAGTGATTAACTTTCCAAGCAAAAAGATGTTTGAAATGCCTTCGGGCTCTGCGTCTTTCTGCAGAGGGAGGCTGACCCCACAAACAAGGTAACCACTGCTCAGAATAGAACTGTGATCACGTTCCTAAATCAGGCAAACTTGGCTTTACAGTTAGGCAGTGAGAGGCCTGCATTTCACCCAGAAACTGTGAATGTGTTACGCTTCCATGGGAAAAAGCGCCACCAGCTTTACCTAAAACCCTAATAATGTTTTCACACTGCGCGGGGCCCCTGCAGCAAGCAGTTGCCTCCAGCTGAGTGGGTATAGTTCCACATTCCCGAGGAGCAGGATAAGCCCAGCGTAAGTTATATAAACTGTGGACCACGGAGGCATTGAGATGGCTTCTGTTCGTGTTGTGTGCTGTGTGGAAACAGGGATCGGGTCCTCTCACGGAGTGCTGCTGTAGCTGGTAACCAGGCCAGCCAAAGGCAGCTTAATGCCTCGTAAAGTGATTAGATAAGGATGAAGGCAGGATCAGATTTGCTGGTCCTGCCGCACAGCTAAATGCGGCTCAGGGTGTGCAGTCGCTGGAGGAAAGTGTTCTGTTTGCTCTGCCTGCTGAAGAGCTGTAGTGAGGCCAGCCGCACACGGAACAGGAACATATCGCTGTCTTCCTGTTGGTCGCACTCCCTTTATCCCTGCCTCCAGGATGTCTCACTGCCTCACTGCTACCTTCCTTTTTGCCATTGCCGAGCCATGTGCTTAAGAAGTGATGTCAGGGCGGAGCGTAACTGGAACATAGAGAGCTTTCGTTCACTGCCACAAAAATTGAGCACCTACTGCGTGGTTACTGCAAGAGGCACTTCAAAGAGGGAAACGCAGGCCTGCCCTCCAAGCGGGGAGATTATCAGTGATAAACTTAAGGCAAACGGTGGCTGGGGACACGGAGCAATGAGGTGGTGGCCTTTGATATGATTCTAGAGAAGCTGGTAGAATTTTGAAGGAAGGTACTTAAGGAGGTGAATATTCCAGACAAAGGGAAAAGCTCTGCAATTGCAGGCCTCTACTAAGATAGGAAGGGACTTTCTGGGGACTGGAGGAGTCCCCAGGTAGGGCGGTTGTTTCATGGAGCGGGGACGTTATACTGTGTTTATGCAAACCATGGAAAGCCACGTGTTAAAAGGGTTCTCACTCTGAGATTTTGTTTCATGGACAACAGTTTCCTCATACTCAAAGGTTTTATTTTTCAAGCCTTTAAGTGGTCTTTTTATATCTTTGTGAAGTTTTTAGCTTACAAAGCAGTTGTTCAATAAAGACATGCAGACAATTATAATTTGTGTCCAAAACTTTTCTATTATGTATTTGGGGAGTTAGATGGCTATTTAGTACCTTCTAAGTATGGAGTTGTATGAAAACGACACTCTTCATAGAAACAATTTAAATAGAACCGAGTGTTAGGATAGTCAAAATCATCTTTAAATATTCATTCCAAAGTATGAAACAGACTGTGTGGTTCATAGTGTCAGGGAGAAATTTGAAAATATATGCTAAGTTGTTCTTCATTAAGTGGCCAATACAAGCACATTTTAATAATTCAAATATCCCAAGCAAGTCTACTTCCTACCTCCATCCTTTAATTCCATGGCAGCAGGGATCGTGCCTTCCCAAAGGCAGCCACTGTTAACAGCTACTTACTTATGCATTCCTCCAGAAAGAGATGCACATAAATAAACGTGTGTGTGTGTGTGTGTGTGTGTGTGTGTGTGTGTGTGTGTGTGGGGCATGCTCCATACACTATTCTAAAAGCTCTGTTTTGGAAAACTCTGTATCATTGCATATTTATAATTAATAGGTACATAATATTTATGATATACTATATAACTTTCTTTACTATGCATTTTTGATATATGTTATAGATATATTCTCTATCAGTATGTATTGTGTGTAGTATGTAATACAATACTAGGATAAAGTAGTGTATACTATACTCCACATAATATTTCTATTATTCATTTAATCTTGCATTCTTCTGATTTGACACCACTGTCATTTCTCCCCACCCTAACAGAATGTGAAACCTCATAACAACAGTCACTTTGCCTCATTTGTACCAATAATTCATAACACTTAGAAGACCTGGCCTGTGGCAGGTGGTCAATAAATATTACATTAATGAGGGGAAAATTGCAGAAAAATATTTGCTTAATTATTCTTTTAAGAAACTTAAAATACTTTTATTAACAACCAAAACCCCCCTAAATTTTATTTCCATAATGCCAGCAATGAGAAGTAGAGAAGTAGAGAAGTTAACAGTTTGGATACACAGAGGTTAACACTGTTAACATTTTTGTACCTTTCTTTCAAACTTTTCCTTACTTACATGTTAATGTACTCGTAATTTTCTTTCTTTCATAATTTTTTATCTTTTTTTCCAATACCTTTTAGGCATATAAGTTTTTGCACGTTATAAAAAACTTCATAGGCATACCTTTAAATGATTTTTCTGTAATGGAGATAAATGTTTAATTAATTTTTTATTCATCTTCTTAAAAACTTATTTTATTAGTGCACATTTGCAGTGCATGCAGTTTACAGTCATCTTGGGAGAGGATCCATGTACATATTACAGCTTGTTTCTTGTTTAATCCGCTTCCTCTTTTCCTCCCTCCTTCCCTCCCTCTTCCTCTAAATTCCTCTAATATCACTCCTGTTTATATTATTAATCTAACCCATGTTATGGCACATAATGTTTACATTCATTGAGGTTATTGGGTTCCTGCACATGGCACATCTTTATTCTGCTTATTTCCCCTTCTCCTCCTCCTCACCCCTAACCCTTCTTCCCTTGGACCCATTCCCTTTTGCAAGAGATCCATCCTCTTCCACCTTATATCCATCTTTTATTATCTTCTTTATTTGTATTTTGCTTCTCTTTTCTTTTTTGTCTTCCTGAGTACTTGACCTTTATCTTTTTGCCTTGACCAATATATCCATATCCTCCTAACTGACATGAGAGTATTGTCAGGAAAAAGTGACTGAAGTACTATTTCATAGTAATAATGTTCCTGACAGGCACATAGGACTGTGCTGCAGGAGAAAAGGATTTCTCTACCGCTTGTGTCCTGCCCTCTCTTATACACTACAGGAAGCCTGGACTGCCTGGACCACAGCCTTCCCCATGGCGTAGAGAAGGTGCTCGATCTGTCCTCAGCCCCAAAGCATGAAGGTTCTGCAGGTGCAGGGCATACATATGACAAAGGTAAGTAAAATAAAAGCTCACTCTTCCTGTCCTGGAGGAGGCAGGGACACAGAAGAGAAAGAAAGGGAGGAAAATAAAAGAATTAAATGTGGGCCCCAATTTACTGTGCATTTTATATGTTGAGGGAGCAAACAGCCTCTAGGAAGCTTTTACTGCTCCCCACCCGCTTTTTTTGGATGCCTTGAAGGAGCCATTTTGGCACAGCGGGGTGACCCAGGATAATTAAGAGAGGGAACCCTTTGGTCAAATCAGATGGGAAAAGGGTCAGGCTGGCACTTCCTAAAATACCCTTCCTTTGCCAAGGATGACCATTCTGAGTTGCAAACAAGTGGGCTGGTGATGGGGTTTCTTGTGGTGGAACAAGGTAATTCAGCAACAAAGCATGGGGGTACACTATAAGGTCCGGGTTGGATGGAGTCTATGATAGCTGCTTACAGATATCCAGCCATTGGAAGCTAATGCAAATTTTAACCTAAGTAGCACTCAGCCCTTGGCCAAGCCAAGAGATGCAGTTGCACTGAACTAGTGGCAGCCTGCATCGGCAGATGCCAGCAACATGCAAAGCATCCTTGGGCCTGATCCAGCGACCAGAAGAGGCAGCCAGAACCGTACTCTAGAGTATCTCTTTTTTACTGCTGTCCTAGGACATGTAAGATGCTCCCATGTAACCAGATAGAGAAGCAGAGGATGCGGAACTATGTGAGAGATTTAACTCTGTTATACAAGAAGACTGAATATCAACTAAGTTATTGACATGAATTAAGCTTTAAGTCATATCAGACAATCAGTTAATTCCACCACCCCACCTCTCACCATCAAGTGAGAGGAATGAGAGATTAAATGAAGCAATTACAGTTTTTTGCACGTAGGAGTTGTAGTGTGAATTAAACTTTGTGATCCCTAATGAATGTAGTACTCCACTGAGTGACGAAACCATAATGAGTTTACTCTATTCCCTCTGATTGAAATTTAAGTTTCTCCAGTTTTGCATATTAGAAATGTTATGTGGACATCTTTGTGCCTTAAACCTTGTGACTCAAAGAAATAGTTCTTCAATGAAATTATCACTGGAAATGTGGAAATGTTTATGCATGAGATCTAAGCTTTCATATCGTAAGGCAATACTTTCCTTTCATGTGGTACAAGACTAACTATTTTTTGTTTTGTTTTGTTTTGTTTTCCAGTACCAGGGATCGAACTCACAACCTTGCACTTGCAGGGCAGGCGCTGTGCTGCTGAGCTAAATCCCCAGCCACCAAGACTAACTACTGATAATATGGATTCCTCAGAGCTAGGTAACAAATCATTCACTTTCTCTGCATTAGAAATCAGTAGAATTTTTAAGCATAGGAGAAAGAAGAAAAAGAGAAGAGGGCAAAGAATGTGGCAGAAGACAAGAGTCCAAGGTTGAGAATTGGCCAAGAGATGTTTAGGAATGGAGATATTTGTGGTGAATTTTAAATGATGTTTCTGTGATGTATATCCTGCCATTGCCTCAATCTTTGACAAAGGCTTTTATTCATATAAACACCGCAGTGATGGTATTATCTTGTTCTTTTGTTGGTTAGGGGGGCAGATATTAATAAAAAGGGTTGAATTCAATGTCCAGGTCGATATGATGAGAAAATGGGACCATACAATTGGCATGGTCAGATGTCTGATAATGAGCTCTTAAACAAGCATGTCTGTATAAGTAGGAGCCCAGCGCTGGAAGTGACTACAAGAGGTCCAACCCCCTTACCCACATCTGGAAAGTCAGAAATGTTCCAGAGGCCATGCACATTTTCCAATCAGTAGACTGGGAAATTGAATCAGTCTTGTCTAGCTGTGAGAGTCAGGAGGACACCATTGGACAAGTGAGATTATGTACATCTTTGCCTCCGTCACCCAATAGAAAGAGAGGCTTCCTCTTATTTTGGAAGTTTCTTGCTCTTCAGCATCTCTGTGGCAGAACACACACATCCTCCTCCTGTCAGACAGTACGAACCATGGCAGGGTGGAGAGACATCATGGAGAAAACTACATAAAATACCATGTTTACAAAGTCTATTATTATTTCTTTTAGGTAGCGTAACTTAATAACCCAATGAGTTCTTCCAAGCCTGCGATTTTCCCTTTATTCCTACACCACATCTGAGCTAATGAGCCTCATTCTCATCAGAGAAGAAGTACAAGTTTTATGAGAGTCTTGGATCTACTTTGTGGTTCCACCTTGAACTTGGTCTCATGGATATTCAAGCCTCAGCATAGTTCCTGTCTCAGCCTCTGCCTCTGGCAAGTGATTCTCTGTTCTTAGCACTCACCTTTGCTTAGAACAGCCTCTGCCTTCCTGGCAAGTGATTCTCTGTTCTTAGCACTCACCTTTGCTTAGAACAGCTCCAATATATGTTCTCTGTCCTAGGCATCTGAGCCCTTCCTAGATGTCTTGCCTTGGTCATTTAACACATCCTTTTTATGGTAGCCTTCAACTATCTACCTGCTCGGCACTCTGACATTTTCTGACTTTTTTGTTTCCTTTTTCTTTCCCTTATTTCCTCTCAGTTTGGCTTAGGCTCTTTGCTCACCGTCGTCACTGCAGGAGGTCAAGCCTGCTTAGCCCGTGTCTGTGCTCATCACCCACACAGTATGTCCATTATCGATCTTACAATGCTCCTCATAGTGAAAATGGCTTACAATGTAGCACAAACATGTTTGAAAAGGCAGACTTCTCTTGAAGCATCTTAAAAATCAAAAAGTAGGGAAGTCATTACATCGTATGATTAATGGAATCTGAACAAGGCTGTCGAAGTAGACTGAAATATTCCCAAAGAAAGGGTAATACGAATTATTCCCCCCAAAGCAGTAAGTTTCATTTTTAAAAAGACTCAATTTTATAAACTGCCAAGCATCCTTGAACAGACTTTGAAGAGCCAGAGTCAATTTCAAATTCCTTCACTCTTGCTTTAAGCATCAGCTGTGCTTGGTGGCGCAGGCTGGGAGTTAAAGACCCTGCCCGGGACAGCCTCATATCTGCCAAAAAGCCGGGGGTTGGAAGTAGCCTGATAACCTGACTGCAAGCAGTTTGAAGCCTGGCATAATTGTATAACATGAGGCTCTTGGGAGAATGACGATAAGCCCACCAGGCTAGCTGCCCCTGCATGCGAATAGAAAATGTGTGGAAGGGAGGTAGGAAAGGAAGACACAAGCGTCAGCCCTCCTTGCTGCTTTCACCTTCAGAAATCAGATCTGGAGTGTGAGGACATAGAGATTGATAGGAAAAACCCCCTGAGTATCTGCAACGTGAGTATCCACAGGAAGTTTTTCTGGATCAAGACCCCTCTGTTAGGTTAAATTCAAAAGAATGCTTTTCAACTGTTCAACTTCTTTCATCCTTTTTTCCTTTCTTCAGTTCCAATGCCTTATACGTTTAGCGATGGAATGAAAACTTTATATATTACTGCGCATTATTGTTTCCTTTAATGTTCAATTATAAGATCAAAGTGTGGATGCCTGGGACATGATAATGTCTTGTAGACATATAGTATCTTGTGTCATCACTGCAGCTAGCAAGGTACACAGAGCAGCGTATCCGACCCAGAGACTCAGATGCCCCGAGGGTAACCACTATGGATGATGGAATTGGAACATGTGTTTTCTGATCCAAAAGGATTGCATTCTCTTTTGTTAATGTCTATTCACACAGCCTTGGGGCCCAATAAACAAGGATGTAATCACACAAGATCATTCCTTGACCATGGTTGTATGTAGAGTAGAATGAATAATGGATTTTCTTTCTGTGAGTAATACTGGCATCAAGCAACAGTGCAGGAAACATGTCAAACGCCTGATAGGGTCGGGCACCCAGCAGCTCAGCTCAGCAGAGATGATGCCTTTACTGGCTCTTTATCCCAAGAGAGATGGCCATGGAAGGAAAAAGTATAAAATAATTTAATAGGCACTTTTAGAGACATATGAATAAGAAGATACAGATACACTTAGGACATAGTATCTAATTCTGAATGGAGAATTGAGAAAGAAAGTGATATCAGAGCTCTGTATTCAAGAATAGGAGCGTGCCCAGTGAAGACAGAAAAAAGTATGTGAGGAGATCACCCAGCATGCAGGTAGCATGGGATGGGGGATGTATAGTTGGTCTGTAGCATGGTGTGTATAATAGGGAGGTGAGTTTGGGTAAGGGACAGCTGGTAAGGTATTTGTAGGCCAAACTAAGGAATTTGTATTTTATTATTTAGGCAATAATGGATTTCAAACAGATAAGTTGACATGTTGAGGAAAGTTCAACAAAATGGGTGCTTTGATAGCAACCTTTCGGAATCGGATACGACTTGTTTGAAAATGAATTTTCATACATCTGGAGCAATGGCGCTAAAATGTGAGTATGCAGCAGAACCAGAGTATGCCAAGAGGGCTTGTTAAAACATAGACTGTTGGACCTCATCGCAGAGGGTCTCACTGAGCAGGCTGGGGCAGCTTGGAGAATTTGCATAAGTAACAGGTCCCCAGCAATGCTCATGCAGACCCTCCTTTTGAGAAACGCTCTATCCAGCTTCTGAGAAGAGTGTGTTGCCTGGTGAGGACATAGAACAAAGAGCTCTAAGTTAACAAGACAGCAAAACGTAAACAAGAAGTATCTATTCAAGGCGTTTTAAATACAATAGAGTTTTGGAGTCTCCAATAAAATCTGGACAAAGGGTTGAATCATTATCTAACCATGAAAAACAGATGTATGCACAAGGCACTGCATAAATGCACCACAAAAAAGCTAGCTGGTCATGGGTCCTCACTCTCATAAATTCATGATAATGTATTAAGGAAGAATGGGAGAGATACATGGACCTTCTTTGGCTTACCTCTAACAGGCTGTGTGCGTGTGTGTGTGCTCATGCGCTTTTCCTCCAGAAAAGACAGAATAATACCTGAGATAGAAGTTGTCAAACTCTAAGATTTTCACCAAAATTGTTCTGTTTATTGGTGCAACTTTGATGGGAGGGAGGAAGTATTCAGGTATCACAGACCATCTTATCATGTGACCAAACTGTCTTATGACTGACAATCACCTGACACGTAATCAGGTGGAAATAGAGAAAGAAAACCCAGGAGCTGAGTAATAATAGGAACAACCATCTAGAGCGGGGAACTGGCTCAGGACGCTGCAGGGCTTTTTGTAAAGCAGACATCTCTCTAGCGTTCTTTCTGTCCCGGTGGTAGGCTGCAGTATCCTCTGTCTCGGCTGTGCACAGCCTCTGCGTGTGACGGCAGTGGGTTTCAGATGGGCCTTCCAACGTCAGCAGTGAGTCATCCTCTCTGACCTTCAGGCTGAGCGCCCATTCCAGGGAGTCTGTTTCATGAAATATTGATGAGGAAGATTACTCCAGAACAACGCATACCGAATGAATGATGTTACTTTGATGTGTTAAGCCAGCTTCCTGCCTTAAAGATTATGAGGCAAAAAATAGCCATGAAAAAAAAAGTCTTAGCAGAATACTCACTTGATTGGCACCAGCACTTAAGTATGCACGGCAGATTTCAAACCTCTCTTCTGTGAGTAGCATTATCCCAGCACTCCTTCAAACAATAACTCAAAGCTCTGGCGTGGGCTGACTGCTCTGTTTACAGTGGATGGGAGGCACCATTGTTTACCTGGACTACTGCAGCCAGTTAGTATGCAGTGTGTCCGCCTCTGACCACCGTGCCTTCACTCCATTCTCTTTGAAGCAGTGATTCTCATTGGTTGTGGCCTGGTACACAGGTGGACTTGAGTCCATTGGAAGTATAAAGCCAAATTTTAGCTGGGCGTGGTGGTGCACCCCTGTAATGCCAGCACTCAGGAGGCTGAGGCAGGAGATCACAGGAAGTTCAAGGCCAGCCTGGAAGTGAGCTCAGAGTGAGTTCAAGGCCAGCCCGCACTACATAGTGAGACCCTGTCTAAAAAATAAGGGCCAAATTTTGATTATCAAATAAAAATAATTTTGGTTATACCGAATCAAGAGCAGCAGCAGAAGAACTACAAAAGATTTACATAACCTTGTTAAATGCCACATTCCTCCAAGCATTTGACATGCATTAATTTATCTAACCATCATAGAAAGCTAACAGATATGCTCTGTTGTTGGTCCCTATCTTAGTTATTGCTCAGACAAAATACCTGACAACTAAGTTAAAGGGGGAAAAGTTTATGTGGGTCACACTTTGTAGAGATTTCAGTCCATAATCCTCTGGCTCCAAGGCAGGGTGGCGGGGCAGACAGGCCTCACAGGAGAAACACTGATGGCAGGCAGAAGGTAGCAAAGCAACAAGGGCCTTCACCGCGTCTCTCTGCCCCTTCTATCTTATCCAGACTACAGGGATTAGGGCTGTTCTAAACCAATCAGTGGACTGATTTAGTAGTCACCCACCCTCAATCCCACCATAATCCATCACACACTCTAGATTCAGCCACCTCTGAAAAAACCCACCTATGACCCCATGAGAGTTTTGGGGACATCTAAACACAAGCCAGAACACCTCTCTCTTCAGAAGAGAAAACTAAAGTATCATAGGCAGGGTACCTTGCTTAGGGATCCAGGAGTGATAAATGGCAGAGCTGCGTTTCAGAATCTGTGCTCTGGAGGCCCCGTTAGATAAATGAAATGTGCTTCCAAGTCCTGTTTGCTAAGTCAGTTCCTGCCCATCCTTCGAGGTTTAGCTCACACGCCCTCTTCTTTTCAGCTCTCTGTGCTTTTCGCCAACTGCTCTCCCATAGAAGAAGTTGCTGCTCTATCTGTGCTGCAGAAGCATCTCACATATACACTAATAAGGGTGGTTATCCCACCACTGACATTTTCTGATGCATTCAACATTCTGCTAGTTTGGGAGATACATCAGTCTGTGACACCACTCTACCTGTGTTCTTCCCTCTCTGCAAGGTCCAAAGGGCTGGAGGTCACCTGGAATTCCTGTTGCTGAGTTCAGTGAAAGTTATGATCTTTTATGTTTCTTAGAAAGAAATGGTATCTTATTTCAAATACATTTTGAAAACCAATCATTTCAATTCTGATTTTTGTTTCATTCAACTAGGAAAAAATGAACCACACATGGAGGCATGCCCCAGCTACTTGGGAGGCTGAGGCAGGAAGAGTGTGAACTGGAGGCCAGTCTGGGCAACACAGTAAGACCCTGTCTCTTGTAAGGAAAATAAGGGGGCTGAGGATGTAGTTCAGTGGTAAAGCACTTGCTTAGCATGCTGAGGCCCTAGGTTTGACCCCAGCACTACAAAAGAAAATATGCAGAAAAAGATAACATGATGCCTGAAGTATTCTTGGATGTTGTGCTAAGTTTAGGGCTAAACAAGGTAGAAAAGTTCCTGCCTTTGGCCCTTAGAGACTGAGGTAGAGCCCAATTAGTTAACTATGGTGACAGATGCCAAGTACTATAATAACAATGCAGTTGCTATAGAATGAACTTGGCTTGAGGAGCAGGGAAGACTTCCTTAATAATATCCAAATAGGGGGCTGGGGATTTAGCTCAGGCAAAGCGCTTGCCTGGCAAGTGCAAGGTCATGAGTTCGATTCCTGGTACTGGAAGAAAAGACAAAAAAAAAATCCAAATAGAAAAATAAAAAGTGAATAAAATTGGTCAGCTGAAGGGTGGACAGAACTGTGTGGGGCTCTGATTTGGCTGTAAAGTGGCAACGTTCTCTACTCTGCAGCTCCTAACTGTCTTCCACAACTCAGTAGACTGCAGTTTCACCAAGCACTTTCCCTGAGTCTTTTATGTATATGACTTTTTTTGAACTTCTTTTCACTGAACTCTTACACTGAATAATATTTTATAATAAATGTGAACTTCAGGTATTATGTCCCATCTTGGAGACATTGAATTGCTTCACTTAATTTTCAAAAACAGCTTCCCAAGTTAATTCATCTTTCCTTTTCCCTATAAGAAAAGTGAGGCTGATTGAGCCTGCATGGTTTTCTTAACATCTCACAGTTATCAAGAGTCAAGGTGGGAGCTGGGTGTCAAATTTAGGTCTGAGCAGATTTGATCTTCATAACAGTTCTGTTAAGTAGGTATTCCCATCCCTATTTTACAGATGGCAAAACTGAAGACCCAAAAATAATTAGCCCAAGGCCTCAAAGCCTGAGTACCAGTGTCTGGCTTCCAACTCATGTATGTTGACTCCGGTGTCTGTACTTCGGCAGGCTGGTGCTCAGAGAGAAAGCACTTCCAAATTCTTCCTCTGAGCTGACCACACGTATCGCCTCGGTAATTGCTACCCTGAGAGGAGGTGCTGTTGTGGATGGGCCCAGAGATTCCAGACAGCTGCTGGAATGGAGCCCTCTCCATGTTTCATTACCTGGGTGCTTACTCGCAAAGCAGGTGCTCAGGTCCTACGCTAGACCTACTGGATCCACGTGTACACTGCAACCAGACCTTCAGATAATCCCACATGCATTCAAGTTGGCAATGCACTTATCTGGATATGAGATCGTGCCTTAGAATGATTCTTGCGATTGTAAACTGTAGACTGCCATTGGACTTCTGAGTTTAAAGCCCACAGACAGACCAATTCTGAGACTTCAGACTTTCAGGGAAGGTTCCAGAGCTCTGGACTGAGCTAGACTTTCTTACTGACTTCCAGTAGTGCTGGAGAATGAGTTCATAGTTAGGATCTTTGGGTTGCACTCCAATATATGAAAGACTCCTCTGGGATTGCTGTTATCTATAAACTGAAGATTTAATCTGTAGGCTTTAAACTACAGATTGAAATAAGACACATTATAAAATTACATGATGATGTAAAACATCTTTGTAAGGAACAAAAAGCTGAACACTGCACTTTCCCACATTATGGTATGACCTGGAGGAACCAAATAACATTTCTCACAAAGCCTTGCAAATATGTGACAGGTCCATCATGATGGTATTCAAGTGACTCCCTTGTCTGTGTCCCAGCTGATAAAAGTTGTGATAACATTATTACTGTGTTATGACGATTTTTATCATATTTATACTTTTATCATTTTTATCATACTTATCTTTACAGTTGCTCATTTGTTCTCATTGTTTGTATATTCATTCATTCATTCATGAACATATATTGAATACTTTCCCTGTGGCAGGCACTGCCCTAGGCTGAGAAAATTATAGTATTTATTGATCAGTATAACAAAGATTCCAAAAGGAACAATTGTCGTGGGGTATGAACTAGATGGTTTAGCCTACTTTAGAAAATATTGGTCCTATATTTCTTTTAATTAGAAGAAACAAACTTCAAAAATAGTGCTGCTCATGGCTCCTGCTGTTGGATGTAGTATAAACACAAGAAATAAAGTTGTGTTGGACGTCAGAGTCCTAGAGACTTGGGTTGTTGTCTCTACTTGGATCAGATTTTCGAGCCCATAATGTGAACCTGTTCCACTTTGGGATGATGGTATGGAGTATGTGTGTGGGTGTGAGTGTGAGTGAGTGTGTGTGTGTGACAGAGACAGAGAGGCAGAGAGAGGGACAGAGAGAGACAGACACACAGAGGGAGAGACAGAGAGAGGGAGAGGGAGAGTGAGAGAATATGTGTGTGCTCATAAGTCTACAAAAGCCAAGGCTAAGTGGTTTGTTTTTATTTCTTTTTCTTGTGGGAAAGACGCTTATTTCCAGATCTGAGCGCCAGAGCTGACAGCAGGCATTTAGCGTTCACTTTTTCTCTCCACAGTTTAGTCTGCAAGGCTGAAAGTGTGGCTGTAACATTAAGCAGCTTAAGTGCGCTATCTCGGTGCCAACTAGCATGACAGAAGGGTTTTTCTGTACACGTCAGGGAGGTCCGGGGTGCAGAAGCCCTCCCCTTTTCAGAAGTTAGGTCATAACTAATTTAAGACTTCACTGTTTTTCGTGACTGAGAGTTTTCCAAGTTACATGGTCTATGCTTCTGAACAGACAGTCAGCTCGAGAATATTTATGTAGTCTGCCTGCAAAGTGCTTACAGAACAAGCAAGCATATATGGAAATAATGGGTTGATTTGCAACTTGAGTTGTGCTGTTTATTTTGGAGTGTGTGCACGTGTGTAATTTTGATTACAGCCGTTTTCAGAATCAATATTTTATTTCCTAACTAAAAGGTGAATGTAAGTCCCTGTTTTTAGCAGCAGGATCCTGAGAGGGAGGGTGCTCGTCTACTCCTGGCCAGAAGACCAGCCACCTGCTGAGCACCCAAGGACTGCGGAGCCCTGCTTTGCCCTTTGAGTGTCTCTTCCATTTTCTTCCTTTTGTTCTTGCAATAATTCAAAAGATGAGCTTTGCTTTCCGAGCAGAGGAAGTCTAGGTCATATCCTATGTGCATAAGCTGAGAGATTCTCATTCTCATTTACTTCCCGATCATGGATTGCGTTATACTTTCACCATTTGTGTAACTCATTCATGTAATCATTTGACAAGCATTTGAGAGGTTTGCATGTACCAGGCTCCAAAGTGCTGGGGATGAAGGATGACTGAGGCACCATCTTTTTCTTCGAGAAGCTCACAGTCCCACTGAAGAAACAGACACACAAACTACAGCAGCATATGACTAAGAAGAATGCCTTTAGGAAAACATGTAGAAATACGTACAGAGGAAGGAGCAATCAGCTTTGTGTAAGAGGGCCGAGGGGCCGATTGAGCTCAATGCCAGGAGATGAGTTTTAGTTTACTAGTCCAAATCAAACCCTTTCTCAGTAGGTGACACTCTACTACGGTAGAAATCACGACACATCAAAATACCATTGTATCATTTTTCTCTTAGGCAAACATCTCGGCTGCCCATTATCAAAATCCCTGATTGAGTGATTTTTCACTTCAGAGAGGAAGGAGAGTGTAGCGAATGAGTGGTCAAAAGGACAAGTCTGGAGCTGGGAAAGTGGGAAATACAGCTTTGTCTCTGATGGTTCTGTGACTTTAGAAAATTGCCTTAACCCTTCGAAGCCCCCTGCCACCTTGGTAAAATAGAACGATGACACGAATCCCACAGGGCTGGTGAGAGGGCTTAGTGAGGTAATGAGTGGAAAAGATTTAGTCCTTTGTCTGGAAAGGCCTCACAGTGGTTCTCATCTGGATATGAATGTTGTTACCCTCTCCCGGCCAGCTTCTCTAGCTACGAGGTGGTGATGCAAGGAGCCACCTCCAAGAATATCTATCCTTGCCTAGGAAGTAGTTACTTAGACAGTCGATAGGATATACTCAGATTCAATGATTTTTATTTTCAATACCTTATTAGAAATTTGAAGTTTGGAATTTTGACAAATTGGATTATTTCACAGCAATTGAATGTATACAATATAGACAAAATTATAAACAGATTTACTAACTGATCAAAGCAAGCACATGTAGCACATAAATAGATAACATGAATGTAACTTGAACACTATCCTTCTTTATAGGAGTGTGGTAGTATTCCATTATGTATAGACACCACATTTTTTAAATCCATTTGTCTGTTTATGGACATATAGGTGGCTTCCAAGATTTAGCTATTATGAAAACACAATGTTAAGTGAAATAAACCAGACATACAAACTTAACTAACATATGATTTCTCTCATATGAGAAATTCAAAGTTCAAATAAATTAAAAAGAAAATAAAACATTGATAAAAGGAAACAGGCAGATAGTTCTTTTGCAAATGGGGAGGGGATCAAGAGACCAAGGGTGAGGGCAGGGAGGAGAGAAAGGGGGCATAAGAAGATTTAAGATCTGCTATGTACATGCACCAGCACCCGTAATAAATGCAATCATGGTGCGCTGCAAATATGAACTAAAAAGAAAGAGAATAAGAGGAAAAAGAAAGAGGAAGAAGACAAGGGAGGGGAAGGGGAATAAAGACAGTCACGAGATGGTAGTACATGTATCTACTCCCTAAGATGCATGTAAACATCATGCACTGCAAATATGTACTAAAAAAAAATAAGCTAAGCTTTTACCATTTTGTCTTCATTTGGGAAGTTGGTAACTGATTGATAGCCAATCAATTAATTCTGCATTCAGTACATTTTTTTGGCCTCTTGGCCTTTGGTCAACTTTCCTTTTTTATATTCCATATTGTCCTCATTGATTTCATTCATCAGATTGACCATCAACTCTTGAAGGTGTTTTTATTCCCATTAGTAGGTCAGTATGGAAACATATATTCTCTTTATTTTGCACAGTCCTCATAAATAGCTTCACTCATTCATTTATTCATTCAATGACTATTTAAAAACTGAATATATAGAAAATACCTACTGCAGAGGAAGCAGTTAAGTCTTTGCCTTTAAAGAGCTCACAATTTGGTAGAAAACAGCAGCTGTAGTGCAGGGTGGCTGGTGCTCTAATAGTGGTAAGCAAAAGGTGATGACGGGGTGAAGAGAATCATCCCACATCAGGAAACACTTCCTAGCCAGAGCCCTGAGAGAAGACGGAATAATGATCAGCCAGGCAAGAAAAGACAAGGACACCCCAGACTGAGGAACAATGGGTAGAAGACTGGAGACCAAAGAATTATGACTTGTACATAAATAGTAAGTAAGTTAGTATAGTTGGCTCATAGGGTACATGCAGGAAGCAGTGTAATATGATCATGGAAATACAGCAGGGCAAGTCTGGACCATGCTGACATACTTTAACTTTACACAAAAGGGCTATTGCCCTTTTGAAAGGTAATTGAAAGGTCAGTTTTCTGCTTTGCATGGATCACTCTAGCAGCAATGTGATGAATTGGATTGGGTGCAAGGGTAGAAAAGAGAAAAGAATTTGCAATGATTTTGATGAGGAATGATGAAGACTTTTGCTAGTGGGAGAAAAAGAGACAGACCAGGTTTAAGAGAAAAAGGAAGAGGCTGGGGATTTAGCTCAGTGGCACAGCACCTGCCTGGCAAGCTTGAGGTGGTGAGTTCAATTCCCAGTACTGGAAAAAAACCACCAACAACAACAACAAAAAAAAAAAAAAAAAAAGAAAAAGGAGAATATACAGAGCTGGATAGGTGTGTGCCAGGGCATCATGATGCCATCATACAAAAACCAAGGCAAGAGGCAATTTTGGGGTAGGGAAAGAACAGAAGGGATCGCTTCTTTTCTCCTTCCTTTCTATTTTTATAATGATATTGTCTTTTCTGTTTTATTTTTCTTTTTCTCCTTGAATTGTCTTTATTTTGTGCATTCTGTACATAAAAGATTAATGTACAGAAACAGCATGATTTAGACTGAGATAAATCTGAATTCTTTTATTTTAAAAATAAAAGAATGAAAACATTAACAAACACATATCTTTACAAAATAACACAAAAACAATGCAAGCAATACAGAATTTCAGACAAGGTGATAGGAAATTAACAATGGTGGTTGTGTTACATACTGATATCTTCAAATTGGATACTCAGATAAACAAATATAGACATGTAAGACTGATCAAACATTAACTGTTCCTTTCAACAGAGCAGAGATAAATCTGGATTAAAATAATAATTACTGACCGTTTTTGTCTGTGTGAAGTTCTGCCAGGGCTATCATGGTAGTAATCCAAAATGGCATTTGATCCAAAAAATGACAATGTGTCCCTTCAAACCCAACTTCCGGGTTCTTTCTCTAGTCTCAAAATAAACTTCCTGTTTCCTTTTCATGCATGCGCCAACAACCCTCCAATCCGCTCCCAACATGCCGCATCACCTGCTCATATTAACTCCACCCCCAGTCTGACCTAATAAAATCCTGTTCCCAGCTCCCTCCTCTGAGGGTTCTTGGGATCTCCTGCGTTCCGTTCCGCCGGCAATAAAGGCTTGTTTTTACCTCCGTAGGTGCCTCTCAATAGCGCCAAAACCTAACAATTATTAGCTCTATAATTACAAGCAAATTATTTAATTTCTCTTGTCCTTCCTTCTGGAAAACAGTAACAATGTGTTTGTACAGAGAGGAGGGGAAACTGCAAAGGAAACGGAAAAATAGCAGCCAGAGAGGTGGTTCTGTCAGAAGGCTAGAAATCAGTTTCGGAATTACAAACGATAAAAGGTTGGACTCAGGAGCCTAGAGATTCGTGAAACATTAAAAAGCACAGCGAAGCCAAACTCACACACTGGAACACCTCTTCTGGAGCACTGGAGCACAGTAGGGGCCATGAGGCTGGGCGCTACACTTTGCCACAGCCGTGAACCAGAAGGTACACTATCTGCAGCAGATTATCAGTGAGAGGCATTTCTGTGGGCTTGGGAGGCAGAGGAGAAACAGATGTTGTTACTTCTCCTCCGTGGGAGAGTTATAGCCACCTCTAGCATTCACTCGCAAATCACTACTTCAAGCAGCGGGTAAGTGTGATCATTGTAAGAGGTTTTACAACTTGCTAATGTTTGGGTGATGCAATGTAATGTGCTCACTGGGACACAATACGTAACACCTACGGGTTAAAGAAGAGGTTGAATCTGGCTCAGCATTTAAATGGTTCGGTCCATGGCTGGCTAGTTCCAAGGCAGAAACATCACGGTGAAAGGGCATAGTGGAGTAAGCTCATGGCAGCCAGGAATCAGAGCAGGGAACACTGACAAGAGGAAGGGGCCGGGGACCAGATATAGTCCCCAAGTTCAAGCCCCATGTTCTTCCCCAGCCACACCTAGAACTTTGCTTTACTAGGCATTTCTCAAGCTAATTGAGTTGACAATCAAAATTAATCACACCTAATTTTCTGAAAGATAGCAGTAAACCTGAGGGCAGTTTTCCTTTCTCTGTATTTTTCAGTGGATTTGTGAAAAAGCATGACGATGTAAACATCTTCCCATTGCAGACACCTGAGGCAATGAACCCTTTCCTGCCCAAACATCAACTTAAAGATTTCTGGAAACAATTTTTCAGTGTTCTTTCTTAACTATCTTCTCTTAACCATTAAAAGTTGGAGACTCAGGGCTTTGTCCTGGACTCTTTCCAAGCTGTATTCCCTAGATAAATTCATTCAGCTCTCAGTCTTTAATATTTTCTAAAGTCCAACAACTTCCCAAATTATATCTTAAGCTCAGAGTTCCCTTGTGGATACTAATCCATATACTGTATCTGATTTACCTAGCATGTCCACACTACTGTTTTAAGAGCTCCTCAAATTCAGTGTATTTGAAACTAGACTGGTGCTGTCTACGGCCATACCACCCTGAACGCGCCCGATCTCGTCTGAAACTAGACTGGTGATCTTCCCCACGGCCTTAACATCTTACCACCTTCTACTTTAGAGTTTTCTTCCCAGGAAAGTGAACTCTCAACTCTTCGTGTGGCTTAGGCTAGAAATGTGAGCATCATTCTGGACTCGTCCCTTTCCCTCAGCCCCCATAGGCAGCCAGTAACCAGTCCTGTAGATTCCTCCTTCTTGTGTCATGACCCTGATGCCTTCTCTCTGTTCTCACCACCGCAACTTTCTGTGGGGTTAGCTTGAGAAGAGGAGCCCTCTTACTGGTCTCCCTACCTCCATGTCCTATCACTTCCATTCATCCTCCACCCCTGGACCAGTGATCTTCTGATAATACAAATTAGACTGTGTCATTACTTTATTTGAACCCCTTGGTGGCCTTCTGTTGCCCGTATTGTAGATGTGCATTCTACCCTGCCTAGCCGGGCCCTGAGGAGTTCCTTCCTTGTCCCCGGGACCTCCTCCCAGTAGTCTTGTTCTCCCTTTCTGCTGTTTTCATGCTGAGCTTGCCTAAAACATGTTTTGCTTTTCCTCCACCAAATCCTGGATCCTCCTTTGGTCTCAGCTTAGAGACCTCTTCCTTAATTCACTGAGTTAGAGTAGGTCTCTTGCTACTCACTAAAATAACAACACCTACCTCTTTTTGGCATTCATCACTTACATAAGCTTTTGGAAGTCTTTTTTTTTCCTGCTAGAATATAAACTATATGAGGGCAAAAAACCTTTTATGTCTTGTTCTTTATTATAACCTCAGTTTCTGGGGCAAAGAAAATATTGAATAAATATTTGTTTAATATATATTCAACTAATAGTAAATAATAAGTGGTCATTCTTTCTTCTGTCCCCGTTTATCCCCTCCTTTTCCTTCCTCTCTCCTCCCTTTCCTTTCCAAGGCCGTCGGCCTCAGACACAATGCCTGCTGTTGTTTTTCCTCCCTGTTCTCTCTGCCTTTGTCTTTACCTTTTTCTCTCCTCGTCTCTTCCATCCTAGGGCAGCCAGTGTTCACTTGGGCATTAGTGTACGTAAGTTCAGATTGTGTCTACTGTCCTGTCATTCTTTTTCTTGGGTTTCTCTAATAATGAAATTATCTGTCAGCCTCTCAGGATGCCCCGTAGGTGAGGTTAGAAAGGATAGATTTCCAGTAGAGCACAGATATATCTCTCTGAAATAAAACTCTAGGTTTCTTGGGGCCCTGTCTTTGTGTTGAAGGCCCAGTTCCCCAAATCCAGGAACTGGACATCAATCAAATCTTGCTGTTCACCTTAGAGCAAAGACAAGAATAGAAATATAACTTATTTTTACCCTCTCAGTTCCAAAATTAAACATTATAGGGTTAACAGAATAGGAAAAGTAGTGGATCACTTAGAAAAGAGAAGTAACATATATACTGCATACTGAACCATCTGAGAGCTGAAATAGTTAAGCCTAAGCATTCTGACAGCCAAGGCAAGAAGAGAAGCTATATAAACAATAATTCTCACTGTCAGAAAGAAGCAAGCATAGCTATTAATCAGAGGAAGAAACATTGCCTTAAATTCTTACTTTCTTACTATATATTTTATGTATTGCATACTATATATTCCATTCAACTTGATATGCATTGTACCACACATTCTATGTACTATACATTCTATTCAATTCCACAAACATCTTTCCAGAACCTTTACATGTTGGGCATTGTACTAGGTACTAAGGGTCCAAGGACAAACAAGACATCCTATCATTCTTACAAATGTGATCAGAATGATTTAAAATTCAGGTATCCTATGGATTTGTTTGGTTTTATATATATTTTTGTTTTATCTATATATTTTTGTTATATATATATTTTTTCTTATATATTTTGGTTTTATATATATTTATATTATATTATATTTATGTTTTTGTTTTATATATGTATTTTTGTTTTATATATATATTTTCTCCCAAGCACATAGAACTGAACTTATACATGGTCTGAATGACCATGTCCTTTTCTCTACCTTTTACTGATTCCTAGGTTTCTCTACAGTACAGCTCAAGAAATCATATTTTGTTTGTTTCCTTTCTTTTGAGACAGAGTTTTGCTAAGTTACTCAGGCTGGTTTTAAACTAGTGATCTTTCTGCTTCGGCCTCCTGAGTAGCTGGTGGCAACCTGTGCCACCACATTTGGATAATTCTACTTTTTTCTGTCATTTGGTTTATTTTTGTGATTCGAGGGATGAAACCTAAGGCCTCATGGGCACTGAGTCACTGAGCTACACCCCAGCCTCAGGATAATTTTTGAACATGTAAATGGTCACATCATGACTTTACCTATGATGCTTGCCACTCCCCATTGCTTTGGTTCCAGGACTCTTTCTATGCTGGTGGAAGAAAGTAGCTTTGGGTGGGATGGATCGGTGGGGTTATCATGTGATTTTCTGGAAGAGACTAACTTTTCAAAAAGGATGAGCTTCCTGAATATAAGAGAACAGGAAGAAAGAATAGAAAGGGGAAATAGTTACACTCCAACAAGTAACTTTTCTTCTCTAGTTTTCCCAGGTGCTGACTGAATTTCTACCTCACGTGGGGTCTGGGTCTGCATATATGCATAAGGCTTGGAGTTCCCTCCTCTCTTCATGCTGACGGGTAGCAGGGTCCTTCTCTTCACCACCTCACAACTCACAGCTTCCATCGGAGTTCTTGCTGATCTCCTGGAGCTTAGATCTTAGTCAATCCTTTCCTGGCAAACCACAAGCTGCATTCGACATTTTCAACTATAGGCAGGTAAGTTGCAACCCCATGTATTTCTTTTTTGAGTCCTCTGCCAGGAACCCAGTGATGATGAATCTGAGGAAAACGATCCAAAAATGAGAATACAGTAACTCTCCTTTGTGGTCCTGCTTTTATTGTGTGAAAATCTTGTTTCTACCCACTCTACCACTTTGTACTCCATTTGTGACTTCTGGGACCCTCCTACATTTCTGTGAAATAAGACATTAAACTGAGACTCTCTTAGCCTCAGTTTAGACTGAGGATCCAAAACAGTATGGTTGCCTCACATACCAAAATAAAACACTGGATTATCCAAGCAGGGTATGCAATGTAGGAAGGTTTGCAGCCTTCAGATAACCAAGGGAGAAGTGGGAGACAAGAGCGAGATTTTCCTGGGAGAGAACTGTTAGCGTGCTATGGGCCTCAGGCTCCTCCATGGAGGAAGACTGGTAGTGATTCCCTTCTTATTAAGCCTGGTGGGAAGAGCGTCAAGGAAAACAGAAATATTGTTAGTGTCCTCCTGAGTCTGTGAAGACACCAAGGCTGGCACTAGACCTCAGACCAAGAAGCCTAAGATTTGCAAATCAGTAGGACCTCAACAGAAAACATGTGTGGAATAAAACTAGAGGCTCAGAGGGTGAGGTGGAGGAGGAATAGCTTTCTACAAAGGGACTGGAAATGAGAAATTTCAGAAAATAAAAAGAGGAGGGTATTGATCTGAAGATAACACTAAAGTGTTCCAGATAGAGGAAACTTTACAGTCAATACCAATATACTTTATCCAAATGTTTAAACATTAGACAAAAGCAAGCTTCACTGATGCCATTCAAATGAGACCTTGCAGCGCCTGAACCCCTCCCATGCCCCCTGCCACCATGTCAACCCAGGCGTGGTCTAGACAGTGGAGGAGATGGCTAGTAGCTAAGGAAGCCAACCCCACTCCCCAGTTTCCACCTCAAGCTTCCCACCTTCAGCAGTCCAAATCAAAGAGGAGAGAGGTTGGGTTTTGAATGAAATTGAGAGATTTTGCTATCTAAGAGTAACTGAAAAAAAATGTGCCTAAAATCTTATAAAGGGGCAGGGGAAGGTCTAGCTCTGAGAAGTGGGTACCTGCATAGTCAGCATGGGAAGGAAAACTTTATCGTTATTGCTCCCACATCTTGCTTATGCATTGTGTGCTTGGCTGGGCTCAGCACTTGGTGTATAATCCTTCTCCACTACACATGGTGCCATTCTTGACATCTGCAACATCCCAGCTGTGATAGTTTGGATGGTTGCTCAGCAAATACTGCCTTTCCCCTCCACTGAGGGCAGAGTAAACATCTCTGAAAGATTGGGTCTGGGCTTGGTATGCAACTTGTTTTGATCAACATAAACGTGAGAACATGGTGAATATGCTTATACCATTCCAGTTTGGCTCTTGCCATGATATGCTTGAGATGAATGTGCCCCAAGTAGCGAATGTCCCTTTAGCCCAGGCCTTGGAACAAATACATGTGCAGAAGATTTGAATCAAACCAAATGGATCCGCTGTGGGGCCCAACTTAGATAAGCCAACTGACCTGCACTTTGGTGAACATGACAGTAAATGTACGTCGGCAGATTTTGGGGATATGTATTACATGGCATGGTTGCAGTTGGAGTTGACTAACATATATAGAAATGCTACGGCCTTTTAGATTTTGAACCTCTTTGATCTTACTTACTTTTTTTTCCATGTCATCTCATCTATCATGGTCATATTCTAGGCTCTGTTACTGTCAATAACAATTCCACTTTGTATACTGATCTTAAGACTATCACTCTGACCATCTTCTTTCAGCTCACTTACTGCATTATCTCTACTCACATACCAATACCTTATGTGACCTCCAGTCTCTTCATGCTGCCACCTTTTCACACTGTAGCCCCTCTACCATTTTCTCACTTCCTGTTGAACCCAGCTTAAATGTAATGGCCCACCACAGTTATCACTCCCTTATGAAAGAATAAAAACTAGCACCTACATAGGGCTAACAACATGCTAGGTACTGTTCTAAATATTTTACATGTAGTCTTAACTTGAATTCACCCCCAAACTGAGCTTAAGCAAAAGACATAGAAGGAACATTTGAGAAATGATCCCAGAAAATAAATATAAGGGACAGGAGGCGGTGAAATACAGAAGGAGGGAAATCCAATGCAAGGATGGTTTAATAGCTAGGCTACTACCATGACAACTTTTTGTAAGGCAAGAAGCCTTACAAAAATGCTCCTCAGAACTATTTGCCCAAGACAAAATGGGGACATGACTTCTTTTCCTCACAGGAGAGCTCAGAGCTTTTGTTCCCTTATGTGTCTAGATTGTTCATGTCTAGAGCTCTGGAGTTTAGAATGGGGTTCCCAAAGGTGTCCTATATTGTGGCATCAGAGAAGCACTGGGGCAGGAAGCAATAGTTAGGAGGAGATCAGAAGTGAGGCATTGTTGAGTTGTTTCTAGGTGAAGTTGGTCAAAACCTGAAGGGACTTGGTCACTGCAGCAGTACCCAGAGCAAAGAAAGGGCCTCAAAGGACTTGGAGTGATGTCACAGGTAGCTACACCATTAACTGGGACCATTACTGACCCTATTTTTCACAATGGAGAAGTGAGGTACAGAGACACTAAATAACCTCCCAAGGATGTGTAAACAGTACAAGGCAATACTAGCTCCAAACCCAAACAGCCTGATCCCAGAGCCTGTGTCTTCAGATACTACTGTCTATATCTCTCAACATGAGCAGATCACCAATTTCTTGGTCCATTTTTCTCCCCATTCCTCCCTGTCAGGAAAATGACCTTCTAAGTTTTAACACCAAGTTAGATAAAGCCATCAGAGGCATCCAAAATTCACTGGGATATCATTTTAAATATTTGTAAGAGTTACATTATCCAAAGAACTTGGAATACTGAAAGATTCTATCAAGTTAGAAACAAAATATATTTAGGTAATTTAAGAGTCCTTACAAATTTGAGGGTCTTTTTATTTTGTCTTTTTTGAGACATGGTCTTGTTATGCAGTTCAGGCTGGCCTTGAGCTCACTTTGTAGCACAGGCTGGTCTCGAACTCACAAAGATCCTCCTGCCTCAGCCTCCCTGAGTGCTAAGATTACAGGCATGTGCCACTGCTCCTGGCTCAAGGGTCTTTAGAGTTAAAAAAAAAATTACATTTCTCAAGATATAAATCAAATGATGAGCAGGGTAGACTTACAGCCCTCTAGGGGAGGTGAAAACCTAGATGACCCATGAGACTGCTCCCTGAGACAAAGCTTACCCCTCATTTCTAATATGTCTCTCTGGGCCTTCTCATGTTCACAGGGCAATATTGCTTATTTTAGAAGATTCTTCATAGTTCCACCACAAGGCCTACTCACATAGCTGTCTTTCTGGAATGAACTGCTCCCTAACACTTAGAATAAATGTTGATGCTTGGCTATTTCTCTGATCTATCACCACACCATGCTCCAGCAATGAGGGCATTTTTTTCTGTTCCATAAACACTCAAACTTGTGTCAGCCTAAAGTCTTTAGGCTTGCATTCCCCCTGCCTGGAAGTCTCGCCCTAATCATCACAAAGATGACTTTGAGCATGTAGAACTCAGCTCAGATACCAGCATTCCACACCTTTCCCTGACCACCTATCTGAAGCAGAATACTCATTCCATACTCCCTGAACGTATAGGGTCTGTCCCTAGCTTAGAACAATCCCTGTGGTGGTCGGCTGATGCTTAAATTCTGTAGTGTTCAAATTCTCTCAGGTCTGTGAGGTCTTAGCTGGAGGACCAAGAGAAGTATGTCTGCTTTGCTTTATTTAGTTTCTTATGTTATACAATGCTATTATTTAATAGTTTATCCTGCTATTATTATTGCACATTTACATACTGGTCAATAGCCTGAACACTACTCTTCTACCCTTTCATTCAACTTTTGACTTCCATCCTCTCTGGTCCACATTGCACTGGATGATAACTGTGGATGACCCAAACCCAACTCATGCCGTTCGGGAGCATGCTGCATACACTGCTGGTCACACCTTCGAGTGCAGTGGCTGCTTGACATCCTCTACCTCCGTTCAGCTCTCTTCTACTGAAATGCAAGCTCGGCGGTCAGGGATTTTGTCTGGAGAGTTACCGCAACGCCCCCGGAACCCAGAGCATTGCAGGCATGGGACTTCTTGGATCAGTCACTGAGAAATTAAATCAGTGAGTACTATGGGCTGCAACAGGCAGCTTGTGCACTGGCTACCGTGTGTGGGATGCCCAAGGACCAAGACAAGTTGAAGACCAGCTCTAAGCAAAACTAAAATGCAGTTATCTTTCATTTGATTTTTTTCTCAGCAATTGACTTTTAGAATCAAGAAACAGATACTATGAAATGAGCAAATATTTATTTTTTCAGAAAACCTCAAAACCTCAGAATATTTTTAGACAGCTTTGCTGATATAAAATTCTTATACCAGGGGCTGGGGATATAGCTCAGCACACAGGGCCTTGCTTGGCAAGCTCAAGGTCCTAAGTTTGATTCTCTAAACAAACAAACAAACAAACAAAAAAACAACTCTTACACCATACAAGTCATCCACCTTCAGTGTGCAATTTGGTGTTTTTTAAAAGAATATTCATGGAGTTTGCAACATCATTACTATCAAATTTTAGAATATTTCCATCTCCCTTACAAGAAACCAAAACTCACAAGTAGTCACTCACCATTGTCCTCTCTCTCCAGTCCCTGGAAACTACTAGTTTGCTTTGTTTCTATGGACTCATTTATTTTGGGTGTTTCACATAAAGGAGATAATACTGTATGAGGCTTTTTGTGACTGGCTTCTCTCATTCAGTTTAATGTGTTCATGGCAATCCAGGCCAGAGTGTGTTTCGAGGGTTGTTATGCCCTTACGCTTTTGCACTCTCCTACTTTCCCTCCAAAACTCCCCCTATTACATTGTATTGCTGCTTGCTCTATCATTTTCTTCTCACCACCATGCAGGGCTTTTTCATAGTGTCCCTTGCTGACAGTGTGCACTGTCAGCTGGTCCTCATGATGATTTTCCTCTTGTGCTATCAGATTCGGAAGCCCCCCAAGACAATCAAACCTCTCAGAAGCTAAATGTGAACTGCATTCTATATTTGAAATTTTGGAGGAGCTGAAACATCAGGCAGAGAGAGCCAAGTGGAATATCTGTGGTGGGAGAAAGACGTGGTAAGTATTCCCAGGATGACTCTTGGGTTTGTCCTAACAAGACTCTTATCTCTCGGCAGCCAGCGGTGACTCACTGGCTGTAACTGACAGCTGGAACAATTGTGGGTGGGAGAGAGAACCAGAAACCCAGCCAGAGACTAAACAGCTGCGTTTTGATTCTTTTCAGGGAATATGTGAGCAAATCTGATGGTTTTTATCATCAGCATCTGCTGGCCTTCCCTTCCCTCCTGGGTTGTGAAGACAGGAGCTAAACTGGTCGTCGGTTATCAGCCATCGCCTTAATCACGGTGGGCAGCACACCAGTTTCTGTTGGGAATGACCCCACTATTTTCAGCAACCTCCTGAACAAGTGCTGTTGCAGGATTAACTTTTTGGTTAAAAGCATTATTTATCTGGGGTGTTTCTCCATTTTTAGGGTCCCAGATCTTAAGAACAGAGATGTTTTGGTCAGATAAAGCAGAGACCAGTGCTGCATGCTCAGAGGTATAAGCCAGAGGTATTGCAGAGGATCTGATCTAGACATGAGATGTCAGGGCAGGCTTCCAGAGGTAATGACATCTACACTGAGATGCGGAGTGCACAGGCTGGGGCAAGGGCAGGACTTTTAGGCAGAGGAAACAGCATGTATAAGGACTCTGAAGTGACCAAGGGGAAGCAAAGTACACTCAGTTAATTGGGCAGAAAGAGATGCCCGCAGAACTATCTCCTTCCTTATGCTTGGTTTCCTAGATCAGCTCATAAGCGGAGTGCAGGAGAGTGAGATCCTGAAGAAACCACCCATTTCAAAGGACCCAATTTGGCCTAGTAAAGTAAGGGTCTGTGTACTCAGTTTTGGAACACTAAGGTCATATGAACGGTATGTGATAGATGAGAAGCCAGTGGAACTGGGAGAGATGACAGCAGGTATCAATAATAAGGGCTAACTCAGAGCTTTAAAGACTGACTCCTGAGACCCCAGGTAAATAATCTCTCATGTTTCAGTTCTTTTTATGCCTAAAATTAATTCACTTTTCTGGTCAGCATCTAACTTTTAAAAACCCAAGAGATGTGTTTTACAAATGGTGGAATGATGGCTTTTTTTTAGTTGAATATATATTTGCTGAACATAGATATGTTCATCTTTGGGCACAGATAGTAAATTCTGGGCTAATTTAATTAGTCTAATGCTGGGGACATAGCCCAGTTTAAAGTATAAGGCTAATTTACATGGTATCTTAGACTGTTTAGTGTTGCTATAACAAAATACCTGAGCTTGGGAAACTGATGGAGAAAACAGGTTTGTTTTGCTCAGAATTCTGGTGGCTGGGAAGTACAAATAGCAGCTCAGAGCCCCCTTGGCTGCGTCACAATATCACAGAGAAGTAGAAAGGAAAGCAGATACATACAGAGAGGTCACAGGTCAAGATGGGAAGCAAGAGAGAGAGGAAGGTCCAGGATCACTCTTGTATAACAGTCAACCCACAGGAACTAACCAACTCTTACCAGACTCGATCTGCTCCCTGACATCAACATTGATTCCTCCACAAGGGCAATAATCCAATGACCTCTCACCAGGCCCCATCCCTTAAAGGTCCCACTACCTCTGAAAACATTACACTGGCTACCAACCCTCTACACATTAACTTTTGGGGAACAAAACATATCCAGATCATAGCACGTGGAATTATTAGGTCAAAACAAATGGTTAAAAAACATCTGGTTTCTAATTTTAAAAATATTGTTGCTAAGAAAGAAAGCATGAGCAGAAGACCTTCTGAGCCAAAGGGTTCGGGTTGCTCTGCCAGGAAGGAAAAAGCAGCGACATGCGGGGTGCCTCCTGTCCCCCGCTGAGCCTCTTCAACATCCTCCCTAACTCCTCAGGAAGAGGAAGAAGTGCAGCTGCAGAGGGACTGATGCAGGGCCCATTTCTTCTTTCTGCCCTTTAATCTCATAGATATGAATGGGCCAGAATGTACCTGATCCCACAGACCCTCCCTGCTTAGGAGGGGCAGAAAGCCAGCAGGGCATTTGGGGTGGGGTGGGCAGGGAATACCTCTGCATTGGCAATGGAAGGGAGTTGTGATGATTAAGTTTCTGTGTCAGACTGACTTCTCAAAGCAATGCCCAGAGAGCTGGTATAACATGATTTCACGTTGTGCCTGCAGAGATGAGCACTTGATTCAGTAGACTGAGTGAAGGAGACTGCCCTTGGCAATGTGGGAAGGCTTCATTCACTCCACGGAAGCCGAAGTGGAACACAAAGATGGAGGAAAGGCGTCTTTGTCTCGTGGAGCTGGGACATCCAACTTCTGCCTTTGGACATCTGAGCTTCTGGCTCTGGGGCCTTCCCACTCCAGGACACACACTAGTAACCTCTTGCTGCTGGTGTCTTTGGCCTTGGACTGGGAGTAACACCATTGGCTCCATAGGATTTGAACTCAATTATGTCAACGTCTTTGCAGATTTTCTTCAGCTTTCAAGCTGTGTATCATGGGACCTTTTACCTCTATAATCATAGGAACCAATTCCCATAAATTCCCTCTCAAATATCTATTTAAAGATGCTCCTCAGCCTATAATGGGGTTACATCTCAATGAACCTATTTTAAGTTGAAAATAGATCAATGCATTTAATACAGCTAACCTATCAAACATCATAGCTTAGCCTAGCGTACCTTAATTATGCTTAAAACCTTTATATTGGCTTAGAGTTACCAAAGTTATCTAACACAAACCTATTTTATAATAAAGTATTGGATAGCTTGTGTGATTTATTGATACCATACTAAAAGTGAAGAACCAATTGTATGTGTATTTATTTGCCCTGCTGTAAAGTTGAAAACTTCCAAGTTGAACGTCACAAGTCAGGGACTGTCTATATCAGTTCTGTTTCTGTGGA
Source organism: Chinchilla lanigera (assembly GCF_000276665.1). Classification (NCBI taxonomy): domain Eukaryota; kingdom Metazoa; phylum Chordata; class Mammalia; order Rodentia; family Chinchillidae; genus Chinchilla; species Chinchilla lanigera. Next base: position 11,735,420 of record NW_004955435.1, on the reverse strand, counting down.
GAATCCTGATTAATAAAAAGACTTGGAGACTGGCCTGGATTTGCAGTTAAAAATCTTTCATAGGACAATTAAAGCCTGTGCCTGATAGGGCGCCAGCTGCAGAAAATGATTCCTTCAGTCCAGGGACTTCTCAATATTCCAGGTACCATCAGGGAAAAAAACCTGTTAGTCCTTTTTTCTAGGAAAATGGGAAATGAAAAATAAATAATGTTGGGGCTGGGGATTTAGCTCAGAGGCACAGCGCCTGCCTGGCAAGCGTAAGATCGTGAGTTCAATTCCTGGTACCAGAAAACAAAAAACAAACAAAAATAAATAATGTTTCATAAAGTATTTATTTAGATCACAGAATTTTAGAACTAGAAGGAATTTTGGGGAGTCTAATTTAAATATCTCTTTTTGCAGTGGGAGGCATTGTGATGCAGAAATAAATTGGCTACTATAGTATGTCAGTGATAGAACTAAGAATTAAATTTAGGTCTATTAATTCCTAACTTAGTGCTCTTTCTATTGACCTTAATCTAAATTTTCAAAATTCTTTAAATTGTTTCCTTTACTCATATATGTCAATGTGCTTCATAAAGGGTGATCTTAGTAAGTTGCTAGGGATTATTTTATTTGTAGATAGAACCCTTGGAGATTTATTCAATCCAGGCAGGGAGACTGAGCCATTCACTGTCAGAATAGCAGGCAGAACAACTAGAGAGAAGCAGGGATTGAAGATCTTGGCTCTTGTCAAATGTAACTGGCCCCCAGTGCACTTGCACATTTAAAGAGGCTACTCCAGTGATGGCGATCCTTTTAGAGCTTTCCATGATGCAAACAGACAGCTGCGGCACCCTGCCATAGGTTCGCCACCACTGGGCTACACTGTTAAATGCAAAGAAAGGACCGGAGACTTAAAAAAACTCTGGGGTGAATACTTTCAACTAGGTTTGTGATTTTAGATAACTTATTCAGCCTATCTGTATCTCAGTTTGCACATTTAAAGATATGAGTAATATGATCACTGGTTTTCTCCAGAGGTGGTGGTCTCCAGAGGTGGTACTCTGAATCCTCCATGAGTGTGAATGAAGTGTACACCTGAAACCCAGTCCTGACAAATACACCATTAGTATTTGTTATTTGACTAAATGCCTGAGTGGAAGGTGCTAAAACGCACACTGCAGAGTGGCCAGAAAGGCCCAACAGGCAGGGATAGTGTGGCTGTTGAGAAGGGAGGAAACCAGCACTCAGGAGGCTGAGGCAGGAGGATCGTTGTGAGTTTGAGAACAGCCTGGGCTACAAAGTGAGCTCAAGGCCAGCCTGAACTGCATAGTGAGACCCTGTCTCAAAAGGACAAAAAAAAAAAAAAAAAAAAAAAAAGAAAAGAGAGAGAGAGAGAAGGGAGGAAACCAGCAAACAGGCACCTGGCTCCTTCTTTTGTGGCATGACTTTACCGGACACGATGCTTCTTATTTTCTGTTTAAAAGGATAAAGGAGGGCCCGGGGATATAGCTCAGTGGCATAAGCACCTGCCTGCCAAGCGCAAGATCCTGAGTTCGATCCCGGGTATCAAAAAAACAAACAAACAAACAAACAAAAAACCTGATAAAGAATAAGACTAATGGGAGGACTAGACAAAATAAAAACAAAGTCAAGAAAATATATTACAAAGCTAAAATGGTAAAAACTATTCTGTTAGATGACATAGTAGTTTCTTTTCAAGGACCAGGCATATCTATTTATTGTAATGAGATCACTGAAACCCGCTTCCCAGCATCTGCCTAGCCAGCATGGGGGAGCGGGAGATGTGGAGAAGGAATATTTTGAGGGAACACTGAACGTGGAGAACAGCTTGGAGGAAGGCCTCAGCTGGGGAGCTGAGGGCAGAGTGCTCTGGGCTCCTGCTGAGGTGGGTATGGGAGAGGCAAGCCAAGCTACCTGCAGGGGAGTGCATATTCCGCAGGACCCCACCGCCCTTACTCATTTATCCTCTCACTGCTGCTCTACCCAGCTCCCATGGCTGAGTTAGCTACCTCGTAACCCTGAACATTGTCCGACCGCATGACATTTTCCCAGATGCTGCCTCGGAATTCCTGCAGATATTTCATGAGAAACGAACACTCAGAAGCCTTAGAAACTGCTGACTCATCAGAGTTGCGTCTCCGGCCCCAATTTGTTCTTACTGAGCAGAATAAAAAGAATAGAAGTTATAAACCTCAGCTATAAAGCTGGGAAAGCTGATTTTGGAAGGAATATTATATGATGGTTGACCTTCAAGGGCAGTCCAGGCTGAATGGGACATAAATGTGTCACCAGCCACAGAGTAAAGGCCAATATGGCAGCATGGTTTGTGGTATGCATATGCCGCAACAGAGCGTAATAGGACAAGGTTGGTAATTTTAGTGGACACAAAAGGGCAGTGGTAACTGTAGTTTTAGAGGTAACTATAGTTTTCGTTTATCCAACAAACATTTTTACCCTTGTCTTGAGTTCCTCCCCAACTCCACAAAATCCAAATAAGAAAGGCTATTAATCAGTCTGCAAAATCCCTTCCTGCCCCGTGTTTCCCACGCTAAGCCCACACCTATGGACAGATGGTTCAGACTGGGCAAGTTCAAAGGCTCAAAGATGGAACTATACTAACTCAGGCCAGTGTTCTCCTTAGAATAGATCAGTGGGAACCAGCAGAGAGGGCTACTAGGAAAACATGAAGAACAATAAAACAAATGAGAGAGAGAGCTAGAGGAAAGAACACAGAGAAAGACAGAGACAGACAGACAGACAGACAGAGAATTTATATTGTTATTGTTACAGCTTTTGGATTTTGCTATGGTAGATCTATGTCTTGACTTCCCAGTTGTTTGAGCCAACACATTTTTCCCTTTACCTAAGATAGAGTGAGTTTCTTTCACTTATGATGAATTTAGTTGCTAAGGAGGGCCACAGGAGCAAGAGCAAGCATCACCACTGCTTGGCATACTCAGAGGTTGTAGTCGTCACTTTCCTATTGCTGGACACAATACTTGACACCCATAACTTGCAAGAGGAGCAATTAATTTGACTCACAGGTTTCAGAAGATTCAGTCCATGGTTGGTGGCTCCAAGGGAGAAATGGCAGGTGAAAGGGCATAACAGAGGAAAGCTGTTTGATGTATGGCACCCAGGAAGCAGCGAGAGAAGACACAAGCCAAGACAAAAGTATCCCTTTCCAGGTCACAGTGACCCACCTCCAATCAGGCCCCACCACCTAACAGCAAGTCAGCTACTGAACCCAGCCCTGGATAAATCTACTGATGTGCTTCGTGCCACCATAATCCACTCACATTTCAAAAACATGAGGTTTTTGGGAGACATTTTAGGTCTAAACCATAGCAGAAGTTCTTTCTATTATAATCCAGAGGTAGCTCCCCAAAGGAACTCCACTCTTTCAGACAGAAACAAGCTTAGAAATCCAAGACAATAAGGAAGAAATTCACACTGTAAATCTTTAAAGCCAATTCAACTTTTGTCTGCTTCTTCCAATAGCTGTTTATCAACAACTGTCTGTATTATATGCAAATGATAATAACTATATGATATTATTTTCACCTATCACACTAAAAAACATCCAGCAAAAACACCCAGGCTGGCAAGGGTACATCCATTGGCAAAGTGCATGTGACACCCTGCTAACGGGTACATTGACTCAGGCTTTCCGAAGGGCCACTTTTGTACTGTGTACTAAAACCTGAAAAGGTACCTATTTTTGACCCAGCAATTATGCTGCTTCAGGTCCAGTATAAATTCCCACAGACCTAGGAGGGTTTCTGTGGACTAAACTTCCAAGTTTTATATTTACTTCACTAACTACTTTGTCTCTATTATGCAGAATAATACTTGACTTAATAAATATTTGTTGAATGAATATTTCTAGAAAATGACTTGGAGAGTTAGAGAACCACATTATACTTCCTTTTTCCAGTGTTATGGCTATAAGGCACTACAAAGATTAATACAGCTTAACTCTGAATTATGCAGGTTAATAAATTTGTACAAGTAGAATGTCACAAGTTTTGAACTTGAAGATAATGCTTCTGAGATGTTTTCAGTTACTTGTATGCTCACATTTATCATGGAGAAGAGGAAACCTCTACTTTATAGATACTTCTGGAAACATTTTTTATATTGCATTAGATTAATAGATTTCATAGAGATATTGTCCTTGATTGTAATTAGAGTATCTGACGCAAGCTCTTGTGTGGGTGGCTGATCCATCAGTAGAGAGTAGACAGAGAGCTCACAATGAATGCCCATTTCAAGAGAGCTGCTGATATTTTATAGAACACCTCTGATTTTAGGTGTTGTGGATCCATAAGCCTTTTAGTTAAAAGAAATATACCTTTAATGGCAGGCTTTTAGATGGCCTAACTCCAATTCCTGGCAGAACTCCCTACTAAATGTTGAATGCCTACATTTATTTAATTTCAGTTTAAAATTTACTTGGGCACAGAAGGTGAGATTAGGTTTCTAGTTAAGGCCCTTCCATTATAGCTCTATTTATACAATGAGCTCCTGGTTGGTTTTAGGGGGTACTTTTACCTTGAAGCTTTATGCTGTTAATATTTTCTTCACTTCCCACATAGCTCTTAATATTAATCATAACTATATAGTCTATAGTTTTGAGTCAACCATTGATAAGGTTAAAGTCATTTATTTAACTTCCAAAAATAAATTTCTGGGTAGGGGAGGTGGGCAGGGAGGGAGCCTCAGCCTCTGCCGGGGTAATCTAACTAAACTATCTGTGCATGTGGAAGTCCAAGGCCAGACGTTTCCTGGTGCTTTGCCAAAGATGTCTGTTACTTTCAGGGAATAATAATAAAAACAAAACAAAACAAAACAAAACAAAAAAACCAGAAAAATCATTCTACAAGAGGGAGAAAGGAACGACAAAAATGGTCCTCTTAAAGAAATCATTACCTGATACCATTGCAGAAGAGCAACTGTATGCAATTTTTGTAGCGACTCTAAATTAAAGCAAAATACCACAAACTTCTTACAAAGCTACAAAGAATGAACAACCTGCCTGCCTCTTCCTCCACCCTTTGAATGTGCTGGTGTCAAAGATACATTTTAAAAGACTGTAGTACAGAAATAATTTCAATGTGGTGACAAAAGATCGAGTCAGTCTCCATCCTGTAGAGTGAAGAAAGCAGTTGTCTACAATTCTTTGCTTACAGAGATACTCTTTGTCATCTTTCTTTCAAAATGTTAAGCAAAACAGAGTTAAATTCATTCCTTTCTGGTTGACTCCAAAGCAAACTGGTGGAATCTTGTTTGAGATAATTCAGTAAGAAATACAAGCTGATTTTGCCCTGTTAAGAGGCCAGAGCTGAGGGATCTGGGGCTGTCATGTTCACTAGATGCTCAGTGACAGCACTATAGTGCATTAAGAAATTATTCTATTGATTAAAAATGAAACGAGGCAGTGGACTTCTATCAGGGTCTGGAATGCATTCTTGAGGCTGCAGACTTATAGGGCCAGTTTTGTGAGTCTTGTTCTGTTTGTTTATTTTTGAAGTACCTGCTATGCCCGGTTACTTGCTTAAACTAGAAATCTTGTTGAACTGTCTTGGTGCACATAACTCTCTCTTTCCTCAGTAGAAAGAACAAGACTTATTTGAAGCTTGTTGCTTTCTATATCTGTCAGAGACCACCTGCAATATTACTGTTTGGTGGTTTGGGTTTTTTTTTTTTTTTTGGTCTTATCCAGTATTGGTTCCCTCATTCTTTAAACAGCTGCAAACTCAGACTTAGCCTCACACAGTCCTAAATTCTTGTCCTTGCAGGAAATAGCATATCAGGAGCAGCTACCCAGATGCCCTTGGCTCTGGCGCCGGACAGTTCATGAGCAGTGGTCTTGTGTCTATCTTTAGTACTTCACTTCCTGTATTCTAGACGCCTCACCTGTTCACAGAAGGAAACTGCTTCCCATTGGCTCGGTGCTTGGCCACCTGGAGTCCTAGAATGTTTGATCCATGTTTGACCTGTGTATAGCTGGAAACTCTGAATTTGTTTACCATCTTTCTTTGCATTTATCTGGACATACTTTGTATTTTATATGCATTTTGAAAACCTAATTTAGTTTTCATTTTATTAAAATCTGTAATATTTACATTGGTTTAATTGTACTTTATCATAGGAAAACTTGGGTGATTGTTTTCCAGTGTTTTTCTATATGTAAATGAACATCTTACAATGTTAACATGCATTTAATAGAGTATGAACATTTTTGGTGTTATAAACATTTTCTGAAACATGACTTTTAGTAACTGTATCATATGCACTTAACTAATTTCCAGTGGTTGGTATTTACGTTATTTACAGGTTTTTGTTGTTATAAATAATGCTATATGTATTATCCTCACTCATAAAATTATGCTAGCATTTCAGATGATTTGCTTAGGATAAACTTGAGTTTGGTGTTATTGAGTGAAAAAGCATAAGCATTTTTAAGACTTCATACTATCTTGCCAAATGGCTTTTAGGTAAATTATTTATACTCTCATGAACACTGAAGAAAATAGCTTGTTTCATTGTAATCTTATCAGAATTACTATTTTGATAGTTTGATACACTGAAATAGTACCTTATCCATGTTTTGATTTTTTTTACCTTCTTGATTGCATTGTGAAATTTGTTTTAGTTATTTATTTTTATTTTGGTGTGAGTTGCTGGAGATTGAATCTAGGTCTTATGTATGCCAAACCCTTACTTTACCACTGAGCTACTTATTCCCAACAGCAAGACTGATTTTTAATACATTTATTTAGTAGATATTTACAATTTCTCTTTGGGAGTTGCTTAATTATACCCCTTGTCAATACTCTATAGTGGCTTTTTGTTCTTACTTTCAATTCAGTTAAGTGCTTAACATATTAAGAATATTTTCTCTTCTGCAGTCACTTTTTGTTGTGTATTTTTTTAGTTTGTTATATTTTATGATAATCTAATATGGTGACATTTAAAATTTTGTCTGATCAAATCTGTTACTCTTATTACTTTTGCACTTGGATAGTTGTTCCTCGCTTAGACGTCAGATAAACATTCACTTACATTTTCTAATTATGGAATGTACTTAGATTTTGGTGAATAATCAATCTAAAGGGATTTTTCCCCCCTGGATAATAAAGCTAGCTAGTTTTTCTAACAACTTTCATGACATAATCATTTTTTGACATTGACCATTAATTTGTCCTTTTCCATATAGTATACATGTTTGGATCTCTTTCTAGGCTATGTTTTCCATTCCACTAATTCGTCTTTCCCTACATACGCCAGAGGCACAGAATTCTTTTTTTTGTTGGTGTTTTTTTTCCGGTACCGGGAATTGAACTCACGACCTTGTGTTTGCCAGGCAGGCGCTGTGCCACTGAGCTAAATCCCCAGCCCCTGAGGCATAGAATTCTAATTATTATAGCTCTATAGTAATTTGTAAAGAAAACTTTTAATCATGGAAAATGTGAACTATATATAATTAGTTAAGCCACTGTTCATCCTCAATGATGGTCAACTCACAGGTAATTGTCTCATATCTATCTCTTTAACCACTTCCACTGCCCAATAATTTTTGAAACAAATATCAGACATCATAAAATTATGTATGATATTTAGAATTTAAAATATATATTATATATTTATAATTTATAATATGAAATAAGCCACTGTTCATCCTCAATGATGGTCAACTCACAGGTAATTGTCTCATATCTATCTCTTTAACCACTTCCACTGCCCAATAATTTTTGAAACAAATATCAGACATCATAAAATTATGTATGATATTTATAATTTAAAATATATATTATATATTTATAATTTATAATATGAAATAAGTATAATATTTCATTATGTGTCTCTAAAGGACAAGAACTATAAAAACAACCACGTGGAGCTATCTACCACCATGAAGCCCCCAGGTTTGATCCCTGCCACTACAAGATTAATTAATTAAAAAGGCCACAATACTTTTACCACATCTATAGATTATAGCAATTTGCTAATATTAACATCTAATAAATGTCCAATATGCTAATTGCCTAATAAATATAAATGTTTTTATTTGTTTATTTTATTGTTTATCATTTGAATCAGAATCCAAATAAAGTCCACACATTGCAATAAAATAATGTCACTTACATCTTTTATAACTCTAGGATTTCCTATCTCCTTTTCCCTCCTTCAAATGAACTTGCTAATGAAATTCTTTCATTTGTGCTGTGATGTTTCCCTTGTCTTAGTTTTTAATTTGTAACTAAGTTATCCACATACTAGCTTTCTGAGTTCTCACCAAACCTGATTTTTCCCTGCTGTAAAACTTTGAAATAATGATTCCTATTTTAAGCTTATTATCAGAATGAAGGAGATAAGGCATGTATATCAGATAGTGCAATTGCAAGCAGTTAATTACACCTAATAAATATGACTTATAAATGTAATCATAATTATTGCTATTGCCCCCTAGCCTGTTTGAAAGATAAATCTTAAAAGCTGTCTCTTTATTTCTCAATTATTGAGTAGAAATTAAGAACTTTTTCTTGGATTTATTATTTTATTCATGTTTTGTTGGTCAACTTTTTATTTCAAGTTATTCAGTAAATCATCCATTTCATTAAGGTTTCCAAAAGTTTTAATATGTCATTTTGCATTATAAAATACCTTCAAATCTATCATCAAATATGTCTTTTCTCTCCCACTCCTTTCTTGTTTTCTTTCTTTCCTTCCTATCCTTTCCGTTTCCTTCTTCCTTTCTTTCCTTTCTTTCCTTCCTTCCTTCCTCTCCTCTTCCAGTCATCTATCTTTCTTTCTTTCTTTCTTTCTTTCTTTCTTTCTTTCTTTCTTTCTTTCTTCCTTCCTTCCTTCCTTCCTTCCTTCCTTCCTTCCTTTCTTTCTTTCTTTCTTTCTTTCTTTCTTTCTTCCTTTCTTCCTTTCTTCCTTTCTTCCTTTCTTCCTTTCTTCCTTTCTTCCTTTCTTCCTTTCTTCCTTTCTACCTTCTTTCTCCAATATGGTTTTGCTATGTTGCCCACACTAGCCTCTAACTTGTGATCTTCCTGCCTCAGCCTTCCAAATAGCTAGGATTTCAAGCATGTGCTACCTCACTTGTCTTAGTTTTTAATTTGTAACTAAATTATCCACATATATTTTGTTCACTTTTCCTCTCAAAATGATCAATTTAAATTTATTTATAAATTCTGCCATTGGCTACACTGAGATATCTATAACAGGTACCAGGTACTAGTTATCAGAGTAAATACTAAAACCATCTGCCTTCTGTGAGATACTGCAGATGTGGCTGTTAGATTCTCCTTACTTCTTTCTCTGTTCCTTTATCAGTTTTTCCTTACCTCCTTAGGTTGAATATCTAACAGGTAACCAAATAGATAGTTTTCAATAGATATTGTAGAACATTTTCATTTAAAAAATTTGGAAGCAAACTTTTACAGGGAACTTAGGGAAGTATGATTATTGCTAAGGAACAAGTTGGTTTATGAACATCATAATTAATAAAGAATCGGTGCTAGAGTTCCTTGGTAAGTTCTGCCTGTGCATGTCAGGGTCACACACATTTTTCTCCCACATTTCAGGCTTCCAAACCTAGTAAATTTGACACCAAGTGACCAGCTTTTTTCTCTCTACTGCCTGAATCATTTCCGTGGAGATGGCCGCACATGTGCTGTGAGTGCTGGGAATGGTGTACTAGGAAAGGGCCACGGTCAGTGTAGTTTGGTGATACAGTAGCCTGCAGTGTGGGTTACAACCATCTCATAGATAGAAGGAAGCCATGGTTCTTTGCTTAAGACAATGAAAACTCCAACTTTACTAAGATTCCTGATTTACTCTTACGTCAAGTACATGCCAATGATTCTATATATAACCGTGGAATCTGTGCTAAGCCAAGTTCTCCAGACAGTGAAAAATGTAGTTCAGAGGCCTTTTTCTGCTGAGTGTCACTTAGACCAATTTCTCCACCTACGCTTAAAACTTCTTTTTTAAGTGACTGGGCAGAAGAGCAAACATCAAGTGCCCAGTGATATGCTTCTATCTGATCAAGGCCATCACCCCACTGGGTTACAAATTGATGGAGTTGTTTCCTATGTATCTGTTTTTCTAATTCCTCTTCCTGATTAGTACAGTTATTTTTATTTGTTTTAATTGAGTGGTCAATACTATACATTGGGAAGTAAATGCACTATTGTTTCAAAGACCCACTTATTCCTATTTTGTTTTTACTTTAAGTTTTAGTTTTCAGTTTAAATATACAGGTCAAAAATATGCCAGCTCTACTGTTGAACATTTCTCTCTTCAGAGCATATCCTGTTAAGCATGAGGCTTACATTTCTCATGCTTCCTATTTTATGTATCAAGTTTCTACCTAAACTGCAAAACTTCAGAATCACCAAAACCCAAACATGATCTCTGGGAAATTCAGAGTGCTTCTTCGTCGTTTGGGCTACATGCAGTTGTACAGTGAACTTAGCTGCGTAGGCTTTCTTATTTTATTCCTTGGTACCTCGTTTTAGAGAAAAGAAAGCAAGGAACAGCAAGGGAAAAAGAAACTTATGGAAATGAGGAAGCAGAATAGGCTAAGAAACAGGAGGAAATGTTTCAAACTCGGGAACAAAAGAAGCTCCTTGGGCCCCAACTGTTTTTAAAGTGCTTTTAGGAGCAGAACTTTAGCCCATTTGCATTCACAGCCGAAATCAAAGGGAGGATGCAGTATGTACATATTCCTAAAATCTGTTCTATAAACCCATGGTACTGGAGATTTAGAGCAGGGTAGCTTAATGCAAATTGAAAGTAGGCGCCATTTCTGATTTAAACTTGACCTGTATTCTGCTTTTCAAATACTGCAACAGCGATTATTGCTCATAGACACCTATGTGCCAGTCCGGTAAGGCTTTAGATACTCAAATACCTGCTGGTTGTGGTGGCCCACACTCATAATCCCAACAGTCTGGAAGACTGAGGCAAAACGAGGGTTTGAACCAAGGCTGGCCTTACTGGTTTAGCATGTCTCGAAATAAAAGATAATAAAGGGCTGGGATGCTTCATGCAATATCCTCAGTTCAATTCCCAGTACCACAATCGATCAATCAATCAGGTTAGAGCCTTAAATACCTTAACATTTATATAAAACTTCACTGTTCAGTACAATAGCCACGCAATTTACAACAGCTAAACCTTGGAAACAGCCCCCATGCCCGTCAACAGATGAGTGGATAAAGAAAATGTGGTATTTATATACAATGGAGTACTACTCTGCCACAAAGAAGGGTAAACTTGAGTCATTTGTAGGAAAATCGGTGCACCTCAAGATCATAACTTTAAGTCAAATAAATCAGACACACAAGTTTAAATGTTGCATTGTTTCTCTTGTGTAAGAAACCCAAGGGATAAATAAGGAGCAAAATGGAGAACAGATATTGGGAAGTAGGAAGAGCATTCGAATGGGAAGGGGAAAAAGGAAGAGGGGAGGGGAAGGGAAGGAGGGGAGGAAGGACTAAAAGAAGAGAATGGAAGGAAAAAATAGAAGCAAAGCTATTGTAAATGGGTAAGGGAAGAAGGGTTGAAGGGAGGGGGAATGGGAAAAAATTAATATATATTATTTACAGGTACAAATTGCCTATGATGAACGTGATCATTATGTATGGCGAATATGTACTAATAAAAATACATACATAGGTATATGCACACATACACAATTAGCCTCGTGTGGCTGTTTATTTTATTTTTGTTTTTTTTTGTTTTTTTCTGGTACTGGGAATCGAACTTAAGACCTTGTGCTTGCCAGGCAGGCGCTGTGCCGCTGAGCTAAATCCCCAGCCCTAGCTGTTTAAATTAATTGAAATTAACTAACATTAAGTTTAATTTCCTGGAGCTGGGGATATAGCTCAGTGGCACAAGCACTGCCTGGCAATTGCAAAGTCCTAAGTTTGATTCCCGGTATCCAAAAAAAAAAGTTTAATTTCCTATTCTACTAGCCATATTTCAAATGTTCAAAAGCCACATGTGGCTAGTGGCTACTGTATTGGAGAGTGCAGATGTAGATCATTTCCATTGTCTTAGCAAGTTTGATGGGACAGTGTTGGATTCACATGGTAGTAAGCTCCCAATGAACGTCCTTGTTGTCCTGTTCTTTATATCTCACTTCCCCAGGGAACCGTTCATGGAAAAGAGCAGGATCACATTTCTCCACAATTAATTCAGATTAACCAGCTGGCCATGTCCCCCACGCTCACAGGTAACAACTTCTTCTTCAACCCCTGTGTGCACTTAGCGCATCCACTTTTGTCACCTGCTGAAAAATCGGGAGTTTCAGACTAGCAGGAGGAGAAGCCCAGTTACTTATTTGGTAGCAAATAAATGAAGAAGTTTTTCACGGTGGTGAGGGTTCATGGCTACCTTGCAGATTTGAGTCATAATTGCCTCTAGTTTCATAGACAATTTACAAAGTTGTGAGTTCACCCAACAACTGTGAGGTAAACATACTTTATTTCTTTTACCTATAACTGATCTGTCTTTCTGGTGAACCTCACTCCCTCAATGCATCGAGGGGGAAATCAACTATGTTTTTATTCCTGATGATTTTAAATTCATCCATTTAAGCAGCCCTTTAAGTAATTTTCAGCCTTCACTCTGTGTAATCATTGCTTAATCATTCATATTTTCACTTCCACATCATCTCCAAGTGCATATTGGAACATGGGCTATGGCAGAATGCATTTAGAGGCATGGAATGGTTTGTGTAAACTTAGGAGGCAGAGAGCATAGCTAGTGCACTCTCAGTGTGGCTGACTTGGCCCCGTCCTGGCATCTGGTGCAGATGTTTGAGGCCAGTGAACAGGTATTTCTGCTGGCTTCTATCACTGACCCTGAGCTGGTCCAGCTAACTTGAAGTAATTTAAGTTCTACCTTCTGAGTTTCTTCCACATTCTCCATCTAGTTCCTGACTTAGGTGGTTCGCTTTACATACAGGTCATTGTGGGAGAACAGAGTTACACTGTGTTGGGCTCAGAAATTTCTAGAGTTACGCTTATTTTATTCAATCTGAAAAAGAAGGTCAGAGAAGGGAATCTGAAGTTCTCTAATTTATAAAAGAATCTACACTATTTACAGTGTTTCTCTCACATATATAGCAAGGTGCTGGAGTTTACTCAGATTTATCTTACTTCCTCACCTCCTGGTCTCTTAACAGGGTTTTTTGTTCCCTCCTTGATAGGCAAGGTATAATAAAAGCTATCTTGGGGCTGGGGATTTAGCTCAGAGGTACAGTGCCTGCCTGGCAAGTGCAAGGTCATGAGTTCAAATCCCGACACGGGGTGGGGGTGGGGAAGCAATCTTGCGATCTGTTTTGTACTGCCTGAATATACAAATAAAACTTCCTTATGAACTTAAAGTGCATTTGCAGTGCCTCTTTAATTGTTCTTTACCTGGATATTTTACTTTGAATCTTTATTTTCTGTAGTTTTGGAGGCTTTACACAGAAGCCTACTTTATTTTGAAGAGCTCACTGTGTGCATTTTGGGACAGTAAAACATGCCTATGGTAAGCATTGTATTTTTTGGGTATATTTTCTAAATGTTTTAGTTTGGGAGCAAATATGTCTAGAATATTTATAGGTGAAGACCTGCCACAGAGACTGAATTCATTAACCCTGAAACAGAGTCAAAAGTCAGAGTCACAATTCATTAGTCATGCGGTGTGATTCAGTTGGGGGCTGCTTTTGGATTCCTGCTTGTTCAGAGACTGAGTATTACTGATGGCCACAAATTACAAGCTGGTTTGAGTCTTAATAATTAATCTGCATATGCAAACAAGTGAAATAGTAAACTATTTACAGCTGGCAGAGATACAGTAATTTCCAAGCTTTTAATTTCGTAAAAGGGGCTGCCGCTGTCCAAGTGGCTGAGAGGCCAAGAAGGGACTGAGCCAGGATCGAAACCCAGACTCCCGGATGTGGATTCAGCATTCTCTCTCATTCTCCGTCCCTCGTTCTGTGCTCCGACTGCACTTGTTTGTTCACCCAGCCATTATTCCAGCACTCTGTACTGAATCCTGACCCTACATGAGTCCAGGTCCTATTTTGAATTATTGATAAACTACGTGCAATTTTGTAAAACAGTTCTCAAGCCTAGCACTGGAACAACAATCTAACATAATACATACAGGCCAAAGGACAGATATTCTTATGTTAAGTGCAAGTAGAAAATACTGAGTTCTTTATCCTAGAGATGTAGCTAAACTGCTCTTGCATGATGCCTGACACCTTTTGAGGAACTGGGAACAGGCCAAATCACTCTGTACAATCATGAGATCAACAGGCCAGGCCTTTCCTGAATTCATCCTTCCCCGAAGGCAGCATGGCTCAGTGCCAGCTGATCTCTGTTCCTCCAAGGGTGGTTCCCCAGTGTGGGGCAGAACAGAGGGGAGGCCAGCTTCAAAGCCTCTTTCTGTCTGGTGAAAAGTGCAATCTAGACTGGAGTGGCTGCCAAGTCCACTGCAGGGACGTTCGTTTTGCTTGGCTTGTGGTCAAGCAACAGTGAGACAGGTTAGGAGTGAGTAATGGGTTACCCGGACTTGCAGAGCTTTCAGCAGATGGGGGAGATCTGGCCTGGAGTTCTCTGGGTGGGAGGGAGCATAGGTTCTCAGTTGAGGATCTGTTTTCCAAGCTAATTTGTAATCTTGAGAATGAATGCCTTATTGATTCCTATCTAGTATTGATGTATAGGAATGCTTTTAAACAGGCCCTTGACTCTCTCTTTTGTGCCATTGAAAGATCTCTTAATTACTATTCAAAAATGTCACAGGGTTACCATCTCTGCTGCAGGTTAACATGGACTGAAATCTGAGGTGGCTGAATAGATCCAGATGTTACTGTTATTGATTTCATTACTGACGGCAGCAGCAACAAAAGCATTAAGAAAACACAAGGCAATGCAAAGTGAAGGCTGCCAGGGAGGAGGCTCTATCTAACCACACACAAGCCCACAAAGGCTCTGCATGCTCGCCAGCCGCCTGCAGCCCAGGTAGGCTCTCAGCTGGCTCCTTTTGGTGCCTTCTTTAAGGAAACCTAGACTGGTGTTAACTCTAAGCTGCCTTCTCCTGTATTCCAGTGCTGTGCACATTTATACTTAGGGTAATTGAAAATTGTGCATCTAAAATTTATATGGATGGAGAGGTGCTCCCACATGACCCAGGTAGGGTAATTAAAATATAAAACTGAACTTAAAACATGGTAAAATTTTGTACAACAGTTTTGCTAAGACAGTGATGTGGAGAGGTGTATTATCCAGAGTCATCATAAAGGATGATTCTGAAGAAAGAGAATTCCTGATGAGAGAAACTATATAATTAAAGGAAACAATGAAGTCCCAAAAGAATGTGTGAATGAGGACAACAGGAGCATCAGTGGGAGAAAGGAGAGAAGAATGACTTCTCTCAGGCCTTCCTGAAAGTTAGGAAAGAACAGCTGTTCAGAGATCTCTGAGACTAAGGTTAAATATGGAAAATTTAGTATAGATTTGGGGCTCAGACAGGAAAGACTGCTTCCTTAGTGACCAGGAGGTTAAATGAATAGTTCTGCCATTAACAGTGAAAATAAATTACCGGGGGGAGACTTCTCTGCCTATACTGTCCTTTCTTTTCACTCACATCTGAGTTTATATTCCTATAACATCTTTTGTATACCTTCTTTTTCAGGGATTATTCATAAAATGTGTTAGTCAGCTTTCCATTGTTGTGACAAAATCCCTGAGGAAATCACTTAAAGAGTGGAAGGTTTATTTTGACTCACAGTTTCAGAGGCTTCAGTCCATGGTTACTTGGCTCCATTGCTTCTGGGCCCATTGTGAGGCAGAGCATTGTAGCAAGAAGTATGTGGGGGAGCAAAGCTGCTCATCTCATGCCTGACACAAAGTGACAAGAAACAGCTAGAGAGGAAGGGGCTGGGGACCAGATATAGTCCCAAGTTGTCTTGGTTACTTTTCTCTTGTTGCTGGGACAAATACCCAACGCCCAAAATGAAGGAAGGAAAGGTTTATTTCGCTTACAGTTTGTGGAGGTTTCAGTCCATACTTGGCAGATTACAAGGCAGACTGGCACATGGCAGAGAGCTACAGCTCATGTCGGCAGAACACAGCAAAAACAACAAACAAACACAAGGGAGGAAATGACCAGAAGCACCCTCTTCCTCTCCCTTACATATACAAACTATCCACCCCCGGGCAGGTGTAGCTCTCACACCCATAATCAATCAAACTCTAAAAGCCTGTCCCATGGCCGTATGAGGCTTTGGGGGGACACCCAGACATAAACCATAACACGTCATTCCCTATGGTCTTCTCCATTCAATTAGGCTTTATACCCTGTTTCTATCACCTCTCAGAGGTGTCACCAATTATGATCTCATCAATGAATTAATCCACTGATTAAGTTAGAGTCCTCATAATCCAATAACCTTCCAAAGTTCATCCTCTGAGCATATGAACTTTTGTGGATATATTGTGGCTCTAAACTAAAATGTTAAGAGAACCATGTAGTAAACCTATTCAGAACTCAAATTTTGGAATACCACAGTCTTGGTTCAAATTTCAGCTGTGACTTTCAAATATTAATTTCTAAAAGCTATTGCTGATGAAAGGAAGCTGGAAGTCCTTGGAGCAGGGCAAGATTCCAGATACGGAGCATTGCAAAGATGCTCTTAGCATATGTTATTGTGCCGAAAACAAAGACAAGCTCAAAGAATCATGAGAAAATGACCGAAGAGTAAGGAAAAAACTTGAGCTCCTATTGCTCAAATTTAGATATTTTTAAAAAAATTGATGGCAATGAAAATCAATCAAAAAATCCTTGTCAGTGATCCAAAAGAATGAAAGAAGTGGAGATTTAGGAGAAATGATACAAAAATCTCTCTTTTATAATCTCCAATATAGTAAATTATTCAGACAGTGATCATTAATGGATACTGAAACAGCTGGATAAAAGATTGCTAGAGACTAGCTGTGGTGTTACACACCTGTAATCCCAGCCATGTGCAGGCCAAAGCATGAGAATTACAAAATCCAGTTCAACTTGGGCAACTTAGCAAAACTGTGTCACAAAATAAACTAAAAATAAAAATAAAGGTCTGAGAATGTAACTCGGTCAAAAGGGTCTGGGTCCAACTCCCAGTATAGTGCCCATGCCCCAAGAAAATTCCAGAGTACAATATTTTAAGACACACACTAAATTAAAATCAAAGTGGGTCAAAGATTTAAATATTAAAACAGAAATACTAAGTCTGTTGGAGGATGGAATAGGTAAAACTCTTGAAGACAGTGGAATAGGCAAAGACTTTATGACTAAAACCCTGATTGCACAGGAAGTATCACAAAGAATCAACAACTGGGATTTCATCTCATTAAAAAGCTTTTGCACAGCAAAAGAAATCACCAACAGAGTGAAAACACAACCCAGAGAATGGGGAAAAATTTATGCCAGCTGTTCTTCAGACAAGGGACTAATATCTAGAACATATAAAGAACTGAAAAAAATCAGACTTTCCAAATTCAAAGACCCAATCAAAATATAGGCATCTGAGATGAATAGACACTTCTCAGAAGAAGTACAAATGGCAAATAAATATATGAAAAATGTTTAACATCACTGGTCATTAGAGAAATGCAAATTAAAACAATTCTGAGATTTGATCTCACCCCAGAAAGAGTGGGTATTATCAAGAAATCAACCAATAACAAATGCCAAAGGGGAGGTGGGGAAAAAGGAACCCTTCTCTGCTGTTGGTGGGAGTGTAGACTAGTACAACAATCACTGTGGAAATTGGTGTGGAGACTCCTCAAAAAACTAAGATTAGTGGTCCCATTTGACCCAGCTATTCCTCTTTAGGGTATCTCCCTAGAAGAATTAAAAACATCATACCACAGCGATATATGCACACCCATGTTTATATAGCAGCATAGTTTGTAGTAGCTAAATCTTGGAAACAACCCAAATGCCCCTCAACTAATGAATGGATAAAAAGATGTGTTTTTTTTTTTTGTTTTTGTTTTTAATATAATGGAGTACTTCTCAGCCATAAAGAAAGACAAAATTGAGACATTTACAGCTAAATGGATGGACCTTGAGACCATAATTATAAGTGAACTAAATCAGACGCACATGTGTAAATATCACATTATCTCTTGGGTATGACAAACTGAAGATGAAAATAAGACCAAAATGTACAATAGATATTGTGAACTAAGAAGAAACTATTTGTCTTGGTTACTTTTTTCTCGCTGCTGGGACAAAATACCTGAAGCCCAAAATTAAGGAAGGAAAGGTTTATTTCGCTTACAGTTTGTGGAAGTTTCAGTCCGTACTTGGCAGATTAGAAGGCAGAGTGGCACATGGCAGAGAGCTACAGCTCATGGCGGCAGAACACAGCAAAGCAACAAGCACACACCAGGACGGAATGGCCTCAAGCACTCTTTTCCTCTCCCTTACATATGCAAACTATCCACCCCTGGGCGGGTGTAGCTCTCACACCCATCAAACTCTAAAAGCCTGCCCCATGGCCGCTTGAGGCTTTGCGGGGACACACAGATTCAAACCATAACACTATTTAAAAGGAAAAGGGAACTAGGGAGGGGGAGGGATAAAGGAAGGAAGGGAAAGAAAAAAATAAGAAAAGAAGGATAAAATGAAAACCAAGCTTTGTGAACAGGGAGGGGAAGGGGCTTTAAACAGAGGGGATGAGAATGGGAGAAAAAAAGAGGAATCAAGTTATATCATGTACAGATACAAATTGCCTGTAATGAACATGGTCATTCTGTATACTTACATTGTACCAATAGACATAAAAAATTCCCCTGCAGATTGCCTAAAAATAAAAAACTTTTTAATATTACTTTTACCATAGGAAGATCTGCTCAAAACTAGATGAATTAAGGGATGAAAATTAGCTTGTCCAGTATTGAGCAAAACAGATATTAGGTATCTGATATGATATGAAACAAAATACACAACATTGTCTATGTAAAATTTTTGCCAAAAATGAGGGAATGAAACAGCCAAGTAACAAATGTAGACAATTATCCTAAATTAATTTAGGCTCTTCAAAGCATAACAGTGTCATAAAAGATTAAAAACAAAAAACAGAAGGGTGAGTCCAGATTAAAGGACACATACTGCAAAAATATGATACTGTCATAAATACAATGCTTGATCCTTGATGGAAATATGATTTAAGGGGAAAATAAAGCTATTTGGGATATTTTTGAGCCCACCGGAGGTTATGAGACATACTATTGTATCAATGATAAATTTCTCTGATTGTGGTAATGATGTTGTGCTTATGTAGCAGGTGTCTTAAAAGACGTATGATGATGTATTTAGTGGTGCAGTGTTAAAAATTGTTTGATGTAGGTGAAGGCTGTAACATTGTATTTTAACTTTTTTATAGGTTTGAACTTTTTCAAAATACAAAGTTGACAGGAAAAAAAATCTCAATTTTAGACAAGTTTATTGACTTCCCTGAGATCATCTCTGTCCCTGTAATATATAAGTAATGACGGTAGAAACAGTACAGAGTTAATATCTCATGTGCAAAGAACACATAGTAAGCATTCAATAAAAATTGGTCGCATATTTTCCCGTCCATCTTCTTGATTACTAATGGAATATGAGTTGAAAAGGACCACGTATTTTCCCATCTCCATGCCTTCAGAGGTGGGCACGTGGTGGGGTTCAGTAAGTGTTTCCTAAGAAATAAAATAAAATTATGAATAAAACTACATTAAAATTTTGGTTTTAAGTGGTGAGTACCAGAGTAATGTTTGAAGAGTCTGTGCCATCATTACCTGCTTTGTACTTGGTTTACATCGCCAGATTGTATCCTACTGTAATCATTTCCCTTATTCTCCAAATGATAAATTTTGCATCTCTATACTGAAGCAAAGTTCCCTTACTTTCATATCTATAGTAATGAGCAGGGAAGTACTTATGAAAACACAGGTCACTGGGACCCCACCTGCAGAATTTCTGATTTTGTAGGTCTAGGGTGAGCACTGAGGTAGCATATCTAACAAGTTCCCAGGTGATGCTGGTGCTCATGCTGTGGGTCCAGAGGCTTCAGTTTGAGAACCTGTGCTGACGAAGAACTCAGAGTGGAAGAGGCCAGGAAGTACAAGTGGAATGCTGTAGCTCCCTAGGCAAACCAGAGCCTTCTCAATCTACATGAACGGTAGTTTGGAAAAGGAACCCAAGAGGTGAAAGGAGTTGGTTGCTGTCATCCCCTGAGTGTTTCTTGGGATAAAATGATCTTTCATCAACATTTAGATGCACAATGTTGCACAAATGAAGCATAACATTTAAACATCTACATAATGTTTGTATATGATACACCCTCCTCATATAATCATATAATGCACACATACATGTTCATATATAGATATATGTATAGTTTCCTGCTAGTCTTCCAAATTTGAACATTTATAAAGCAAACCAAGAGAGGATAAAGAGAGGGAATGGAAGGAGAGAGGGAGAGAGAGGACTAATACTAACAGCCTTAGTTGGGATTTAGAAAGCAAGAGGACCCTATCCAAGGTGGTAAATTTTTTGCATTAATATATATTTCAACAGAGAGAGGAAAAGGATGTTTAGATAAGTCAGTAAAATGATGCGGCCCAGGAAGTAGCAAAACTGGAAAAGAATGCCAGGTGTTTCGGGCTACAACTAGGTCATGCTGCCTTGCTGCAGTTCTTGGAGTGCGATGGCTTTTTTTTTCCCTTTCTTCTTTTTCCAGGCCTCCTTCAGCACATGGAATAGAAATGCTGTCCTACTTCTTTTTCTTCAACTTGCAAAACTTTAAGCAGAGTCCATAGTTAAAATTGATTTCATCTGAAAATTCAATTCTTGCTGAAATCACAAGGATGAAAGTAATGAGATTCTGATTTGGAATTGCATAAAGGAATAACCCTAATGAATTCTAATACTTGCCTTTACTGTTTCTCAAAGGAAGGGAAATCATAGCTTTGCAACCTTCCAAGGCAATTCTAATTTTAAAGTCTGCTTTCTTGCTGTCTTGCAACAATGACCTTTTTCTTAAATTTGGTTACCAGTGAATAACAGAACAAAGGAGAGAAGAATAGTGTCCTAATAGTGAGAACACAGTCTGCAGAGCCCTCTGCTCCTGGTTCTCCTAAGAGGAAAATAGGCTTGGCATCTCTTAAGAGAATCCTGTGTTCTGCTCTGGCTAGGCATCTTATGTTCTTGTCTAGAAGCCCTACTTTTTGTTTTCCAATACACTAGTACTTCTTTCTAAGCAAACTTACTAAAAAATCATGAAAGAATGAATAAGAAATAGGATGATAATTTGATATAACAGCATCTATCTACCCTGATTATTTTAACTTTTTCTAGTGCTTTCCAAATTCTGGAAATTCTGGAATTTGTAAGCACCCTCATGGTATGTTTTTGGGATCCAGGCAAGCTGAGAGCTCTCGAATCTGAGAAACTGTCATTACTAGAGTGCCATACAGATTAAATATATATTCCTCTAAACCAGGGGTGGTGAAGCTATGGCATATGTGCCACAGAAAGCACGAAGAGCCCTCTCTGTCAGTGTGAGAGCCAAGTCACCCCAGCCGCTGAGCATTGGATAACAGTTGTTTTTTCTGAACTAAAGCCTCAGTGTTCAGGTTTAATTGCAGTGTTGGCACTTTGCAATAAATAAGTGGGTTTTGGGTTGCAGTTTGGGCAGTTGGTCTGTAAAAGTTTCATCATCACAGCCCTAAACTTTGCAACATAATCTCAACCACAGAGTCCTTTTTAAGCTCCTTAGTATAGCCACTGGACCGGGAAAAAAACTGTATAATAGACCAGTTAGCTTATGGTAATTTCATTACCTGCAGGGCTCTCCATTGTATATGAGTAGTAAACATTTATGCAAGTCTTACAAACTTCCAGACACTTTTAAAAGCATTTCTATCATTTTAACCTTATTTAGTACTTGCTACAGAACAGAAAGGTTAAGTAACTTGCTTGAAGTCACAGGGAGTCAGATCTTAAACTCAGGGAGTCTGGCTCTAAATCCCATGTTCTTGACTGCTGTTCCAGAGTGACATCGTGTTCGCAAAGTCTTGTACTTTCATTAGAGCTCCGCTAAAAGCCTACCATTGTGGAGAAGTCTTCCCACATTCTTCAGCAATGTTTGAGTACTCCCTTTTCTGCTGTCCAGAATGTTACTGTTAGAATCATTGTACCTACTGAAATCTTTTACATTTTCAAGTGAAAGGAATAAATGGTGAGCTCCTGGGGTGGGAGGAGACAGGGCCCTTTCCTTAGTACTTTTTATAGTACCCACCAAACAAGACATTCACTATAACACTGAATTAAAGGAAAGTGGTGTGAGTATTGGTGTATGGATGTTTGTACACATTGGTTCATGGTTCCTGAGTGAGTCAGTTGTGTGCGTGTAGCCACTTGTCTGTAATTGTGTTTGGTTACTGTACAGTCAGGTTATATGTGCTTTTCACGATAGAGGTGTAACATATGTAACCAGCAGAGACCACCGGGCTTGTGTAAAGGTAACATGGCATGGAATTTATTATGTCTGGGTTTACACAGAGAGTGGGATAAGGTTGTCTGCCCCAAACAAAGAGAAGTGTGTGTCTTTTATAGGGATGGAGAGAAGGCAGGAGACATTAGGCAGAAGATCTCAATGGACATCTCTGGTTAAAATTTTTTGGTAATTTTCAATCTTAGTGGGAAGAGTACTTTGAAGTGTTTGATGTAAAATTTTCAGTGTCTGTAAATGTTTTTAGGACCTGCAAGATTTCTTGTCTCATCTCCTTTCCTGTGCTTGTCGATGACAGCCTTGGGGTAGGGGGTGGAGGTGCTGAGCTGAGTTCCCTGCTGAAAGCTGAGTTCCCTGCATGCAGCAGTGCTTCTGCAGGCAAGCAGATAGAGGGGCTGGGAGAGTCAGGTCCGGTTGGAGACTTACAATAGGGAGCAATGTACAGGAAATACCAAGCATGATCTCACCTCCAGTGTAGCGGTTGAGTGCTGTTCAACTTTGTCTCAGCTCCACTGCTGAGATAAGGAAAGAAATGTATGTGATTCTTGGGTAATTCTGTCGTGCCTTGGTTATTGGTGCCTGTCCTGAGGTACCTTCCGTGGCTGCGTGTATGTCAAGTTTCTTCTTGGAAAGGAATGAGTCTTTCTCTGTAATTACCATGGTTAAAATGGCAGGAGCATAATTGATGTGTAATATTGATGGTAATGATAACATCAAACTAATATCATCAAAGACTAGAACACTATGTTTATAAGCCATTCCTATTTATTCAGTGAATGAATGAATGAATGAATGAATGAATGTATGAATGCATGACTCCAGAAGAGGGCTTAGACATTGTCTTATTCATACTTTTCTACTGAGAGGGAATCTGATGTCCAAAAGAGTTAAAGCCTTGTTCCCGGTTCCAAGGCTGAGTAGTGATGGAGCCGGGAGCCAAACCTGAAGTTTGCCTCATCGTTCACAATGCTGTGTTCATCTACATGGTAAATTCTGGGGCTTTGGAAGAAATGAGGGTTTCTTTCAAAGTATATTTAATTATGTAGATTACCTACATGATCATGGAGTTATGTAATGGAGCTTTCTATATAGCTACCTCCCCTGTTGTAGTTTATTACCAAAAAACTGGAAATTCTCCAGCAGATCTTCTTGTCGAAGCAAGATATTCTGAATGTAACAGAATCTTTCTTCAATAATTTAGACTTTCAGAAAGCCTTGGGCTCATATCAGCAATCCCGCTTGCAGCAATGGACAGGATTGGGATAGGTTTCTGAAACTGGACTATATGTTATGTCATCTCATGGTTCCATTTAAGGGTTAAAAATAATCAAGGTTCCTCATCGTTTTGTCACATTTAGCTTTTGTCCCTTCATGTTAGGAATGTGATGGTGGTAGACCACAGGGATATGGGAGAGGAGGAATCATTTAATTCAAGATTCTAATTACTTGGGCTCCAGCTAGTATACATTTTGGAATACATAGATTATAGAAAAATGTCAAAGGCTTCTTCCTCAGCCCATGGTGCCATTGGGAGGTGGAGCCCAGGGCCATTGACAGTGGCCATTGACAGTGTGCCTTTGAAGGGAATAATAGGACCCCAACTACTTCCCCTTCCACTCTGTTTCGTGTACTGGCCATGAAGAGAATGGCTGTGCCACGTGCTCCTGTTATAATATGCTGCCTCACTACAGGCCCAAAAGCAGGGGTACCAGTTGACCATGGACTAGAACTTGCGAGTTTAAACAAAATTTGTTCTTTTAAAATTGACTATCTCTCTTACATTTTACAGTAATAGAAAGGTCATACAGAGAGTACTGCCAGATAAAGAGGCATGTGAAATAAACTCCATATATGTGAAATTTGGTAAAAGAAAGGACAAAGGTTTTGGAGGCAGACAGCTCTGGCTTTGAATTCCAGCTTTGAATTTCATTTTCTGTGACGTAGAGGCTAGTTATTTAACTTCTATGGATCTTGTTTTAATTCTTATAAAATGGAGATAAGTATCTCATAGACTCATTGTGTAGATGAGGTAAGATGCTGAGTTCATGTAAGACATTCTGTAAATTTTGGTTCCCAAGATCTTCATCCCTTATCATTTCAGTAAAAGATAAGATAGATTTATCATGTAAAGCCATCCATTGTCTAAATAAACAACGATTCAACTACAGTGCTAACTAGATTAATGTTGCTTGATAATTTTCTTAAGGGGATTAGGAAGACTTAGACATTTGCAGAATTAAGACAAAATGTTAATGGGATATATTCATTGCTTCTATTAATGTTGTTAGTCTTGGCTATAAATTATAAGTCTTACAGAGTGGGAAATAATAAACAAAGTTGATTTTACTTAAGTTTTTCTTCTTAGCAAACTTGAGAAGCTGCCCTTGCAGACTATGTGAACTACCAGCCGAAGTTTCAAAGCAACTGCATGAAATGGAAGGAGATGCACTTTTTACTAGCATGCTCCATCTTTCTGTGACTCTCTTTGAGTTGTGTTTCTCTGGAAAGATGTTAAAGGAGCAGCATTCCAACTTGGGCAGTGGGGAAACCCTCAGCAGTCAGCTCCAGCCTGGATCAGCCACATGGAATTCCCCTGAGGAGCGGAGAGGAGTCCAGTTTCTATGACAATCACAACTGTTCTGCCAAGACTGCCAGTGAGTGTGCCTGAATTACTAATTGCTGCGTGGATATCCTTCATTAGAGTTTAACCTAGAATTACCATTGTCTTTCACAAGGTAGGCAAGGGATCATTGTTTTTGGCCCTTGGTTTTTCTCTTTCAACCTAGGTTTGATTTATATCGGAAATACAATCTGTGCAGGTCATTGCTTATCTTAGGAAGGTTACTGAAGGGTAACTTTCACAACAAGCTGATTGTTTTATTGGAAAACAAAAGTTAACCCTCTGAGGGCTCCGAGGCAATGGGCTGTAATTCAGCAGAGCCACTCAGTGGCTTGGTGTCTTGTGCAAATTGCCTGGCTCCTCTAAGCCAGTTATCTCATCTGTAAAATGAGGATAATAAAATCACCATCCTGACAGGATTTTCAAGAGGTTTGGACAGGGATGAATTGGAAAGAGTCTCTGATGCCCGTGTTGGCATCTGGAAAGAGAAGGTGCAATTATGTGGGCCAATATCTACATGCCCAGTTTACATGGGGCCAGCCACCCCAGTTTAGATTGGAAAACTGGACAATGCTTACAAAGTAATCGGCATAGAGTTTGGGATTCTTAAACAATCCTAAATATCGTTACTGGGTTTCATATATAAAGCTTAGAAATGAGTATAGATTTCCTTCAAGGAACTTTTTAGATTGAGGTAGGAATTCAGTGCCAATAACTCCTTGTGGATAAGTTCTTTAAGGATAGCATAATGGCAGAACAATTTCCAAGTGGGATTTTGTTGACATAAAAATAACTGGACATGAGTGCACAAAAAATATCTTTAGAAATTTTTGTATTTTAAATAATAACGTTTCTATATTTTAAACAATGTCGTGTGCAGCTACCAACATGAGATGATATTCTACAAAAACCAAAGTAATGATTATACTAGGAAGGCTCTTCATTTAACTAGTTTATTTTCTATTATGCTTGTTAATGGTCTAAAAGTCAAGATAATTGAGAAGTAGGTTACAGATGCTAATTGACCAATAGAGATAAATGGGTGTTCAACTGGTTGGCCACGAGTCCATGTAAGAATAAGTAACTTTGTGGGCAGAATGACATACTAAGTTGTTATGATGAATATGAAATTGGAAACAGAGCTAAGATTAAGACTGAGAATACTAAGACTAGGACTCCTCCAAGTTTATTAGGAATTGAGTGAAGGGTGGCATATGCAAATAAAAACTATCATTCTGGTTTAATGGGGGGCATGTTTAGGGGCTTTGCTGATCTATCATTATCTGGATCACCTAGAAGATCTGGTGAAAATAGGACTAAAGTTAATAAAGTTAATAATATGAACCTAAGACATAGAATGTCTTTGATTGTGTAGTATGGGTGAAATGGGGTTTCGTCTGAGTTTGATGTGAGTCCTGATGGGTTGCTTGATCTGGCTTCATGAAGAAATAATAGGTGAACGATAACTAAAGCTGTAATAGTGAATGGTAGAATAAGGTGGAAAGTGAAAAATCACGTTAGGGTTGCTTTGCCTTTAAATGAAACCAATTAATTTCTGCTCTGTCCATCACGGCCTGCTTGGTGGTGACCAATAGCATGTGGCCACGACTCACTGAGGCCATTGTCCAAGTGGAGTGTTTTGCCTTTCGGCATTGTTAGCTGTTGGGACTTTGGATATCTTCATGAACATGGATCTTACTCTTCTCTAAATATAAGCCTTTTCTCTTGCCACAATCCTCAGATTCCCTAATATCCGATCTATTTTTACTAACAGCTGCATTAGAAAACAATTGCTGACCCCGCCTTGCCCCAGTTCTTCTACTGCTGCTTTCATTTTACACGGGAACGGGAGTACTGTCCCTACAAGCGCTAGCAGCAGACAGCAAAGTCTCAACATGCTCCTGGTGTGGGAGGGGATTCTGTAGTTGGCTGCCACATCTGGGGGAGGCCGGGTGATGAAAGATGGCAGCTGTGATGATGACAGAGGAGCCGGTTTCCGGGAGGCAAGAGCAGGCTTCTCTCTTATTCCCTCCGCTTCTGTCCGAATACTATTTGTGTGACTCAGCTGCCATTCGGCCTTAGGGGACTTTGCTGCCAGATGCTGCCCTTCCCCCTTCTCGAAGCCAGATCCAAACCCCTGCTGACCCCTCCGCCTGCATCAGGAGTCGTCCAGGGCCACTTGAAGGTCACAGGGAGTGCGCTGCCCAGAAATAAGCTTAGTTTTTTCCCAACGTACACAGCATGTGTCTAGGAGTTTGATAACAGTAAAGGGATTGGAATGGCTCTCTCTCACGTCATTGAGCATCTTTTCTGGCACTTGCTTTAACTTTGTTGAGCACTTAGTATACGTGGGACTCCGTGCTAAATGCATTACATGCACCATTTCATTTGTCCTCACAACAACCCCATGAAATGGCTATTGTGCTTCTCTGGTCTTCACAGCTGTGGCAAAGGGGGTGGGATTTAAAGCACAGGCTCGCTGTGCCAGATGACTTCCATTCCTAGACAAACACTGTTGCACATGAGGTCTTGGGAGAGTCCTTCTGAAGCTATGCTGCTTGTATGTTTGTATGTAAATGCTGCAGAGGAGGTTATAGCCTCTCCCCAGCCACTGGAATGTAATAGCATAGCACAGAGGAGCCACTGAGGCTCCTGGATTTCCCTGAGTAGTCTCCCATCCTCTTTGGGAAAACTGCCAGTGACAATGCAAGGTCAGAAATGATAGAAAGGCTCTTGCAATGGCTAAGCAAGCATCTCTCAGAGTCCGCTGCTTGCTGCAGCAAGTACTCCTATGCTCTCCTGGTTTCTGTAGCTATTGCTCTGGGATATTCTGCCTCATCCATCTGATACTGCCCTGGATATTTCCTGAATGCCCCTTAGTGTACTGCATCTTTTCCTTGGCCTTACCCAAGGCATCGTGGTGATGCACCTGGTTCTCAGCACTTTGCAAGTGCCTGTGACATCCATGTGACATCCATGCTGTGCTTCACCCACAGTGCTTATCATAATCCAAATTAGTGCCTGAGAGAGCCTCTGCTGGCTTATGTTAGAAGAATTTTCCTTTCCCATCCAGTTAGCACCATCCCTCTCCTCTCCCTCTCACACTATTTTGAACCAGTTTGAAAATTTATATGAGTTCTCCATAAAGCTACAAGCTCAGTATTTCTGTTTTAGCCTCCCTTGTCTAGCTTTCTGTTATCGTTGGCTTCATGATCGTTAAACTAGATTCTGTGTCCCACTTGGGGTTCTCTGGTTGCAAACAACAGGAAGTAGGTCTGGCTATCCCCTCTAAGCATTTTCTCTTCTTCTGTCTTCCTATACAATATTTAATTTTCAGGAAAGATAGAGGTCTAGCTTGACCGATGTGGCCTAGGTAGGGCGCCTTTGTGGACAATCCAAGAATACACGCTGTGAAGGTAGGACCTGCCCTCAGTGAGTCATCAGGAGAAGTGAATGTGACACAGGCTACAACAAACGTCCACTGCAGGAGAGAGAAGCTGCCTCAACCTCTCCTCAAGTATCTCTGAACATTATGATGCACCCTTCATTTAGCTTAATTTCTTTGAGGCCAGGAGTTCAACCTGGGCAGTAAAAATGAGCAATACGCTCTAAACCCCAAACTGTTCATAAATGGTGGTTTTAACTTACATATTAACCAGGTCAGAAATTTGAACATTTAACATTGCGGGTTGAATTATGCAGCAGCGTCTGGGTTTGTTGCTGTGAGATTGCAGAATGGGGACATGTAAGAACCTGTGCACCCCAGGGCTATGCACAGAGGTATTTTTGGATCCTGTTAGTTTAGAAAGCACTGGGATATTCAGACAGACAGACTTCAGACTCCACTTCATCTCTCATGAGTGCCCACGCACATTCTCTCCGTGGGCATTAGTCACTGCGCTGTGATCAAGTATGGTTTTAGGCTAAGCAACTTCCTAAAGCTACTCCATCTCTGTTAGCATGACAACCCTTATATCCCCAAGTTAGTTACAAGAAGGTATTCTAATGGTGTGTTTTTTCCAGCTAACTACCTCTGAGAAGCCAGGAATAAATAGCAAGATCTTACGTTAGGGGACTGCGGAATCTTGTTCTAATACATTTTATTAAAAGGTGAAGCCCAGTAAAAACTATGACTTCTACTAAGGGGATCTCATTAGCAAGAGGTCCAAAGAATCTCATTGTAGATGGTTTTCAATAGCCTTTTTGTGGGGCTTCTGGTTCCTCCATAGACCTAACAGTCTGGTCCTGTCTTTCTGACCCCATGTGCAAACGTTAGCCCACAAACCTCTTCTCTCACTTCATAAATCAGTACTTTGGTATCTCTGCAGAACTTCCTGGCTCTGTGCCCTTAGTGTTCTGAGTATTTGCATATGCTGTTCTCATCCTTTTAGTACACATCCACCTACATTTCCCCCAGGTGAACTCTTCCCACACTTCTTTCTCCTCCCTGCCCCAGGTGC
This sequence comes from Chinchilla lanigera, assembly GCF_000276665.1. Taxonomy (NCBI): domain Eukaryota; kingdom Metazoa; phylum Chordata; class Mammalia; order Rodentia; family Chinchillidae; genus Chinchilla; species Chinchilla lanigera. The sequence goes on along the minus strand of NW_004955435.1, from coordinate 11,705,767 downwards.
TAGGGCCTTCCTTTGTCTGTGCTTGTGTACCACTATGAATCTGCCTCTACTCTGACACCCCTTTGTTTGTAATCTACTTGTAGGCAGTTCTTCTGCACAGTGAGGCTTTGCACATAGGAGATGCTCTGTAGATTCTAGTGATCATACTGGGAAGTGGTTCCAACAAAATAGAGTCAGTATACACGCATAAGAGTCTTGAAGGATCCAAGGCAGTTGTCAGTACCTGTAACTACTGACGATAGTATTTTGCACTGGCAAGATGACTTGATTCTGACAGGCTTGAGGGTTATTGTATTTTTGTTTTTTTCTGGTAATAACTGGGAAGGCATTCTAGGAATCCAGAGCAGGCAGGAAGGAAGGGCAGGGAGGGGAAGTGGAAAGGATCAAGATGCAGTGTGCATATGTACCAATTCCCCACCATGAATGTGTTTATTATGTATTGCAAACATACTTATACAAAATAAATGAACAAGTAATATTTAATAAGAGCTATCTTCTAGGAGCTATGGTTGGAGGCTCAGAATTAATGGAAACAAGCCCAGGCTGCTTGTACTGTGAAAGTCATGTTGGCTACAGCTCAAATCACATTACAATGTTCAATTAAAGGAAGCAAACATTATATCATAAAGAAACGAACCCTTCATGGCTGGAGATAACCCATCACTTTGTGGTTTACTACACTGCTTTTTGAAAAGAAAGAGAGTACCCTACCCCCAAACTTGCTAGACTTCGATATTTTATTGCACGAAAAGGCAGATGGTCTTTATCTGAGAGTTCAGTCGTGAAAACTGCTTCATGAAATTCGTTGGAAACCTTTCCTTAGCTGGCAAAATTTAGTATCCAGGAGGGGGAGGAGAGAGAGCTAGTTTAAGGATTGAATACATTGCAATGGAATTTAGGGCCCTGGTTTTAATCTCTATTCTGGCATTTCTACATATAACCTTTAAAGATAAGTGTACTTTGTTCCCCTCACTTAAAAATGTAATCATTTTAAAAGCACTACCCTATGTCATTGAACATAATCACACAATGGTTTTTATCTCAAAGTAAAAATGTACTTTCTTTTTTCAAAAGAAAATTTTTGATAAATATTGCCCAGATAGTAACTTTCATGACCCTGTCCCTTATTAAGTCATATAATATTAGCTCAATATTCTCCATCTCTATCTCACCATTTCATCATCTAAAGACCTCCTTGTAATTTCTGAAAGTTCTAGAAATCTTATTTCCACTTGTACATTCTGTCTAGCTCAGTCTAGGACAACCCTAAACCAGCAATGCTCAAGCAATGTTTCCGTCAGGAATTTCCATTTTGGTACAAAGATACTATTTCCAACAAGCATTTCCTGAGTTGAGTAAACTTACAATAGGTCTTGCAACTAAGTGTCTCATCTCTTGGCTCTACCTTCAGGCTTTCCATCCTATGCCTGTCTTTTCTCCCTGAACCCTGATCCTTCAGGATTTTGGCTTCTACTTTACATGGGTTTGTTAAGAAATCTCAAATGCAAGGCTTACCCCAGTACTGCTATTAGTAGGGTACTGGGGTGCTGCAAACTCTTTTCATGGGCCCCTACCAGGCTTTTGTCATCCTGAGCAAAGAGTTGGACGGGACAGGAAGCTATGTAGAAAGGCTTTACATTTATTAAAGGTAGGATTCAAGGTAGGAAGAGAAACATGCTCTGCTGAGTGAGCGAGGGCCACTGTCTACATATCCCCCATTCAGATGTGGAATCTAGGCCGTCCTATCAAAAACCTGCTTGTGCCGGAAGACTTGAAGACAGCATTTTCTGACTGCCAGATGCAGGGCGTGGACACTGTTCTGAGCACCTCTTGGATCTCCGTGATTGACAGGTCACTCCCACTTGCAGAGCCCTTTTGCCACGACCTAATTGTTTGTCTCACTGCCTTAAAGGCAGGCAGTGGACCTGTACTTTGGAAGACCCACCCTAGTACCTCTTCTGCTGCACTCCCTGCTTGAGTCCAGAGCCAGGAGTCGTGCCCACTTGGAGTCTCCATTCCTTTGCTCCTGGTACCTCAGATCCCAACATTCCCTGACAAGACCTTCACACTTGCTTCTAAAGTCCTGCACCGTTCTCTCACCTCCCAAAGGTAAAATTATGTAGCAGGAACGTACTTGAATGCTAAAGTGGTAACAGACATTTTCACTATTGATCAGAGGAAAATAGAATGGCTATATTTTTATTTTGTTCTATGTTCCACCCAAAATCTTTGTATAGGATCAGATCTTCAGGGCTTGAGAGGTTCTGCTGCATTTGTGCAGTCTGTTTCTTTTAACTTCCATTTGGAGGAAGGTCAGGGATAAAGTCAATGCACATTGGACGGAATTAAGAGCTCTTTTCATTTGATCTGAACATTGTATGTTGGGATGTTTGCTGGCTTCTTTATAAAAAAAGTTAGCACCTCAGAAAAAATTTCACATATTATAAAACAGCATCAATATTTTTAACGCATTGCACCTGTTTTGTAGTCATGTAATAAAATGGTTGTACATTTTAAATGGATAAGTTTTCTGTAACTATTTCACAAATTTTCCTGAAATTTGGGCAGATATTCTCAAGATTTGATTTACTGAGAAAGTTCTATAGTTCACAGACTCACTAGCATTTTTATAAGGGTTATCTTAGACTGTTGTTCATCAATTTTCCATTGGATAAAGAGGATTTAAATGCTTAGATTTAAAATTTCTTGGCTAGTTTTATTAATCCCTAAGAGTCTAGGTGGTTTTATAAACTGGTAATTTTTCAGCCATTGCATTTACTGGCTAAAGAATTATCTACAGTTTGGATTTTCTGTAAATGTTCTAAATAACACCCAAGAGCTTATCAAGCCAGTGCTGTCTTATTAAAGAAATCCCTAAATGAGCTCACACATGGGAGAGGAAATTTAGTAAAATTATTAATGTTGATCATTCAAAGAAAAAGATTTTTAAACTTCCTAAGAATCATTGTAGTATTTAAAATGTTCAATATCTTCTTTTTGAGCAGCCATTTCCTTATGATTTCATTTTTTTAGTCTTTACCCAGCCCTTTAAAAATTTTAAAATTAGTATATGTTTGCAATACATAATAATTACATTAATCTTGGAGATTTATATTTGTTGCTTTATTTTGAGACTGGATCTCACTTAGTAGTTGCTCAGGTTGGCCTTGAACTCATAATCCTCATGCCTTAGCCTCCTGTAATCCCAAAGTGCTGGGATTACAGGTGTGTATCCCACTTCTGGCTTTTTGTGAATATTTTTTATTTGCACCTGCTGTGCAAAGTTTGAGTTACTGGGAGACATGGTGGGTATAAAGCAACAGGAGTTAATTATAAGGAGAAAAGGGGTCCTCTGGCATGTATAATGGGGTGCTATTGGATTCTGTAGTGAGAAGGAGCCAGTTGGACTACTGTGTTAGCTACTTACTGTTCAGTTGTGTGACTATTGATAATTTATTTAATCATAATAAGCTTTAATAATAAGCTCAATAGCATCCACCTTCTAGAGTAAGAGTATGGATACTGAATAATGAGCATATGTGTCTGGCATATGGTTAAGTTAAGAATAGCAGATGGGGATGAGAGATGAAGATGAAGGAAGAAGTATAGGGTAAGAACCTTAAGCATTGAGGCAAAAGTGAATGGCAAACAGTGTGTGTGTGTGTGTGTGTGTGTGTGTGTGTGCGTGTGCCTATGTTTGTGTGTATACATGTATGTGTGAAGGGCTCTTTGCATTCTGAAGACTTATTTAAATAACAGTCAGCTTTCTTTTCTGGGATGATTAGTCCTAGTTCCTCAATCATTCCTCCTAATCATTATGTTCTATTCGTTCAATAATCATTTGGCTTCCTTCTGTAGGTTCTTCTCTCTCTCTCTCTGCAGCTGTGGATGCAGGAGTTTGAACAGTAGTCTGTGCTCGTGGAGAGGGTGAGAATAAGTGTAACATCATTCCTTTTCTTCCTTTCTCTTTGCAACTAGTTAAAAACAGAAATGAGTGGTAGAGGACAACTTAAATATAAGTGCTTTAATATATATTCACTGGGCATGCTATAGGGAGCTAGTGTCATAGTTATTGGAAATACTTCTAGAGTACCTACTGTGTGACAGGCACTGTTCTAAGAGTTAAATTATAAAATCGTAGCAACTTGGTCTCATAGGCTTATTCTCATTCTATAGTACAGGATGATCATACAAAGTATCTAAAATTACAGAACTAGAAGCAACAGACTTATGAGTTGAACCCTATTCAATCTGTCTTCAGCAAAGTCACCTGTAAGCACATGCTGTGCTACTGCTTACTATTTGAAGACTGCAGGTGTTCAGTGCTTGAATAAAGAATTTGGAAAATATGTATGGGTTTATTTTATAGGTGAAGGGAGGGGTGGAAATGAAAAATGAATAGGCAGGCACAAGATAAAGTACCACTGTAAATAAAAAAGTCTGGAGATAAGATGAGCCATGCGAGCACCCACCTTCAAGGCCGCCTTCTGTCCCTCTTGGACAGAAGCTTTCTTCCTCTCAATAAATTCTTCCTACTCTCAAAAAAAGGATGAGTCATGGTCTCTGCTTTATTGGTGAAGTGGAAAATAAGATTGGATTCATGAATCAGAGCCAAATTATTTCACAAAATAACACATTATAGTCTTTTATGAAGTTTCTGACATGACAGAGTATTGGGAACTATTAAAAATTCAGAGCGAGGAAGTAAGATGACCCACATATTAAAGAGCTAAAACAAACCAATGTATGTCCTCAAAAATTGTCACTTTTGTTCAATTGGGTTCTATTGACCCAGAAAAAAAACTTCAAGAAAAGTATAGTACTTAAAATATACATAACTAAAAATAGTTTGAAAGAGCATGTCTTGCTAGGGATATAGTTCAGCAGGACAGTGCCTGCCTGGCAAGTGCAAGGTCCTGAGTTTGATTCCCAGTACCCACCCCAAAAGAGAGAGAATGTCTGTCTTATTTTTAGTGAAGATGCTTTTTTACATCATATAGGTTTAGGACCAAGCCTTTCTATTTTTTCCTAATCGTATATAAGCTAATATTTTCACCACGCATTTAGGGAAGTTTCCCTACTTAAGCTACTTACATATTTTCTTTTCTAGTTTAATCAGCATTGATTATATAATTGTAAGGAATCTTTTCAATTAAGAAAGTTATGACTCAAATCCGTTCTGAAACTAATTCCAAATTTATACATTACCTTATGACACAAAAATAATAGGGCTAAAAATCCAAGTCAAGAACTTCTCAATGAATGATTTCAAAAGGAAAACTATTTTTTCTGCAGAAGCACCTATGAAAAGTAAATGGTTTGCTTGAGTACAACTCTCAGGGGGAAAAAGATTATCTGTAGACCTTGGGCTTATTATCAGAAATAAATACTGTTCCAGATTTGAAGACTTTTCTCCCTTATTTTAAGAGATTCACAAGTTTAAATGTGTTATTAAATATTTATCTGGAAATTGTTACTGTCTTATTTTATTTTATCTTTTGTTTTTCTCTTATTCATAAATTTTGTATAATGAGCAAACTTCCTGTTATTAAAAACCACTTTTAATGAGAGAGATGTTATCAACGGCAAGACAAATAGATTAAGCGATAGATTTTATTTCACTGTAGAACAGAGAGATTTTGCTTAATGGTCAGGAAAAGCCATCCATTCTACTTTAACATAAAAGTCAGCTTTATAGTTCTCCTCCTGTGACAACATTAGCTTTTGTTAAGAACATGTTTTTGTGTTAGAATTTATAAGATTCATACAGTAAGATAAAAAAGGTTCTTCCCATAAAAAAAGACCAGTTCTCCCTAACTTCCACCAAGACTGTGGAAAGGAAATATTCACATCAACAAGGATTACTTTATCTTAATTTATATTAGATGTGAAGCTTGTAACTTCAGTTAATGTTTTGTTTTGTTTTGTTTTGTTTTTTTTTTTTTTT
>NW_004955435.1:11684404-11699720 GCF_000276665.1 Chinchilla lanigera | reverse complement strand
TCATATACCATGACCAAGTGCGATAGACCCCTTGGTGGAAAAAAAAGAGAAATGAATGGCATTGGTTAGTTGAAGAACTTCTAGGATTGTAACAAACCTTTAACACATTTTCTTTTTTTTTTTTTTGGTTTTTGGTTTTTCTCCGGTACCGGGAACCGAACTCACGACCTTGCGCTTGCCAGGCAGGCACTTTTGCCGCTGAGCTAAATCCCCAGCCCCTGTAACTTCAGTTAAATAAGAATTATTCAATTATGAGTTGTTTTAAACCCTGATACTTCTATATAAAAGAAAAACACCAAGATTACACTCTACTATCCGCTGACTCTACCTAACTGTTCCAGAAGATAAAATATGTCTGAAATTCAATACAGTTATAAAGAATTATCAGGATATACAGTAAATTATTAATTAACATATTGTCCAAATAAACATGAATTATGTGCAGTTTCTTGGTGAAAAATAATCATATCAGTTCATAGGGAAACTGTATGCAAAATATTCCAGCTCTTGAATCTCTGGAAGTGGACAGAAAAATAATGCTTCTTAAAAATAAACTGGTTTCAATCAGTATTCATTCAAAACTACTAACCTCCTAGAATAAGCTTTACCAGTTTATATTTCTTTCCTATATTCAAAGGAACTGTAAGTGCAAAGTCATCATGTAGGCTTACTTCTTCCTTTCCCATGCAAAAATGACCCGTAAGTTTCACCAAAAGTGGTTCTTCTTTTCAAGTTCCCATTTTAGTCAAATAGCTGGTCACAATCGAAGAAAATATGATGAGTGATGTCAGTGCTGAAGCCATGTTCTAAGTTCTAGCAAGCATCCACCAGCCGATAGAAGTTCAACATGCATCTAAACATATCAGACTGGAGCAGAAAACCAAGGTTCTAGTCTTACCTTCCTCAAATTTGGTGATGTGAACTCGGACAACCTGTTTGGCATTGGTTTTTCCTTGACCTATTGATGACTTGGACTAAATTATTCCTAAAGTGCATTCTAACTCAAAATTCTGAGTCCACACTTTCTCCCAGCCCATCGGACCTATTCTCTGGAAGTCTTGATTGTGTGGTTTTTAATCCAAATTATTATCAATTTTTTAAAAAAATCTACTAGGGCTCTTAAGCACTCTGTAATCATGATAAATTCGTTCTTGCCAAAATAGAAAGGGTCCATCACCCTGTGCTTGAATTTCTCTCCTGCTTGGATTTCTGACATACAAGGTAGCCCCGTCCTAGAGGAAAGAGGGAAGTTAGATGTTTTCTGTTCTGCTTGTTGTCAGTAACTTTGATTTTCAACTCTCCTCTGTGGCTCAGATTTTTGGAGGGTTTGAACCGAGGTGTAAATGAATAGCTGAAAGAAGGAAGAGTTGTTTAGGGACAGGTGTTCTTTCTTTCTAATACGACTCAGAGACGGAGACTAGTTGTTCCAGGAGGTGATGCACAAGAGGTGGAGGTCAAGAGCAACTGCAAGGGTGACAAGGATGAGGGAGCCAGGAGACAACCCTGAGGGATGACAACAGTGAGGGGACCATCGGGTAGTTGGTGTCACTGGAACTAAAAGAGAGACCTCACAGAGCACTGGGGTGTAACTTGCCATGCTGCTGACCCTGCCACCAGTTAGCTAAACTAGTTGCTGTCTTAGGAGGCAGAGGAGAAAGTACAGCTTAGAGACAGGACACAGAGCTCAAATGTACCCATCCCCGAAAAGGCAACAACAAGGAAATACATCTTCTAAAGGCAAGGAATTGTGGATGTGAACTTTGTAGGTCATTAGTCACTGAGCAAAGTCAGAAGGAGACTGCAAACTCCAAGAAAATAAAGATTTTCGTCTGTCTTATTTACCGCTGAATTTCTAACATTAGAGAAACGTGGACGATCAATAAATATTTGTTTAACAAATGAGTTCATCATCACAGACCAATTTGGAACCCTAGAAGGAGGGCTAACGGACTCAGCAAGGAAAGATAAATCCCTAAAGTAAAATCGAGACCCGCCTGTAGTCGGTATGATTAGACACTTCCTGATCCTTAGGAGGAACTCAAATTCAACAAGACGGTACCTGTATGGAACCCAAATTAATATTTTATAAAGCAGGCATGGTTTTCCATTAAGTTACTTTGACTGCTTTCACTAATTTCTTTTTTCCTCTAAAGGCCAAATTTAAAGATTATTTTGGGCTCTGAAAGTCAGATATTGAATCAGGGTTGGTCTAAGTAATTATATAGAAATCACTACAGGAATAGCATGTAGTGGTTTCTACGCACTTAGCAGCAGTCAAGGGCAGCGGTGTGAAGGACATACACCACCCCCAAGCCCCGGCAGGACTAACACTGAAGAGATCTTGACCTGTATGTGGGTGATACTCTGACAGCCTTGCTAAGGCCTGCATCACTTCACTGCTTTTTTTCCTCCCCTCCCATCACTGTGAGAAGTCCCTTGAGTCTGAGTTATTTTCCAGTGAGTTCTATCCTTGATTATATATCTTTGTTTCAACTGTTCCCTGTGCAAATGACTCTAATCTCCCACACCCACACCCACTCCCACACTAATCTATCTTCTGCTGTCTTTGATAACACTCATTTTGACATCTTCAATTCTGCTAGATACCCAGTTACACAATCTCGGAGTCATTTTCCACACCTTCCTCCCTGTTATCCTCCTCCATCCTCTTGATTCCGTGACTTTCTTGTGTTTTTCTCTTATACTTTATACCTGATTCAGTGCAGTCGCCTTTTAACTGGTCACATGACTCTGGAATCTATCTTTTCCAGACATAGCATAGCTAAAGGTTTCCTCCAAAGTTACCACTTTGACCATATTTTCTCCCTTGTAAAAAACTCCTAGTGGCTTCCTGCTATTTTTATTCAACCCTGCCTTTGAGGACTTTCAGGATCTGGTCCCCCACCCAATCCAATATGTACCCCTCTGGGCCAGACCATCTGATTTTTGTTCTCTAGATGTCCAAATTTTTTTTTTTAATGGGGTGGTTTTGCACATGTTTTTCTTCAGTTGGAAGGTCATTCCTTGCTAGAGGACTTTAGAGTTTTACCTCTTCCATAAAGACTTTGAAACTGCTGTAGTCTTTGATCTCTCACTGTCTAACACACTGTTGCACTTTCTGTCTACGTTATTCTTTTTGATCCTTGCTCATGGGCTATTTTAAAATATGATTTAACTGTTACGTGTGTCTACTCCATCTCTTTAATTGTACCTTTAAAAAAATAAGGAGTATGTATTTATTTCTTTATATATATTTTAGTTCTTAATCTGGTGTCATATAAATATAAAGGAACTCAATGAATATATGTGAGTAGACTCAAGATTTCCCTGAGGATTACTGAAGCTCAAGAATACTGCTATGGTCTCATGGAGAGCAAACCCAACTTAGAGTTATATTTTTGAGTTTGTTTTTCAGCTCTGCTGTTCCTCAGGTAAGTGAAAAAGAAAAAGTCCCTGTTCCTTACTGGTTCTCAAATTTTATTAACCTGGGTTTTTCCATCCGATGGATACAGAAATAACAGCATCTCATGAAAAAAGACCCATACATCTGGTTGATAACTTTTAAAACCGGTGGGGGGTACACGGTGATTTAGTAACTATTTAATCTACTTTTGTATGGACTTGAAATTTTTCACAATAAGAGGTAGTAATAATAATCACCCAACAGCACTCGTTAAAGGCAGAAATTCTGATTTATTAGACTCCTATATATCCCCTAACTATTGTGATTTAGTAGTTTGAGGTATGGTTTAGGAATCTTGTTTTTACAGCCGCACTTTTATAAACATTGTCTACCTTTCCAAACTTCCTTACCTGTACAACTGGAATACAATAGCTAACTCTACAAGTCTATTGTAAGGACAATAAGATGTGTCAAAGTATGTAGTTTAGTTCCCAGCTCATAATCAGACATCCAAGGCATATTTAAAATAACAGAATCCTGGACTCCTCACAAAGGACTCCAGCTTAAATAAATGGCCGGTGACCATTTATCTTTGAAGATGAATTTAGACAACCGAGGCTAAGAATGAAAAAGAATAAAAGAAGTGAAAGAATTGATTAAGAGTGGCAGTGACATACCCTCTCTTTTTCATGCACTGGTAAGTGGTTTGACCCTTTCTGAGAATGAACCGCAGTGGCATTGAATTTGGAAAGCTCAGAGATAACAAATTGCCAATAAGCAGGGTCTTTCATGGATGGTCTCACTAGATTGGTAACTAAGCTAATTTTGAACAGCTAGAAGAGTTTTTCTCTCTCATACACATCATGAACAGTTCAGGCAGTATAGAGAAAATCACTCTAAGAAACAAAGCAGAACCCCTTATAAATGAAGTATAATTTAGGACAATTTGAAGAATTCTGAGACTTCTGTTAAGCAGATTTTTGTTTTAAGTCACATATTTATTTGCTTATAATAATTGTTTATAGCAAAGTAGCAGTTGGTGCACTAGGTATTCATTTGCTTTAGCACTTTTGAGATGATTTTGTCTCTAACTTGAGTGGATCGCACCATTTCGGAGTTATATTTGTCCCATGCCTCTTGGCCTCCATCTTTACTCTGTATGGCCTCCTTCTTACACTCTTCTTCAGACTTTAAGACAAAATTGTTCCATTAAGGTAAAGTCTAAGCACAAAGTAAGATAAGCCTGGACAAAAATGCTGGAAATAATGGAAAAACTTTTGGTGGCTTCAAAGTAGAAGCAGCACGGTCTATAGTAACAAGTCTCACACCACTTATTCATTCCCTCGTGTTGGTAAGTACTTGGTGTGCTCTTGGGAATTCCCAGATGAACTAGGCACTGCTGTATTTTCTTAATGATTGCTCTTAAGACTAATAAAGATAACTGTAAGGCAGAAAATTATACCTGTAGGGATAGCTGGGTGTGATAGACCATGGACCGGCTTGAGGAGATAGCCTTTCACCTGATATGGGTAGAGGAGCTTCTCTGGGTTATCTGAGCCTTTCCAACCTTACATAGCATGCACTAGCTACAGGTATGGCTCAGGTTAGAGCATTATTTTGTGGCCACAGAACATGGAAATGTTCAGACTGCTAACACAGCACTCGTTAAAGGCAGAAATTCTGATTTATTAGACTCCTATATATGTTGTCCACTGGCAACATATATTCAGCAGCTGCTCTAATTTGCTATCATGTGTAACTTGAATGAAATATCAGTTTAGTTTTTAATCCTTTTGCAAATTGACCGTAACTCTGCTCATATCTTAAGGACCCTTTGAAATACAGAACTGAAAGTTTAGATTACCTCCGTTCTATCTGCAGAGCATGAGAATATTCTGGAGAAATTTCAGGCAGAAAAATCTGGGACCTAAGCAATATTTTTAAACCCATGTCTCTTTTGGATCAGTTTCTGTAAATAGCACTATAAGGCCTACAGCTTAAATGGAGAGAAGAGGAAAGGGCTGGTTAGAGCTGACTTCAGAAATAATTACATTATTTTTAAAAAGGTAAAGCCTTTTCTTCATCCATACTAGGTCTAGCTCTTTCAAAAAATAAATATTTAAAAAAAAATCCATAATGAAACTATTGCCACCTTCATACACTCTGCATAAGACATTATTATATAGTAGATAAATAATCTTTGAATGTGAAACACAACAGAGCATTAGGAAAAACAATTGTTAGGTGGATATGTGCCTTTAAATGTCCACACGGGCTGTAGTAGTGAAGCAAAGACCTTTCCGATCATCCTTATTTCAGCACCAGGGAACATTCATTGGCTGTGAGTCACTGTGCCTAATCTTTGTTTTCGCTTTGACTAAAAGCTAAACTGATGGCTTCAGTAGAAGTATTGGGCCATGTTATCCATCACCTACACACACATCACAGTGAGTGCCTGCAAGAAAATACCTCCAGCTAGGCCCACATCTTCCCAGACACAGCCGGCAGCAAAATCTAATTCACTTTGAGTCTTCTAAAGTAATTCCCCATGAATGCAATGAAGATGGGTGGGAGGCATAGCTCTTGCTCTGAGTGTGGGTCACCTGTTTTCCCCGGTAGCCCGGAGCAAGGCCCTCTTGTGAGAGCCCAAACGCTGCCCCAGAGGCAGAGGAGGAGCTTGACAGATTACTGGAGGGAGTTGCAGGGTGAGGAGCCTCATTGTGAATTACTTAGTCAGGATTTCAACATCCTGAAGTTGTTTATCTCCTAGTTTTATTATGGTGTAATTGACACATAAGAGTGTATATATTTATTGTGTACAATGTGAGGTTTTGCTACATGTATATATTGCAAATGATTAAATAAAACTCATTGATATTTCCATCACCTCACCTATTTATCATTTTTGTGGTAAGAACGCAGGATATACTCTCATAGCAATTTTGAAGTATGCAGTATATTACTATTATATACTGTAGTCACCAGGATGTAGAATAGGCCCCCAGAATGTATTCATCTTATCTACCTATAGCTTTGTGCCTAATGACCAACTTATTTCCAGTTTTGGTCTTCTTCCTCTGCCTAGTTCCTGGCAATCACCACTGTCCTCTCTACTTCTGTGACTTTAACATTTTAGATTCCATATATAAATAAGATTAAGCAGCACTTGTCTTTCTGTGTCTGACTTTATTTAGCAAAATGCCTTCCAAGTTCATATATGCTGTCACAAATTATAGGATTTCTTTCTTTTTAAAGGCTGAACTGTATCCAATTATAAACAGATACACTACATTTTCTTTATCATTTTATCCAGTGATGGACATTTGGGCTATTTCTGCATGTTGGGCATTGGGAATAATGCTGCAACAAACATGAAAGTGCAGTTATCTTTGTGATGTGCTGATTTCATTTCCATGGTTGTATATACTTTGGGATGGGATTGCTAGATCATGTAGTTTTGCTATTGCTATTTGTTGGCAGTCCTGGGGATTGAGCCCAGGGCCCTTGCACATGCTGGGCAGATGTTCTACCACTGAACTACATTTCCTGTCCAGTATTTTTAATGATTTGAGGAAACCTCATACTGTTGTCTGTATTGGTTGTTCAAATTTACATTCCCTCTGTGATGGATTAACTGATGGCCATTGTAAAGGAATGCTCAGCTGAACTGAGCCAGTGTGGTTCTGGAGGTGGAAGACCCATCTGAGGATTATTGCCAGTGCAGGAGTGGAAGGTTTTATGCTCTTGATTTTCCTGGAGAAACTTGCTGCGGTTAGGCTTTCCTGAGGAGAACTCTGAAGTTGGCTATTCTCACTGGAGCAGGAGCTGGGGTCCTCTTTGTCACTAGTTGGTTGCTCTTCTTTTTGGGAGAGAGAGCTCAGGTTTTTGCCTTGAGCACTGCTTACTGGCTCCAGGGCAGATCCTTTAGTCATCTGGCATAGATATATCACTCCGCTGGTGCAGACTTTCTAGCTTCCACCACTGGCCTTTGGGCCTTCCGGGTGCAGATTCAGATAAGGACTTGCAAGAGGGCCCTAGGCCCTAGGCCTTCCGCTGGACTTGTGTGGACATTGCCCTGGCTGGATTCTTTGGGTCTCTAGTATGTGGCCAGATGTCTTTCACTCTTCTGCATTTTACTTTTTGGGTGAATACTGTAGGACACTCCTATAAATTTATGTGTCCTGTATCAAACCTATTCCCTTGCAAACCACTGACTATAACATCCACCATCACTGAGCAAGTGTTCTTTTTTCCCACATCCCCACTGATGTTTATCTTTTATCTTTTCTTTTTTTTTTTGGTTTTTCTCCGGTACCGGGAACTGAACTCACGACCTTGCGCTTGCCAGGCAGGCGCTTTTGCCGCTGAGCTAAATCCCCAGCCCCCTCTTTTATCTTTTCAATAGTCATTCTAACTCACTTGAGGCCACGGTTCACTGTGGTTTTAATTTGCATGTCCCTGATGACCAGTGATTTTGAACATTATTTTTTCATATATCTGTTGACCACATGTATGTCTATTTCTGAGAAATACCTGTTCAGGTCCTTAGCCCATTTTCTTTTTAATTGATAATTTTTCTGTTATTGAGTTTTTTGAGTTCTTAAAACTTTTGGGGGTTTTTAATTAATGCTTTCAATTCATCAGATTATATTACTGTTAATATTTTTTTTTAACCTGAAGTCATCCCAGAACTTATTCTTGGTACCTGGGACTTACAGTGATTAAGTAGACACAGGAAAAGGAATATAATGTGACAGCCAGGGATATAATTCAGTGGTGTAAGCACTTGCCTGGCAAGCCTGAGGTCGAGAGTTCGATTCCCGGTACCAAAAAAAGAAAAAAGAAAGAAAGAAATATAATGTGAAAATATGAGGATTCTAGCAGATGACAGATCGCATTTACTGGGTGCTCATTTGTGCTGACAGAAGACCTCATGCCAAAGATATTCTGTGTTCTGCCTCTCTAGCAATTCTTGTAGCTCAGTGCTTGTTCAGAAGTCTACTCTGGTTTCCACTACCATAACAGTTGATATTAAATACAAAGATTCCACCACACGGAAAGATCCCAGGTGCCTACTTTGTACCACTCATAATACGTTTGTTTTGCCTGTTAACTAAATTATTACAGAGATTTGGTACGGAGCTCTGTTTTATTTTTACTCTATAATGCCACATAACATAACAGGAATGTTTTTATACATTAAAAAGTACTTAGCATTTTTAAAATAAGACAGTTATATTATATTTGATAGATTGTGAGGATTATTATTTTGGGGAGGAGATAAGAGGAAATAATTTTGCTTTTTTAAAACATTGTCCACATATTGTACTGACATCAAATATATGAAATTATACTATTTTCCTTTAGGTCTGCCAATTTCATCTTATTCTGTCCTTAAATTGAATTATTATTTTCTCAGGTTGCAGATTGATCATCTTCAGACTTATCTCTTTCTTCCATTCTAATGCTGCATAGTGATTTAAACAAACCTGAACTTAAGTTTCTGAGCAGTGTCAACAACCACAGGAAGAGAGCTCACCAAATACAAGTTATTTCCTAAATCCAAGAAATTTCCATAAGAACAGTTCAAATTTGTACCCAAATTCCAACAAAGCATTTTACAGTAGAAGAGGTATTTTCATTCTTACCAGCATTCTTCTAGTGCAGTCAGTGAGTGCCCTTTTCCCATTTGTATTTGCAATCAAAACTAATTTATGACATCGGGCAGGGTGGGGGTGGTGCATGCCTGTGACCCCAGCACTCTGGGGGCTGAGGCAGGAGGATTGCCATGAGTTAGAGGCCAGCCTGGGCTACATAGTGAGTTCCAGGTCAGCCTGAACTGTATAGTGAGACCCTGTCTAAAAACAAAAAACAAAAACAAAAACACCCCAAAGTAAAAAACTGTTAATGTATGATTTTCTAGGTAGCCTAATGCCAGTTGCAAAATGGAGCATAAATGGTCTAGAAAAATCTATAAATATTTGTCTGTCTATGTGTGCTTGTTAGTTAGATTAATAAGGCGCATTAGGTTTCCATTTTGGGATCTTTATAGTTTTCTTATGTGTATATCTCAGAAAGTTCATTCACCCTTTATTGAATTACTGCATTGTCATGATTCTGATGATAAAAAAAAAAATACAAGTATTCTAAAGCATAGCATTCCAAACTTTCTGGCACTGTGAAACAAAACACAAGAAAAGGGTTGTGTCAGAAAAGAAAAAAATGGAATGCTTAAAGAACTTCTAAGACATTTAAAAAATGCAATATTTTAAGAATAAAACCATAGATTTAAGATGAAATTACTTTACTGAACAAATTTTGATTCTTCACCCCTACTATTTGAATAGTGTGAGGCAGTGGATTTTGTTTATGTAAATAACACTTAAAACTGTACTTTATTGATGAGTTCACATAAGTGTGGAACATGTAAAATTGGCTGTATATAAAGCATCTTGTTGGAGTCTATCTTTCAGATTGGTCTGCATCCTAAATCTCCACAAAGGCAGAAAGGTATCACAGGGAGTGTATGGATCTTGCATGGATCAGGCATCTTGCATCAGGACGAGGTAAACAGAGAGGTTAGGAGGTTAGGAGGATCAAACAATCCATACAAAGCATGTCATTCAACAGCTGTCAGTGATCCTCAGAAACCGACTTATCCTGTGGTATCACTTTATCCAAATACATTGTTGGCAGGAATAAACATGAGCAATGCGTAGAAATAGTAAATAAAATTTTATGTTCTCTCAACATTGTAGTCATACAGTTTGCATCTCTGTTTACCCAACTTATTCAGCCATCTGTCCTACCCTACATCCATCCATCCATCCACTTCTACTGGGTGCTAGGCATTGGAGCTAGGAATTAGGTACATTCACTGTTCCCAAGATCCTCAAGGCACGACAGGGTGGGAAGTCTGAGCGGAGATGACAGGTGTGAGGAATTATTCTACAAAAAACTTAGTATTATCATTGTGAGGATAGAGGATGTTGTGGAAACGGGGGCACAAAGAACTTCCAACAAAAGTTTCTTTACGTTTGATTTTAATATTCACCCTCTCAGTATGAAGAATTCTTTCTTTGGTAATTTGTTTTTACCAACATTCACATGCAATGTAAATGTTCCAAAAATTAGATTAAGGTCCTTAGTGACTGATGGGAGGGTACAGAGCTATTTAGCTCTTTCCAGTACATCTGACCTCCTTGGTCATCTTTAAAGCGGAGTGTATACACTGCTAATGTCCCACAGTGCACTGGTATCGGCTACAGCTTAAGGGCTGGTGCTGTTTAATGTGGAACAGGCTCTGCAGGGGAGCCAGCAGAGGTGCAATTTACTTGGCCATGTAAACTTTCACAGCTTCATTTTCTCTCTGCCTCTCCTCACAATAAAGGAGGGAGAACAACTGTGTTTTTGTGTTTGCGGACATCAGCTGGCCAGTCAGTCTTTTATTAATCTTTTTTCAACACATACAAACCCATAGTCATATTCTTATCCTCCTTTTTAATTTCTGAATTCTTTGGGAATTATTTTTGCCACAAATTACTCCAAGAAAATTTCTTAGTAAGCACTGTTTTGAATAAAGGGCATTATTATCATTGTTGTTACCGATGTTATTAGCCAGGCTTGAATATGTCAGAAGAGAAAGCCTAGGAGCCTAACAAGGCCTTCTCAGGTGTACCTAATCCCCAAATCTGTGCAGACACAGAATTTGTGCACATTTATTCAAGGAACAATTACAGAAATTTTATTCTAGCTCCATCTTACCTTCGCAACAGTTTTCTGAGTTTTATTTTTAAAACAGTGTCAAATTTCCAGGAACTGAAGTCCCACATCCCTCTTGTTTATATGAAATCAAACTACAATGACTATAGTGGAAGCAAATTGACCCAGCAGACCGAGAGCCTTAATTTCAGCTTGCATCCCACACTATTTATGTTTCTGCATCCTTAATTCTATCAGAAGCTGTTTACCTTGGAGATGCTATTTCCCATCCATGATATACTTCTCTTGGGACATAAAATAGAAAATAAATAAAATAAGGAATAAAATAAGCTGGAGCTTCCAATTTCAGGAGGTGGATGGATTTTAATACTTCTGTAAAGTGAAGAGTTGAAAGAATAAGAAGAAAAAATGGATAAGGATCGTGTACAGCGGTGGCAAGTAATGAATTTATGTGGCCCTCATGTTCCGCATTACACTGTCTTTGGGAACATAAAAGCCTGTGCATAGCCTCATGAATTCTTCAATTTTCATTTTTCTGCTGATGGTGGACATTTGAGCATGGAAAATGGTCCAACATCTGGTATACAACATCAGTTGTACTTTCTGCAGCGAAGGATGCCTCACATCCCATTTTTATTCTTTGGAAGACTAAGGCCAAGTGCAAACAGCATAGCTGTATGAGAGTGAGGCAGAGGACATCCCGCTCACCTTGGAGACCAGCAAGGCTTTGACACACAGGAAAGAGCAGACCCTCATTTCATGCATCCCTTATACACTGGCAAACCCTTCCTGATCTTTTTCAGAGCTAGGAAGAGACAGCAGAGAGAGAACGAATGTATTAGGGAGGGGGAAGGAAGGACTACATAGCTCATTATTCATTTATTCACTCACTTTAATATTTATTGAGTGCTTATTGTATGACAAGCACCAGGGTTGGTTCTGAGGATTTAAAGATGACTAAGTTGCTGCCCTGGCTTTCAAGGTGCTACAACCTAGCGGGGACACAGATTCTTAAATCAGTAAATTTGTTAAGTTAATTCTTACAAAGAAAGCTACAGCTCTGAACAGAGGCAATACATATGTGGAGACACAAGCTTACCCTCTTATTAAGCTCTGCGACAAGGAGAAGGTGCTTAATGCCTTTGATCTTCAGCTTTTTCATCTATGTACTAAGGGTGGGGTGGGACACTTCTACTGCAGGTACTGTGTATGAAGTACCCAGTAGAGGGCTTGGCACTGCTGCCAGTTGGTAAATGGTAGAATACGGATGTGCCTCGGGGCTTACTGAGGGCCTCCAGGGCAGAGGACCATGGGAAGGGCAGGGAAGCCCTGTGTCAACCGTGCAAGATTGGCTTTCCTAGTCTATCTCCAAACTCAGCATTTTCACACGGTAGTAAGATTCTGAAGAGAAAGTCTGCAGCCAACAGCTCAGGTAAGAAGCTGCTGCCATTTGCACATCTATCAGCTCTCTGATCTACTACGTTTGAAAAGGATTATATTTTGAAGTTGGATTTAATATAAGTAACATACACCAAATTTAAAAAATGATGTAGAATTTATTTGGTTACTTCTGCCTCTCAGTGAATGAAAGGTAGTTATTATCGGATAATGTTTATTCAATGCTAGCATGCTATTACTATGTAACAGGCCCTACATATTTTATTCATTATATCAGCGCTTCTCAGACTTTGATGAAAATAAGCATCATTTGGGAATCTTGTTAAAATTCAGGTTTGGAGTCATCAGTCTGTGGTGAGGTTCAAGAAGCTACATTTCCTGCAAGCTTTGGGTGATGCTGTCTACACACTATATTTGAATAGCAAAGTGTGATAGCGTTTGATCCTGACAAAAGCCATACGAGGTTAAGTACTATTTTCCCATTTTAGAGATGCAGAAACTGAAGATTAGAGGAATTAAGTTGCTCAAGGCCATGTTAGGAAGCACAGTTTAGACTCCATATCAAGGTCTGCCTCCTGATACAATGTATAAAATCTGGATTTTGGAAATATTCTACAGCATTCAAAGGTGAACTGATGCTGCCTGAAATAAAACCCATCATTTAAATTTATTACTTCTTTCTTTTTTATGAAACTCTTCCATTTAATTTTTCCTTATACAGGACCTTGTATTAAATGGTGATTCAGATGTGTCCCATCTTGTGTCTAGAGATAAAGTTTAATATGATTTACATTAGTCCTCACTCCAATATGGTTTCATTTTTTTTTTGACTTTTCTTGCGGTACCAGGAATCGAACTCACGACCTTGTGCTTGCCAAGCAGGTGCTCTGCCGCTGAGCTAAATCCCCAGCCCCCATAGTTTCATTTTCTACAGTTTCAGTTACCTGCAGTCAACAACAGATTGAAAATATAAACAAAAAATTCCAGAAATAAAGAATTCATAAATTTCAAATAAATTCTATTATAATCTATTACATAGATTGTTGTTGTGTCCTATTGCGTTGTTCATTGTTGGTAATCTTTTACTGTGACTAATTTGTACATTAAACATTATAATATATATATGGAGTGGAGTGTGTGTGTGTGTGTGTGTGTGTGTGTGTGTGTGTGTATGGGCATGCACGTATCTATGGCGTCAGAGATCAAACCCAGAGCTTGACATAGGCTAGGTAAGTGTCCTACCAGTGGGCCACACCTCCAGACCTGAAAACATATTTGTAGGGTTTGGTGCTGTCCATGGGTTCAGATATTCACTGGGGGTCTTCAAACACATCCTCCTCAGGGAACGGGGAACGAATGTGTTTCCAAAATTATGGTCCAGGAAACAGTGCGCTACTGATGGAATCTGCACTGAACACAGGAGGGTATTGCTGGGGAAGATGCGTGTGAGGAAGGGGATCCTTGGGCTGACT
Organism: Chinchilla lanigera; assembly: GCF_000276665.1. Lineage (NCBI taxonomy): Eukaryota > Metazoa > Chordata > Mammalia > Rodentia > Chinchillidae > Chinchilla > Chinchilla lanigera. The sequence goes on along the minus strand of NW_004955435.1, from coordinate 11,685,725 downwards.
TATTGTGTAACTCTGTGTACACAGTGTGCTATCCTTGCTACACTCCCGTGAAAAAGGGCACAATCCCTGTCCTCAGTAGATCACATATTCTTTTAAAAACGAGTTTGACCATCTTACAAAATGAACGTGATTCATAACAGAAAATCCAAACTACAGATATCTAACTAAACTATAAAATGAGCCGGGTGTGGTGTCACATGTCTGTAATCCCAGCACTCTGGGATGCTGAGACCGATGGATCACAAATTGGAGCCCAGCCTGGGCAACTGAGCTGCTTAACGAGAGTCTGTCTCAAAATTAAAAAATTTTAATTTTTTAGACTAAAAAATTAAAAATTAAAAAATTAAATTAAAAAAGGTCTGGGCCGTAACTGTGTGCGAAGGTCCTGGGTTCAATCCTCAGTACCACGTCCAACAATGTCCAGTCAACCACCCCACCACCTAACCAACCAAACAAACGAAAAACTTACAAAGTGATGTAAAATCCCACCAAGTTGGATCTTGTTTTATTTTTACTTTCAAAATTTAAAAGGGCACAGCGCAGAAGGGTGGCTAAGGTTCTCATTTACGCGAAGAGGTGCAATGCTATTTTTGGTTTTGAGGGGTACAGTAAAAGGGGCAGGGTCGGTGGTCTCTAAATTAAGGTTTGAGAGATGCAAAAGGGCCCTTTCGGCCAGCGCAAGACTTGGGGGAGGGAGTAGCAGCCCCAAGTTTCCCGAAGTTTCCCCAAACTCCGCGCGGCCTCAGCCGCCGGGAGGCGAGGCTCCTGCCTCTGCAACCTGGGCGCCCGTCACCGACGCATGCGCGGTCTGGCCGCCGTGCCGCCGGCCTATTTTTCTCCGGCAGATTTCTGTGGGGTCAGCAAAAGGGCCAGGGCTGGAGCAGCGAGCAGTTCCGAGCCTAAGGGCGGAGAGCCAAACGAGCTCTAAGGGGCGCGCACCTCGGTCGGGAGGCCGGGGTAGAGGCGCCCGCGCGCACTGGGGCGCCGAGCATCCTTAGCAGGAGCTCGCCGGGCGGCGCAGGCGGAGCGGTTCTCCGCGCAAACCCGGCCGGATCGGGAGGCGGCCAGGGGGCGGCGACCGCCAACTTTCAGCGCCGCGCTGCCCAGATGTGCCGTGCCCGCTCTGCGCTTCCCCGGGGACCCAGGTGCTGCAGTTAAGTCGCCGCGCTTCCGAGACCCCCTCTGGCACACCGCACTCATTGTTCCGCGTGTCCGGGGGAGCCCCCGGGCCACGCTCAGCCACACCGTCCCCAGGAAGTCGCCGCGCCGGGAGAAAGTCCCCGGACGCCCGCGGCCGTGCGGGTTCGCGCGGGGTCCCCCT
>NW_004955435.1:11380501-11683508 GCF_000276665.1 Chinchilla lanigera | reverse complement strand
CTCTCTCTCTCTCTCTCTCTCTCTCTCTCTCTCTCTCTCTGTGTGTGTGTGTGTGTGTGTGTGTAGGGCAGCAAAGGGAATTTGATCCAGCTCTTGTGTAGTAACGACGAGAACAGATGAAACGAGGTGATGGGGCAGTTTTGCTTTTAGTTTGTTCTTTGACTTAACATTTTATCGTCACGCTTTCTTGAAAGAGGAACCATGTCATAAAAAGGACTCTAGGAAGTGCAGGGCGTTCGGTACCGTTATCTGCACAGGAATGACACTGATCAAAGGAAGGAAGACGAGCTGGATACGGGGGTGTTCTCCAAGGCCCCCTGACTTTGGGGCCAGCTGGCATGCTGGATGGTTGTGTTTGCAGCGCTGCTCAACCATGTGAGAAGGAGCGAGCCCAGCCTCTCTCAGCAGTGCCAGGAAATGAGAAGTTTCGCTAGAGATTCTGCTTTCTTTCGTTCTGTCCTGTGCTCAGGTGGTGGGGTGCAGGTTGGGCTCCTGGCGCCGGAACCTTGCCTGGAGGTGCCTCTTTGAGGGTTTTAAAGAAAAACTGTGGAAAGCTGTGTGCTCTGTAGAGTCAGCTCAGAAGTCGCCGTGCAATGGAATAGTGGTTTCTTGGTCCCGTCGGAAAGTTTCTGTTCAGAAAGATGTTAAAACATGATTCAGAGTCTCTATTTTTTCTTTCACAACGTAAAAAATAATGCTTTCAACTTAAAAGCTAGAGGAAAGTCCTTTCCATGCCCCATTTAAACACTAAATCCTGTATGATAAAGATCCCCAGTTACCAAGCAACCAGGAGAGTGTCTTTTAAAAAGGAACTAACTTCATACGATTTAATAATTACGTATTTAAAGTTAGAGTACATACGCTTACCTCCGAGTCCCAGTGACCTTGTTTCATTAGGGTATTCTCTCTCTCTCTCTTTTTTTTTTTTTTTGTCTTTTTTTGAGACAAGGTCTCCCTATGCAGTTCAGGCTGGCCTTAAGCTCATTTTGTAGCCCACGCTGGTCTCGAACTCGCAGCGATCCTCTTGCCTCAGCCTTCTGAGTGCTGGGGTTATAGGCGTGCGCCACCACACCTGGCCGTTAGGGTACTCTGCATTCTGAGTTATGCACCTCTTGCCTGTCTGCCTTCAAGCAGGTGGTGGGCAGACCCCAGGAAAGATAGACATATAAATGGTGTCAGTCTTATGTATTTGAAAGCAAAGTAAATTATTTTATATTCTCCTGTGAACTGCATGGTGATGGCTAGCTGTGTTGTTCCAACTCTGGATGTTCCTTTTTAGCAAACATTTCCATTACGGTGGGAATTGTCGTTTTGCACAAGCTTCTGTAGTGAGCTTCAGACAGTTGCTTATCCAGTCCCACAGATTCCTGTTTTCCACTTTAGCCTCAGGAGGCAGCATGGGTCAGGATGCTTTGAAAAGCCCAGGAACAGAGAGTATGGTACTGTGTACATTTCCGAATGCTTCAGCTTCCTGGAACTTTCAGCAATTGTTCATTAAGTTGTTCTCAATAATCACATTTCCTGGACCACTGAGGGTCTCCTTTTTTAACCCTCAAAACTTTATTTGGATATTAACAATGGATGAACATTTTTTTCAAACGTGTTTTGCTTGCTTTTCTCTTAAAACATATGAGATGTAATCTAATCTTTTTGACGAGTAAGGATTGCCATTATAGGCATCATTAATGAAAATTGAGCATGTACAATCCTCTAACACTTCTATTCCCTACTGAGGGTACCTCAGTGACCATACCAGGATACCTGCCCTAAAAGAATTATTACACTGCTATCAGATAAACCACTAGGTTATAAGGAGGTAAGTAGGACAGCTAAATGATCTTCTGTAGGTTGTTGTGCTTTTCAGTTAAATCTTCCTAAATCCTGAGCTTTCTAGTTCAACTGAGTTCAGTTTCCCTCGTAGTACACCGTGAGTGAGGGAGTCCTCTCAAACACGGAGGCTCGAATCTGCACGTCGAGGTGTCTGTTTTTGTTTTGTGCTTGGTTTTTGGCCACATTGCAGACGGCTAAGGCTGCTGAACAGCTGAGAGCTAGGCAGATCCGTTTATACTTCATAGGTTGTCATTAAAGCCTCACGTGAGTCTTGCTGAATGGTTTCATAAAATACATTGACATATTTAGCATGCCTACAGTGCTGAGCACATACTGTTTACTATAGAGTGATTTTTCTGCTCTTGTCATACGATGGGTAAAATATTTGAATAAACAATTTTAAAAAGAAGTGTTGAGAAACTTTACAAGTTCCCTTGATCTACATCTCTAATAAGTCTTTTGTCCTCATATATCTTTCTTGGGAAGGTTGGGGCTGCTCGTGGTTATGAGGCTCCTACCCATCAACTCTGCTCGTAGTGTACAGGTAGCGGCCTGTTCATCCACTACATCCCTGACATTCGTTCCCTCGCAGGTTGTCCTTCTGAAGTCAGAGGCCATTAATAGTACTTGTTGTTTTTGTTATGTCTAAGAGTCGTTCTGACTTAGAGTCTACCCTGATTCATGTTCTGCTGGAGATATTAATTTGAAATAGGCTATTCCCTTTTAGCTCATGATCTTCCGAGGAAAGAACTGGATGCTCTCACTTTAGAATTTTGTGTCATTCTGAGAGAGTTACGAGCAGATGCTGATGACAGAAATTTTGGTTTATTGATGCTTTGCTTATTGCCTGTCTTTAGTTTTCCCAGAACAGGCTTCTTTTCATAAGAGTGTTTATCCAGTGAGTGGGATGTTCTTTCATTTTTGTGTCAGCCTTCTGCCTTGTTTGCATTAAAAAAATAAACAACCCTGCAGATAATGATTGCTTAATTATAGGTTTGAATCGTAGGCTCTTCATAAACTAATTGGGTGTTCTTCAAAATAGAATCACAAATTTGATTTTTGCTGTTTTTCGTGGATGTGGACATCCAGTTCTTTTTAGTCTTGCCATCTTGGTGAGATGATCCTTTTCTGTTCAGAAAGAAGTATATTTTAAACACTAATTTAGGTTTTGTTTTCATTTATAATGGGTTAAGAAAGGTTAATATCACATTTAATAATACTTTAGCATGCTCCTTTTATTATAAAGAATAAAGTGAGATACACTCCTGATGACCATTGAAAATCCAATCAGTTTTGTGTCTGTATGTATTAGACAGATGTATTTTCCATCGCAAACAATACTCCAGCCAAGGCATAAAGCACACAGATGATTCTGGAGAGAAGCATAATGTAAAGGTTGTACTGCGGGTGCCTTGTTGGAGGGCAGGGGGTATTGGCATGAAGTCATTTGCAATGGCTAAGCTGGTTTCCATGAATGTCTGTTACCAGCCATAGAGCTGTCAATGATGGGATGGTTTTAGTTTTATTGTTTTGAAATTTAAAAATTTGGTTTATACTGTATCTTAGAGTATTACATTTGATGAATTTATTAACCATTACATGCAGTATAGATAAACTTTGAATGATCTTAGAATATGTTACTCAGGCTTCAAATGTTCCTTCAACAAATGTTTATTTGTTCCTACGATGTGCCAGGCATTATTTAAGCTACTGGCTTAAAGCAGTAAATGGACTCTTCTCCCTGCCCCAAAGGTACTTACATATTAATGGAGGACATGGAACATGAAAAATAAGTGGCTGTGAAACATAATGTGCAATGAGGACACTTGAAGATGCATAAGAGGATAGAAAGAAATGTGTTCGGATTTTACAGAGGGTAGTTTATGCAACTAATGGAAGGTAGCCAAGAAGGCGTTCTCTGAGAAGATGACAGGTAGGCCTAGGTAGGGACCTGAAAGTGGTGAGCCAATGTGGGAAAAGAATGCTCCCAGCAGAGAGGACATCAAAGTTGAGGGTCCTGAGGTAATTAGCTGCAGCACCCTAGAGTCTCTCATGGGAAAGCATGGTGGGGAGAGGTCAAAGGGAAAACAGAAACCCAGTTTTTAGGGCTTGTGCACCCTAGCAAGGACTTTGGCTTTTACTCTGAATGACGTGGGAAGCCAGCCAAAGGGTTGAGCAAAGGCGTGACCTGACCTGACTGACTTGAACAGAGTCACTCAGTGTTATTGTGAGCAAACTGCAGAGCACCAGGGATGGAGGCAGCCAGGTCCATGTGCCATTCAGGCCAGAGGCATGCAGCCCTGACAGAGCAGCAGCAGCAGATGGTGAAATAGGAGAGCTCTGACTATATGCTGAAGTGAGAGCCCACGGGGTTTTATTGATGGACTCAGATGAAGGGTATGAAGAAAAGGGGGAGAAGTCAAGAAGGAGCTCCTGGAATGATGGAGCTGCTATTTACTAAAGTGGAGAAGCACAGAGGAAGATAGCTTTGGGGGTGTATAGGCGGAGGAAGGGAGGACCATCTGGTGCTAGTTCTGTTTGAAATACTAGGTGGACCTCTAGGTGGAGATGCCAAACAGGCAGTCCGAGAAGTTAGAGCTATAGATGTCGAATTTGGATTTATGAAGTTGTAGATGTTCCTTAAAATCATGAGATTGAATCACATCATCTGGGAAGCAGTGTGGAAAGAGGAGCGGTCTGAGAGAGCCATGGGCTGGCCTGCTGTTTGAGGGTGGATAAAGGGGAGTTGAGAGGAAATGACCCTGAGGTATGGAGGGAAACCTGCAGAGGGCGGCTGCAGGAAACCAAGTGAGTAGTCTTTCAAGGAGGAGCGATCTGATCTGTGAAATGCTGCTGCTGATACATCAAGTAAAATAAGGACTTAGGATGGAATATTGACTTAAGTCATGTACAGTTCCTTGGTTACCTTGACAAAAACAAATTTGATGTGTGGTGTACAGACACTGTAATGGAGAAGGAGAGAGAATAGAGAGATGATCAAGGCAGCAAGTATAGACATCTCTTTGGGGGATAATTTTGCCATAAAGAAAGTAGAATAATGAGGTAGTGGTTAATAGAGGGAAAGAGGCAAAGGGAAGTTTATTTTCTTACTGTGTAGAATTTTCTTTTCATAGCTGTTAAAAGAACTCTTAGATTTAGACAGATTTTTTTATGATACTCTTTTTTTTTTTTTTTTTCTCGTACCGGGAATCGAACTCATGACCTTGCGCTTGCCATGCAGAGCTGTGCCACTGAGCTAAATCCCCAGCCCCATGATACTCTTATGTACATTCATATACATATATATATATTGTGTATAAGCAAACAGAAGTGACATTAATATGTGCATTAAGCTTTCCTTCTGAACACCAGTTAACCTCACATTACTGATTTGTATGTTTTCCCACACACTGTTGTTCTCTGGACATTTGGAGTGGTAGCATTTGTAAAAGAATATGCCACAACTGTTCCTAGGATTTCTTTCCAACCTGCTAACACTCAGTTGAGTTTTGATGTAATTTCTGTTGTTTTAGCATTTGTGTGGGTTACTTTTCTCTCTTGCTGAGACAAAATATCCCACACCCAAAACCAAAGGAGGAAAGGTTTATTTAGCTCACAATTTGTGGAGGTTTCAGTCATAATCAGCTGACTCCAAGGCAGGGTGACACAGCACAGCAGCAACAGTTCCAGGCGACAGAAGACAGTAAAAGCAGCCACAGCAAAAGGGGCAGGGGAAGAAGCCTCTTTTCCTTCCTTATACTATAAACTTGCTAATCCCGCCCCCTTCCCCCAGTTGTAGCATTCACACCATCTCTGTACTGTCCCCTTCCATCTCTGTGCTCTCCTCTTGCACAGGAAGAAGATGTTTACAAAGTGAGGACCCTGGTCCCCTGCTGAGCCCCTTACTTAAGCTCTAAACTTTTCTTTTTTTTTTTGTTTTTTTTTCCGGTACCAGGAATTGAACTCACGACCTTGCGCTTGCCAGGCAGGCGCTGTGCCGCTGAGCTAAATCCCCAGCCCCTAAGCTCTAAACTTTTCAAATTGACACAATATATCAACCATTACACTCCACCCCTTGTCAACTTGGCAACCAGACACATTTCTTTAAACTGATTTCCAGTTACAAAGATGTGCTTATTCTTATCATTTTACAATTTGAACATTATAACATGGGTTCAGCAATCCTCAAAAATGAGCATAAACTCTTATCAACATTATATTACATTAGAAGTATAACATTCTGCCCCTGGCCCCCCAAAGATTCATGCATATCCCTTTACGGAAAAGGCATTTAGTCCATCTCCAAGAGTTGTCAAAGTCCTAACAGTTTTAGTACTGCTGAAAAGTCCAAGTCCCAAGTCTCTTCCGAGATATAAGACAAACTCGTAGCTGCAAGCCCCTGTACAAATGAAGAGTTAAACATGTCCAGCATTCAGTGGCACAAGATAAACATTTTCATCCAAAAGTTACAAACGGGGATACAAAGGAGTGGGACCAAAGCAAGTCCAAACTCCAGCATGGCAAACTTTAAGTCCTGTAGTTCCATGTGCAGCATCTAAGGCAATCTGTGACAAGTTGTGCACTCCAAAGGGCTTGAGTGGCTCCGCCCCTGTGGTACTTCTGGTAGTTGTAACTACCATGATTTCTATTTGGGGGCCTGCTTTGCTCCCTCCTTGCAGCTTTCCTTAGACAATCCACATTCCTGGGTTTTCCAAACTTCTGGGGTCTCTACTGCACCTTTGGCTTCACCCTCACATTTTCAAACACTGCCCTCTCAGGGACATACTGCCTGCTTCCTAGGCCTTCTGAAATTGGGGCAGAAGCCTTCTTCACCCCACAGCTCTTCCATTCTCCATACACCTAAAACTAGTGCCACATGGATGATGCCAAGGTTTGCTGCCAGATGGAGCACTAGCCAGGCTTTCCTCTCTCTTTTTTTTCTCCTCTCTCACTGTAGGAGTTGAATGCCTGGATCTCTGGATACTCTAAATCCAATTCTGAGGAACAAATTTTCTATGCTATCACCATTCTGGAACATGGCGCTGTATGGCTTTCTCCTCAAAGCAAAGTCTTTCACTTTTGCAGTTTTGAGGCTGAAAAGGTTGGAGACTTGCTGTTGCTTATGATGCCCTCAGGCCATATTTTCTATTCTCCTGTTCCTTCTCAGCAGTCAAGATCTCCTCAGCTCTGACTTTGCAGTCCACAACTTTACTAGAGCTTTCTTTCTGGCCAAACACAACATTTTAAATCATCCTGCTGGGCTCTTTCCTCTTGATTCTCAACATAGATCTGGCTAAAAGCCCCTAACAGCAGCCATGCCACTGTCTCAACATTTGACTGCCTTGAAATTTCTTCTGCCAGATTAATTAGTCTGCTGCCTTTAATCTCAGTCTCAGATAAGGTCTGTGGACATGAGCAAAAGGCAGACAAACTTTCTGCCAAGCCATAGCATACATCATCTGGAGTCCAGCAGCCAGTGCAGTCGTCCTTCCCAGCAGAAACCTTCCAAACCTGGTCTTTACTGGCAGGATTTCTATCAACCTTCTGGTGTTCAGAGCTCTGACCAGAATCTTCCATACAGAATAGCCTAAGGTGTTCCAGCTCGGCTTTTTCAGCCAGCATCTCTGAACCTTTCCAAACTCTTCCCACAAGCCATTCCTAAAGGCTGTTGAACCACATGGTCAGATACAGTCACAGAAATGACCCTACTTTCCTGGGGTCATTCTGCCTATTTTTTCTCTCATTACTGAGGCAAAATACCCAACACCCAAAGTTAAAGGAGGAAAGGTTTAATAATTTAGCTCACAGTTTGTGAAGGTTTCATTCCATAATCAGCTGGCTCCAAGACACGGTGGTGTGTCACAGGGGCAACAGTTCAAGGCAGCAGAAGACAGCAAAAGCAATGACAGCAAAAGCAACCAGAGCAAAAAGGGTGAGGAGAAAGCCTCTTTTTCTCCCTTACATTGTAAGCAGGCTACTCCCCCCAGCCCCCACCCCAGGGCAGCTGTAGCACTCACACTGTCTCCTTGCCCTCCTCCTGCACAGGATGAAGATGTTTATAAAGTGAGGACCCTGGCCTTCTGCAGAGTCCTTCAGTTAAGCTTCTAAACCCAAATTGGTGGACATAATGTATCAACCATTACAGCAATAAAGAGAACTTTATTTCTGCCATACATAACCATATATTTAAAATTTTTATTACTTTCAGCATTGTGTGTATTGCATGTGTATATTCCATGTTCCTCAAACAAGGTGATGGTATCTGTAGATTATTGGGTTTGTACAAGGAAGGTACAAAAATACTGTTATTGCCCAAAAAGAATTGTGCTCCAGTTACAGTGCTAAGTAGTCAGTTTATAATAATGTTAATGTTCTCTTTGCAGAAGTCAGTAACCTCTTCACCATTTGTCAGATTATTCTTTTGGATCATCTGCCAGCATAATTTTATTCTGGACCCCAGCACGATCTTTTCATATTAAGGCATCTTACGCACTTATTCTTTTGGCATATGGTTCTCTTGGAACTGAAGTGCTGATGCTGGATTGGTGAGGCACACTCACTATTACACATTTCCTAATTTTCAAATATGTTGAAAATTGGCATAATTTTTCATAAATTCTATCTGACAATTAACATTGTTGATTATTCTCTTCCTCCTGAAACTCCTCCTTTTACTATGCTCATACCTTCTTCTGGTTCTCTCATTCTTTTCATTTTCTTATGCTAGTTTCCCTTTCTCTAAACATTCCTGAAATGTCTTAGAGTTTTTTCCTCAGATGTCTTTTCCATTTGTATTCACTTCGTGGTATCATTGTATGACCTCCACAGCGTTAGCCTGTTGTGATGGATCCAAGGTTCACATTGACAGCGTGGGTCTGCCTGGGTTGCATCTTCACCTCTATTGTTACAGACTCACAGTGAGGTCTGGTCACTGTGGAGAGCTGACTCACAGAAGAGTCTGGCACAGGATGGCTGGGGCGGAACTGAGCATGCGCAAGACTGTTGCTGGAGGCATCTCAAGAGAGGAGGGGGCGGAGCAAGGAGGCCAGTAGAGGATTAGAGATGAATACAGAAAATCAGAGAGGTAGTGAAGAGTTAGAATGGACAGGGCTTGGGGACCTCCCAGTGCAGACCTAGTGGGATACTTCTAGGCTGAGTGTCGGTTTCAGGGGACTGGGTGATAAAAGAGGGCGGACACATCCAAAGGGAAAGGGAACATGTTCAGTTTGGGATGTTGAATTTGAAGTTGCTATTGGTTATTTTCTGGCTTCTCAATTTCAAGCATCCCATTCTTTCAGTACCCCTCTCTTTCTGGCTTATTCTTCTACTAATTGCTGAAATCCAACGATCATTTGAATTTCTCAGATCTACCCCCTCCTCACTGCCTGCGTGGCTTCATTTTCTTCCTTCTCAACCTAAATACCATAGCCATTGTGGTTATTTCCATGGCTTTTCTTAATTCCCTTGCTCATTTAGGTAAACAAGACGCGGGTTAAATCTAACTCGTTACAGATTTCCTACCCACAACGAGCTCTTACAGGTGATGGAGGAAAGCCCCTACCACTTTGCCTCCTCTCACTTCAAATTCATGATCCCTAACTGTAAGTGGATGCTGTAAACTACCCACTCAGTTGGTTATGTTTCTCTAGAGTTCTTAAAGTATGCTCCTTGCACTCCTGACAGTCCTTGAGATGCTTTTAGGGGTTCTAGAAGGCTAAAAACTTTTTATAGTATTAAGACAGTATCTGTTCATACACTTCTCATTTTCCTGTACGTGTGTAGTACCGTTTTGCAAAGGCTACATAGCATCGCTAATATCACTGCTGTGATTGACAGTGGAATAGGTGCTGGTATATGCTTCAAAGATTTCTCAGTTTAGAATTCTAATGTTAAATATTGACAGAATGCTTAGTACCCTCTGAAAACCATTTTTTTTTTCTTGGTACTGGGAATTGAACTCAGGACCTTGTGCTTGCCAGGCGGGTGCTGTGCCACTGAGCTCTATTCCCTGGCCCTGAAAACCATTTTTTGAAGAGTGTACATGGTTCTCGGTGTCTAAAAGTTTGAGGACCATGCTAGGTCATTTACTGACTCCCAAATGACTGGCAGCTTTGCTTCTTTCCTCTCATCTCCATCACCTCCTTCTCCATTCTTCTGTCCGCTGATGACCCTGCTTCCTATTCCAGTGAGAACATAGACACAGTCAGAGGGGAGCATCCTCCAGCTCCCACTGTCCTCCCCTGTGCCCATAGACCACGCCCTCCATCCTCCATCCAGTACCGCGGCTGAATGAACAGTGCTCCTGGCTGTGCATGCCTATGTCTTGTAATCTGAACAACTGCTTTGAAAATGACAATGCACAATATATTAACCATTATTCATCTCCTGTTATCTTGTTTTGAAATTCTGTAGTTTTTTTTCTCTTTAAAAAAGGGAAGTTTCTCCTTCACTCTGGACGCCATGCGCTCCAGCATCATCAGTTCTCTTGTGTTCACGGTCATGTACGTGCGCTGTTGTTTTCCTCAGTTGGCTGCAGGGCACATTTTCAAGGCAGCCCCCACAGAGATGTGCTGGTGAACACTGGGCATGGTGGAGGGCGAGGCAGGGTTTGACCTGAACTGCTGGGGCAGGTTGTGGGTCGCCTTCCTTGTGACTAATCAGTGGTTCCTAATGAGCCACAGATAAAATGCACAAACGAGGACATGCTGAAAGGGGCCACCGTGTGGTCCTTTCATCCCTTAAAGCTACCCCACCCTGTGCTCTTGACCTTTTCGTGGTTTCTTGAGTGAGCTGTGCTGTCGGATCCCTCTCTGCTACTGCACATGCCCTTTTCTCCTGAAGAGGCCTTCCTCCCATGTGTGCTTCAGGGTGCAGCCCCTGAGTCACCCCGGGTCTTCCCTGATTGTCTTTCCGGGTGTGGCTGACGGTGTGCTACTTTGTGCCACACTCTGTGGTGTACTTTGGTGGAGGGTAACATTCCCTGCCCTGTTTTACTTGTTTTTCTTTCTGATTTTTGCTTCCGAGGCTGTGACTTGCTTGAGGCTGCCATGGGCTGATTCCCTCACGCACATCTGTAGTAGCTGACATAAGGAGTCCCACATTACCGACATACACAAATAGGTAAAAATTTACAAGTAGGTTGAAAATGATCACTTTGTTTACTACTTTTTCCGAGATAGCTATCTAAACTTTAAAAATGAGACATGTACAGCTCTGTGTGTATCATTAAAAACCCAAAATACCTGTCCATGGAGTGCCATTACTAATAATGGCTTCTAGCATTACCACTTAGCAGCTGAGTGACTTTCAGAAAGTGACTGAACCCGTCCTTCAGCTTTATCATCTCTGAAATACACCTATTCAGAGTGCGTAACACGCAGAGATGAGGACCAAAGGAATTAATTAGCTCTCTGCAATGGCATATAAGTGCCCAATAGACGCTGTTTTTACTGTAATTGTTACTACTGCTTCTGCAGACATAGACAGGTGGCATTCATAGTACCTTCTAGGTGCCATTTCTTCTAGTTGTCACAACGCCAGGAGGGATTCTCATATGATAGACCATTGGTGGCAAACCTAGGCCACGCGTGCCACAGCAGGCTGTTTGTTTCATTGAAAGTCCTAAAAGGTTCGCCATCACTGTGATAGGCACTCTTTAGACTAAGAGGAATTTTAGTAATTTGTGCTTGGTTTATGGTGGAGCCAAGATTAAACTAGAACATTTAAAGTGCGCTGGCTTCTCATGAGCCAGGCTCCTGGCACATCTGAAATGAATTGCGAAGAATTTTTCTTTTTTTCTATTGCAGTGTGCTGCTGCCGTCTTCCATTGGAGGAATGTTCTCTGATTGATCTTGTGGCTGTTAATAACACTCCATACTAGTGAGATGTTGAGTTATAATGTTGGTTCAGGATATAAAACACCATCACGATGTTTATATACAGATTAATCTCACTATTCAGAGTAAAATGAGGGATACACTCTTGGTAGGTCTATTGTGAAAAAAGGAAATACAGTCATATTAAAAAAATAGGCAGCAATGAGAGGCAAAAAGAAAGTGAGTGTCGCTGTCTTTCTGGACCTTTGTGGCCTTTTAACACTGTGCCTTGTTAACAGCTGGTTAATACTCTGTTCTGGAGTCAGGGGCATTCACATTTCCCAGGGAAGCAGGAAACACCGATATTTTAACTGGTGTGTTTTGAAATAGTACGTCTCTGGCTCCACTTTTCTCTGCATTGTAAGTCTTCTTGTCAACTCACAGATACCCATTATTAGTTGTTATTTGCAATGTTATTGTATTACCTGCCCTGGAAGAGAGCCTCCCTCATGTTAAGGCCAATCAGAAGTTTATGTTTGCCTCTGCCCAAACTTGGGCATTTAAGGGACAGATCCATGGTACTTACTTTTAAATTCCATGGGTAATTATTTCAGAATTGTCGTTTGTTCTGCTATCTGCATGTGCTTTCAAAATGTGTGTTGCAAGCAGTGAAGTCGACCTTTTGAACTGCTTTCATAACAGGAAGCCACCAGCATATGCCGCTCACATGGGAGTTCTCTAAAGGGTCAATTAATATGGAATATTTAATGATACACTTGATACTCACCTTCCATGATTTTAAAAATGCCTGTCTTAAAATAGATCTGTAACAGCTGGTCTGCATAAACAAGCATCATGCCTCTTTATGTCTTTTCCTAGGACAATAGGGGCAATGTGTCTTAATGAAAAGACATCAGGTCAGGGGTCGGCTCTATCTCCTACAGGTTGTGTGACTTTAGCAAGTTTCCACATCTATGCATGTGCCTTTTGTATTTAGAGCAATAGCAGCAGATATCTTATTAATCTCACTTAGGAGGCATTGTTTGTGAACATTGGGGGCGAGGCAGAAATGGTTGAATTCTAGCTCTAGCACTTAACATGGTAGATTTGGAAAAGTTTTAGTTGTTGAATCTGTTTGCTCAGCTAATGGACCAAACAAACCAAAACACAGTAAAAACTAATACTGTGGAACTGTGACAGGAATTAATGTATTTAAGTGACTGGTGCACAGTAGGTACTCAGGAAGATTATTTTCTTCCGCCTCTGCCATCTTCCCCCATCCCAGAAGTCTTTAAGGCAGGAAGTACATGATGTTATCACCACTGTACAGAGGAGAAAACTGAGATATGTGCTGGATGAAGGGATTTTCTCAAGGTCACACAGACAGGAAGTGGTGAGGACAGGACTTGAGTTCAACATTCATTTCAAATTCAGCAAAATTTCCTGTTCCTGCAGCTAGACTCAGCGGCTACACGATGAATTTCATGAGGAAATGACTGGGAAAGAGCTTGCAAAAAGCAAGGCACATTCTGCAAATATAAAATGACGCATCGTTTTACACTAAAAGTTATTTAAAATAGAAACATCTACAGTAATACCTATTTTCAGCTAGAGTCTAAGTAGTTTATAGATTTCTGCCTTTTGGTAGTTCTTTTTTGGATTATCTGCTTTCTCTTCAGCTCTGTTTTCATGGAACTGTTGCGTATGATTCGGTAACATCAAGTTGTCTGCTGTATATTAGACTGTTTGAAGATGCTGGAGACTGAAAGGAAAATAAAACTCCATTCCTGGTTTGTAATCTCAGCACTGTAGGAGGCTGAGGCAGGATCATTGCAAGTTCAAGTCCAGCGGGGCAAATTAGCAAGACCTTGTTTCAAAAATAAAAACAAGGGGGTGGCTAGGGTATGAGGGTCCTGAATTCAATCCCCAGTACTAGAAAAACAAATACAAAAAATCTCACAAGCAAAAATCCAAGCAAAAATCTCAGTCCTCGTCCTTGAGTTATTTGTGGTCTACACGGCAAGGATTTTGCCACAGATGTGCCTTTATAAAACATGGGATGGAAAAGGAGCTGTTTGAGTTTGAGCGAATGAGCAGGCAGCTGTGTGGCAGATGGATAATACTTCTTCAGATTTTGTTGATGTGCAAGGTGTGACGTTAATGCTGCAAGTGGATTTTTTCACGTGCACACATGGTTCTCCTTTCTATAGACGTTGGTTTCGTACCTCCTGTGTGCAGGACGGCACTGAAGGCATAAAGATAGATCACATGACACTTCTGGCTTCGGGAGTCTTGAAGAAAACATTTGAATTCAAAGTAAGGCTTTTACAAGAATGCCAGAAGGACGTATCTTAGTAGATGCTGCCAGGCCGGTGCACAAGTACACACAGCTGAGTGGAAGAGACGAGACCAGGAAGAGGACGGAGAAAGAGTGGTTGCTAGAGGAGGGGAACAAGAAAGAGAAGGAGAAGGAGAAGAAGGTTTGAAGGACAAAAAGGGGTGGGGACGGGGAGGGAGTGCAGGAGATTACAAAACGTGCAGAGACGTTCACACCTCGGTGAGGTCCCCAGTCAGAGTTATTCTGAGCAGTGATGAGGTGTCCTTAATCACATGCATGCGGAGTTGGGCTGTGTCATTTTTAGTTGGCAGGGAAGTCACTAAAGTACGTATGTTGGTGTATGGACTGGAACATCGGAGGATGGCTTATTTTCTGAATATCTGGAAAGCTGAGGAAGCAAAGACTATGGAGTCAAATCCTTACTGGACATCTGAAATGCTAGAGAAAGGAAAGACGCCTGTACCTCTTTCTCCCTCTGTCAACTCCGTCCTTCACATTTACTAGACCACCATCCTGCCCGTGTTGTTAGTTGACTGATGTCTCCTGCTTTCCTGGCCCATTTGGTCTTGGCTTTCTTCCTGAGCCTTTCCGTGATCAGCCTTTGCACTTCTACCGCAAATCTCCTTCGGCTGTGTGGTGTGAGATGGGCCAGCACCCCTGCCCCGGAGCATCCTGTCCCGCAGAACTTCCTGTCATTGTAAGCGAGCTGCAGAGAGCTGTTGAAGTCACGCACCGTGTCTCGCCAGCTATTTGGACTGTCCGGCTTTCCTCCAGTGTGCTACTTCCTTTTTCCA
This sequence comes from Chinchilla lanigera, assembly GCF_000276665.1. Taxonomy (NCBI): domain Eukaryota; kingdom Metazoa; phylum Chordata; class Mammalia; order Rodentia; family Chinchillidae; genus Chinchilla; species Chinchilla lanigera. Next base: position 11,668,731 of record NW_004955435.1, on the reverse strand, counting down.
CCGCTTCAAAGTGTGTCGTGTCACCCTTAGCGCTTCCTGGCTTCCTCTCATTGCCTCAGCCACGCTCCCACCTTGCGAATCTCAGACACACCGCGTCCCCTACTCTGTCCTAGTGGACGTCATCACCACGTAGTCCTCTTGCCTCTTGTCCTCAGTCTGTCCTGTCTCCCTCCTCATAATGGTGACTGTTGTAGTGGCACTGGTTCCAAACTTGACAGCTTACATTTTTATGCACTTTTCTTTGGTTTTCTGACTCCCAAGAGTTTTAAGTCTTGAAGGGGATGTTTAATAAATTAGAGTCCCAGAGAAGGCCAAGTAGTAGGAGAATGATTTACAGAAGTAGAGTGTACACTAGGCGTAGTGTTTTTTTTTTTTTTTTTTTTTGGCTTGTGGTCTCAGGAGCCCAGTGGTGTGCTTGAGTGAGCATTGTCGATGAACCAGAAGCTGTTGAGTCACATTTTTCTGTTCCCAGCATTACCCGTCTGCTTGTCCCCTCTTGCAACCAGCTCATAGCATCTGCTTCTTATTGCAACCTTTTAAAAAATGTAATATTATGAGTCAAGAGTGCGACTTTCTCTTACTCATATATGCATTGCCTGTTAGGGAAAGTGATTCTACAATGATACTGTCTCTTACTGATAGTCCAAATACAGGTTCAAGGAGGAGATCTTAAGCTGCCTGGCATTTGACCTTCAAATATGAGGAGACATTCGTTGGTTAAGGAAAGTTGCTAAGCTTTGCCAGTCAGCCACGGAAGAAATGCTCAGATTGAAGTTATTTATGATGACAGGGTGCCTGGAAATAGAATCTTAATTTGACCAGAAGTTTGAGATGAAGTAGAATATAGTTGCTCATCCTCAATGAAGGGAAGCAGGAATTAAGAGCTCTGGAGCTCAGAACAAGACCTAACACAAAGATGTGGGTACTGCACAGATGCTGTATTAAGACAGTGTGACATAATTGCGATCATCTGTGTTGTCTCCATAACCCCCCCCCCCGCCCCCCCAAGGTGTGAAGTTGGACTTTTAAATATTTATGCTGTGGCTCAGATAGTTAAACCTTTATTGAATTGTCACTCTTCTCAAACATATAGTTCTGTTAAATGATCTTAGTTAACTGAGAAAAATAATGAGAAAGATCAAATAATTTAACAGGATTCTTATATGCCTACTTTGGTAGAGGATCTAATTTTTCCCCTGCAGTATTTAATCAATGGCGCAATGGTCTCATTGATGTGTGTGAATTAATTTCTCACCTAATCTAACGGGCAAGAAGCTGTGACATTCTTGCCAATTTGGCAACTACAGAAAGCCTTTGGGGGTTTTGTGTAAAATAAGCTAAATGAAAAAAATGCATTTACAAACAACAAAGAGGCCCTCAGCTCTCTATAGAAGGAGAGATTAAAATATATTTCTTTAACTTCATGTAGATGTGACGAGGTAAATATACTGATCTTTAGAGAGTGACTAGCTTCTGATTTGAGACTTAAGGCCTTACTTAATACACTGATCATGTTAATGAGCTCGCGTGGCAGCACGTGGCCTTGGACTCATCAGCCTGGCTTTGAATCCCAGCTGTGTCACTTGCAGTCCTGGGCAATTTAACCACTCTGACCTTGGGTTCCCGTCTTTATCTAACAGATGGTAATACCTATCTGCAGTGTTAGAAGTATTAAAGTAGTGCATATGATGTATTCAATTGAGAAATTAGACTTAGAAGGACTCAGTAAATATACGTTCCATTCTTTTCATTAAGCCTGTTTTTTAAAGTCTAAGGAAATTTGCATGTTATGAGTGACATGGGAAAGGAGTACTGAAAGTTAAGTTGGCAGTGGTAAAAACTGGAAATCGTGGACTCAAAAACTCAAAAAGCCACATTAATTTTGTACTGTGGAGAATGCAGCCAGCTGCTCCGCACACGCTGCAAGGCCCTGAGGAAGGAGGGTCCTGCCTGAATGCACTGCAGTAACTGACTTTATTGTCCAAAGAGTTCTGAAGAGCTATCAAGTGGGAACAATCCTTCGAATAACTCTAGTTAACCATGTTGGATTTAAAAATGAGTAATATATGGCTTCTGATACTATGTGCGTTGATTTGATCAAGATGACTTGGTTTAAAGAAAGTCCAGGCCCAGCTTTCATGAATCATGGGCCATGCCCTTTCTCAGAGCGCAAATGACCTGGACTTCAGGAGAACCTTGAATCATGTGTGTCCTTTTTTTTTTTTTAATTAAGTAAACTTTTTCTTTATTTATTTTTCTTGCACAAAAATAACAGCATAGACAAAAACAAAACAACATAAAAACAATAAGAAGGAAGGGAAAATATATACACATATGTGTATATAGAAGGATAGCTGGAATAACTGTACTGCTGATGTCTATTGGTTTACTGAAAGGAACGGTTAATGCTTAAGTATTTTTTGACCAACTTTGCATGTAATACCTGGTAATCTGAACAGCTGATTTGAAGACAGCAATATGCACTGTAACAATCATTGGTGAATTCCTATCATCTTGTTTAGTGAAGACCATTCTCTTCAATGGTTTGATCAATCTTACATCCTTACATCTGGTAATCTGAGCAACTTCATTGAAGATAACAATATGTAAGTAAACCTTTTAGAAAGCCTAGAAAGTGCTTCGGTTCAGAATTACTCATGGGAAGCGCTTATTATGCATACTTCGTTCTCTCATTCTTTTTTTCCCTTTTGGGATACAGTAGTGTAGAGGAATCAGTGAGGGCAGGGAGTATGTAAGACCCCAAACTTTGGAGCCCAAAACTTCCTGGGAGAATTAATGTAGCATTGAACAATGATCAATGAAAATTATGTGCCGGATGTGGTGGCGCACGCCTGTAATCCCAGCATTCGGGGAGGCTGAGGCAGGAGGATCATTGCAAGTTTGAGACCAGCCTGAGCTACAAAGTGAGCTCAAGGCCAGCCTGAACTGCATAGTGAGACCCTGCTTCAAAAAGACAAACAAAAAAAAAATTATGAAATGAAAGATCTGGTTTTGAAGGCTGTAAAATTTAGCTATCTGTCAACTTAGTTGTCCAGGATAAGCCAGCTCTTAAGAGAGCTGAGGTTTTGCTGTGTGAAACCAAATAATAGTGTATCTCAGATTCCTGAGAATAGGAATATTCATTTATGTGTCAGTGTCACCATATGTTTTTCTCCTAGATTGTGATTTCTGTAAAACTTTTGGGATCATTTTTTTTTAACTTTCTTTCCCTAGCTCAGTCCCTGTCATGTAGTGAGTATTCCCATGAATGACAATTGAATGATGACAGAGGCCACCAGAAAAATGTATGACACTTTAGGAAAAGGAAAACTTGTGTAAGTATTTTAATACTAAATTTATTAGGACATCATGAGATTAATACAAGTTACTTTTGGCCTCTACAGTTACAAGAGGGGCAAAAAATGGTGGTGGCCTTCAGCTTCCAGACATTTATTAGTACGGCAAACTGATGCTTGGGTAACGTTGGTCATTGAGATGCTGCACATGCATTTTTCAATTTCTTCTCTAAGGGGTTTTCTTTGATATAGACATCGTCTAGGGTCATCCATATGAGAGTCACACCATCTGTTGAAAAAACATCACACTATTTTTGGGGGTCTACATTTTTGGGGGCAAACAGTATTTAATGAACCACTCATATTAGCTTTAGTATTGCTTGGATGGAAATGCTGGATTTTGTTGCCTTTCTTGATTACAGGAGGTAAAACTATGACATTGTTACAGTTGTCTGCAGTGAGAGGCAGCTATATTGATAAAATCAGGACCTTAGTGTAGGACAGACCTGGGTTATACCGTATTAGCCGGGTAGTGTGGGCAAGTCACTAAATCTCTCAGCGTCTTAATTTTCTTGCTTGTGAGGTGGGGTAATTTTTAGTGCAGTGTGTTATGGGGAACAGGGCGCTCAGATGGGCAGAATACTGAGTAGTGCATCGGGGACATAGTGTTGTGTTAGTGGTCATGTGAAACTTTTTTCTCTTTTCTATCACCTGGTCCTTCACCTAATCTTCCAACATAGAGAGCTTTCCCAACAGTTCTTTTGGAGTTACATTGCTGATCTATGCAGACTGTTCTTCTCTGCTGTATTCTTCCTATAGATGTTTCATTTAGGTGCATTGACTCTAAGACTTGGAATATCGTGGCTTTCAAAGTGATTTGACCTGCTTACCTGTTCACCTATTTATTGTTAATTTCGTATGTGACAACTGTGATGCAACAGAAGACAACTCCCTACCTGGAATTGGGACCTGCCTTTAAGGGTTGGCTCAGTGACTAATAATGGTGATATCTGAGCCTCAGTTTTCTCAGTTTCTCTCAGCCTCTATTATCTCCTAAGTAAGTAGGTGGCAGTGCATAGGGGAAAGGACATAGACTTTAAAATTCAGATTTTGGATCTGGTACTAAGTAGCTGCGTGCTTTAGGCAGGCTCTTTGACCTCTCTCTTCCTTTAGCTTTGTCTTGAGGACAAGACTGGGTGTGGCCCAGGCAGTTGTAAGGATTAGACGATGTATGGCAAGTTCCTGCCTCCGAGCGGCCCACTTCGTCGGTGCGCTCAGGATGATGAAAAGCAACCCTTCCACACTATACCGTTATGGTATTATTAATGCCTGTTTCCCTAAGTTGTTGAGAGGGACAGTAGACATTTATTATAGCTGATCATTTTAGATGACACTACAATGTTTTCTCAAGGTCATGCAGGAAGTGAAAATGGAGTAGTATGTAGCTGTGAAAATGAGGACTAGTCTACCTTATGAATGTTTATGCAATCAGTCACTTGGACTATTTCCAGTTCTGTCTCTAGCATGACTCTCCATGTCCTTGTACAGATTATTTCTCTCTGCTGGGTTATCTCCTTCAGATTTATTTTCCAAGGTAAAATCTCTAGGTCAAAAGTTATAAAACCACATTTGCAGTGCTTGTTCAACTTTGCGGAGAAACATTTCCAACAGACAAAAAAGGCAAATTTCTCCTGGTTAGAAACAAAGACTTTGGCGATTTTGGTTTGATTCCTGTTATTTATTTGCTGAATTACTTTGAGCACATTACTTAACCTGTCGGAATCCATTTTCTCAGCTTGAAGCGGGAAAAAGTAACCCGCTCATGATGACTGTCCAGCGCTCGGTGCACGGTGTTGGTGCTCGGCTTTCATTGTGTCTTGAATCCGTCTGTGCTGTCTACCTCCCGTTCCGTCTATCACTCGAGCCACTGAATCCTAGTTTCCGCATGAACATTCTACTTTTTACAGCACTCCATTTTCCTAACTACCATCTTGAAACAACCACAAAAGGCACACCAAACACCAACCTGATCACGTGAGCACCTTTGCAGTCCTAAGAATATTTTCGCAGGACAGAAGGTGAATTTGAAAACCTGAGTGAGGCCATTTGTGACCTGACCCTGTATCCTCTGAGCCTCCTCCTCTCTCTTGCTCATTCAGCAGCAGGGTACAGAGTACGTTGGGTATTTTTTATTCTCAGAATTTGTCTCCCCATTTTTTCTTCTAGACTTGGGACTTGCTGCACTTCTTCTGTTTCTTGGTTAGTAAATTCCCATCTTACACAACTTATCCTTGTGTCATGACTGATTTTCCTGCTTTACCTAAGCCTCATGGTGGCAGGGGCCACTCAGATTTTATTGACTGCTTATTCCTGGCGACCAGCGCAGTGCCCATCAGTAGTGCGAAATCAATACCCAGGAATGTTTGAATAACTAAATATGAAGTAACTTATTGTGAGTAATAAGCACCGTAGAGAAAAATAATTTTAGGTATAATTTGCTAAGAGCCTTTGCTATTTCAAATTGCTCTGAAACTAGGAAATGCAAGTATTTTTAAAGGATCTTTTAAAAACTCAAATATGTTTTGTAATCAACTAAGATCTTGCCTCCTTTTTCTAATATCTTTTGTTTTAATGAAGGCACATCTGAAGAGAGGGTACAGATTTGTAGCAAGCATAGTTTAATATCAAGCAGTCTTTTATCATAGCTAACATTCTTCATGCAAGATCTGTAATAACCTTACCCGAACCGTCCAGGAGGCTGGGCAGAGGATCTTTCTGAGCCAACTAGCACAGCAGAAGGACTCACGGATGAAGAGGAGAGATTCCTGAGAGGTTAGCTCATGCCTGCTTCATTTCCTTTCATTTGAGACTTGTGGCTGTTTTGATTTGCATGTCCCAGAGGCCAGGCTATTTTATATTGTGCTCCTCTGCAAGTTCAAAACTAAACTTGGGTTCATTATTTCACTCATCCATTCAACACTATTTATTGAACACACAATTCTGTTCAAAACCCCTGATTAGGCCCTAAAGATGCAACAAAAAGTGCAGTCGCAAGAGAAGTATGTTTTGGAGGATACACTTTCTCTCCACACCTCATCTTTATTTGTGAAAGAATTGGTGTTAGAGGATTAGCATATGCCTGAGCATACATGACTTAGCATTTTAACTGGGGTTTTCCTTTGGGACCTGTTCACTTATCAAGAGAGTGGTTGCTTTCTTGTCTATCATTCATATGGGCAACTAAACAGCGTGGTAGGCCTTGTCTGCAACAAGGAGGCCTACCCAGTGCTGTGTTTTGTTTTTTTTTACATGTCACTGGGCGTGAAATAGGGAGGGAAGAGGGGAACCTGCCTCCTTAAACCATATTTTCTTTTTTTTTTTTTTTTTTTGGTTTTTCTCCGGTACCGGGAACTGAACTCACGACCTTGCACTTGCCAGGCAGGCGTTTTTGCCGCTGAGCTAAATCCCCAGCCCCCATATTTTCTTGTATATGTTTTTATCAATAAAAACTACATCTCATCCAATTTCTGTATTGCCTATTGGATTTTTCACTAGGTAGGAAAGAGGAATGTTTATTATTTTGTCCTTGGAAGACTGTGAAAGACCTAGTTCAGCAATAAGAATAGGCCAAGAAAGTATCCCCTGTAGGTAGGAAGCCTTCAAAGACAAGACCTGCAAGAATCTGACTAGATACTGCCTTGGGAGAGGAGCTTGATTGTGATTCTCTAGCAGAAGGTCCTCCACAGTGGAACATTTGTTATGTTTGATCTTGACTTGTTGTTATATAAGTTGTGGCCATTAGCTCACAAACTGTAGCTTTACCTCTGGAAGAGCTGGAGATTTTATGAATAAACAAAAGGAATGATGTGATGCTTATTTGAGAAATATATGGTACACCTTTAAGTTGTGATAGACAAATAATAAATCTGTTATAAATGGAAACATTAAGAAGGTAGCTAAAAGACCTGTGCTAGGAACATGCAGATTCTAGAGAAGACAGTTTCTTAGGAAATCAAGGAGGAACTAGAGTGGCTTGAAAAATATCTTTTGGTTTTATCAGAGAAAGAAGCAGCAGTAGAAAAAGACTAGGCCAGGAGAAAAGTTCACATTTTATGAGAGATATGAAGGACAAAGAATGAGATCTTGAGGCACGATGAACATATTTTAAAGGAAAGGAGAGTCATTTTAATGACTACTAATTAGAAAAGGTGATGGGCCTAAAGGAATGTGGTGAAAGAAATATGGGAATAAGAGCTAAAATGTTTCTACTGGGGTCCAGAAAATATTGTACAGTGCCCCTTCCGTGACTCAGTAAGACTTTGAAGTAAAACTGGCTGGAAGCCTGAATTGTATAGCTCAGAGTGGATATGGTTTTGCATTTTGTGCCCTCCATAAAGATTTTTCCTGGGAGAGGTTGGAATGCAACTAACTCCTTTCCCTGGGGACCTGGCCAGAGTTCTTCTAATACAGGCAACACCGTCATCATTCTCACTTGGCAGTGGAGGTGCCAGGGCGTGGTAACACCAAGTAGTTACAGAAAATTTGCATTTTCTAGGACAAGTCCAGAAATATCAGCGTATAATACTAGTAAGTTGAAGTAAATTTCAAGGTAATAAAGTTACTGTGATTGGGCAGGCAGGCATCACCTGTCCCCTGCTGGAACGAACAGCCCCAGGTTTTCTGTGGAGGTAGAAGAGGAGGTGTGCCCTCGGGGAGACGGCCCGGGCCTGGCTAGATATAGCTGATGGGAGTTACTTCCTGATTGGCACCATCAAACTCAGGAAGTAAAGGCTGCGAAGATTTGTGTAAATCATGAGTATTTTGGAGGTCACATTCAGAACTTTTCAGTTTTCTCTTGTGTGGGAAATTTTATATCATACAACTTTGAAGAATATGTTAGAAAAGCAAATTTCTGGTATAGGATGTTAAAGAGAAAGCAGCAGGAGGTGCTTCATGATGTCTCCCCAATAACGTTAGCTCTAAAGTAGAGGAGAAAGGGGAAGCCTCTGAGACTGCAAAGAAAAGGAGGTCAGGGGCAGAGTTAAACACCAGAGATGTGGCCTACTTGTAGCTTAAAACAAGACATACTGAGGTCCTGGAATTTAAGACGCCCAGGAATGCTAATGTTTTGAGGTACCCTCACGGTGGGACAGGTCCGCACAGAACTCCAGGGATGTGATCTTCAGGTGCAGTTAAGGCCATTGTGGCCTCTTCTGCAGCTTGCTTGGAAGAACTATGAGATCTGAGATGGTTTTCTTCTGGAAGCAGTTTTTACAGTAATCACACGGCAAAAGAAAGTTGTAACAGATGTTGTGGCCTAAGACTAAAAATTTCCCAGATTATGAAAAGATTGCGGAGATGATGACTCCTAGGCAGAGTCCACATTCCTTTCAGCCTTTGAGTGCCAGAAACTTGGGGTTCACAGGAGAACTGGGAACTAAGCAATGTGGAAGGTGAAAGCTGGGGAAGAAAAGTCCTGCCTAGGCCTCTTCCAATGCAAGTTTCTAAACTTGAAAGAAGGCAGTGACTCTACTACTATTCAAGGAGGGAAGACATACGTTAGATTTTTCAGGTCCAAAATTAATCTCTTCTTTGGAGATTTCTCCTAATCTAGTTGAGTTTTTAAAAATGTGTATCTATTTTACTATAATACACATAACATAAACTTAGCATCTTAACGAGTTGTAAGTACACAGTGATCATGTCATTAAGTGCATTTACGTTGTTGTGCAATATCCTTGTAATCCATCACCTTTTCATCTTCCCCAGCTGAAACTGTAGATATTAAAGAATAACCTCTCCTAGGCCCTGGCAGCTGCCATCTGCTCTCTGCCTCTATAAAGTGGATACTCCAGGTACTTTGTCTAAATACAATCATACATTATTTTTTCTCTTTGGTCAGTGGCTTATCTTATTTTGTTAATATTGTCCCGTTTCATCCATGCCTAGCATATATCAACATTTCTTTCCTTTTTAAAGTTGAATAATAGTTCATTGTATGTACCGCATTTAGTTCACACATTCACTGATGGATGCTTGGATGCTGATTGAGTTTTAAGCTTTGGAAAATCAGAGATCTGATGCTTGGAGATCCCTCTGCCTGCCTGTTCTTCCAGTCACAGCTGCAGGCAGAAGCGCTCTCAGGCTTCCGTGAATGTCTCAGGTCTGCTTGGAGAGCACCTTGGCTGGGGCTGCGTCCTCTGTTCCTCTCTTCCTACTATGGCTTGTCACTCTGGTTCCTGTTGGGAACTTTGCTGGGCAAGCACATGCAGCGGGAAGTGTTGAGGAGTCTTGCCTGGGAGGATGGGTGCCGTGGACTAGTGGAAGATGGGAGTATTTGGGTAAAAAACCCTTTCCTTCAGGAGAAGGCAATCCCGGGGCTCCCTTCCTTGGGTTCTCCGAAAGGAGGACAGGTCGCGAGCATGCTGTGGTTCCATAGGGCATCCTTGTGTTTTCCTTCCCTCTTCTTCCCTTTTCTGTTTTCTCACTTTTCACTCTGCTTCGTAAGATCACTTCTCAAGCTAAGCACTGGCATGGAAGCTTTTGTCTCCAATCGCTCCTTTCAGGGAGACGCAGACTAAGACAGATGGTGTGTAGAGTGGCAAAATACTTTGAATCCAGAATCTAATCCCTTTGAAATGTTTCAACTTTTGAACTTTAACTTGCGAGGGGTTTTAATTTTTGGATTTTAATACTTTACTAGAAAACCAAGACTGAAAGAAGGTTGATACTTAAATTGGCGTCCTCTCCTGTTGTTATCCTGTACTTTCGTGTTTATTTTGGTGTTCTCGTTTGTGTTCAGAGTAGAATCCATGGTGATCCTCAGTGGAGAACAGGGCTGGGATAGTTTGGAATCAGAACAGGGATTCAGCCCCAGATTCAGCCTGGCTTTTGTGTTTTGTTTGATGTGCCTCTGGTTTGAGAAACCCTCCCTCTACCCCTCCCTGTCAGGTAGGTCCTGAGAGACTACCCAAAGGACGGTGGTTGCGTGGGAGAGTGTTTCTTCATCTGTGTGGGAAAAGGGCTGTTCTAGTAAACTGAGCTCTTCCTTCTCGGGGGACGGCTACATCCCTGGTAGCACAGGGCCTTAGTGGGTAAGGAAAAACTATTCTAGTGACTGTTAAGAATTGTGTGCCCAGTTTTCCAGTTGTCATAAGGAGGGCCATTCATTAGAGAAATATTGCTGGTTTTTGTTCACTTTTTCATTTGTTGTTTAAGAGAAGAGCAGGAAAGTAACTCATTCTGAGGTCTGTCTGGGATTCTTTAGGGTCTGCCTGCCTGCAGCAAAGATATCTTCTGGTCTCTCAGCATGCAGAGTAAGCGGTGGAGCTGGCCCGGTGCTTGTAGGAGGTCTTGTGTGGTGTTGGTCCATTTGGCTGTATATCCAAGCCCTTTCTCCAGTTATAGTTTCTAAGAATAAAAAGCTAACATTTTAGTATCTTTCTGTTTTTCTCTCTCCCTCCCACTTATTTCTGCTTTCCTGCACTCAGGGTCAAGCCTAGGGGCCCTTTACTACTGCATTACCCTCCCAGCTCTTTCATTTGAGACAGGGCTTCACTGGGTTGCCCAGGAGGCCTTGAACTTGTGAACCTTTGGCTTTAGCTTCTCTCAATGCTGGGATTACAGTTGTATACCGCTGCACCTGGCTTATTTTCTCTGCTTTGTGTGTCAGTCTCTCATTTGGGCCTAGATTCAGGTGGAGAAGAGGAGTCTTCTTTTTTTTTTTTTTTTTGGTTTTTTTCTCCGGTACCAGGAACCGAACTCACGACCTTGCGCTTGCTAGGCAGGCGCTTTTGCTCCTGAGCTAAATCCCCAGCCCCGAGAAGAGGAGTCTTCTTTATTAGATCCCTAAGTTCTCAGTGAACACATGAGGCTTAAAGATGGAGGAATATTCTTGTGCTGCCATTGCGGTGCAGAAATTTAAGTCTTGAAGTATAAAAGAGGAGGTGATTGGTGTCTAGGGAGCAAGGCCTTCAAGGAAAGGAATGCGCTCATATATAATTGAAACATATATGCAATGTAAGATGGGAGGCACAAATAAACTTTAAAGGCAATAAAGGAAGCCCACTACCCTTTCCCTCCTTTTATTTATTTATTTTTCTTTTAGGAGGGAGCCAATTATTTTATTTTATTCAAACTTATTTTATTCAAACTACTCAGTGCTGAAACAGGCAACTTCACTTGCAGTTTTGCTGAGAGCGTACTAAGGAGACTTCATTTTATACAAGGGACAAAATATCTTCCTTTCTCATTGTTCTTTTAGTACTTGCTAGATGCCCATTAGTTTTGAGTTCCTAAAGTAATCCAAGCTGCTTAGTTACTTAGAGACTTGAAATTACGGCTTCGGTGTTGTGAAATAATGGTAGAGAAACATTCTGGGCTTATCCATCCTGGAGAAGGACACATCTGTATTGTTTAATATCCTTTTTAAGTCCCCAGGCTATAAGCCGTCACTCAGAGAGCCAGAATTGCCCTTCCTCCCGTGCCTACTTCCTTGTCCCTTTCTCCTCTTCTTCACCCTTTCCTGTCTACCTCTCTGTTCCCACAGGGAACAGATATTTCAGCTTCTGGAAAACTCCTCTGTCCACTCCCACCCACCACTTCCTGCTGGGTTCCCCTCACAGAGGCTCTGCTCCCTGAGAGCCTCTGGCCTCTGGCCTTCGTGGTCCCCTCTGGAGCTCCGCCTGCTTAGTCTTCCTTGAGAGCAAGCGCGGCCCTTGGCGCGTGCCCAAAGCGTGTGGAAGGTAGAGGTTCTCCTTCAAGTTGGTTGGGTGGTTTTCTGTTTCACTGTTTGCCTCCTTTTTGATAGGACTGGTTTCTTCATTTTCATTCCCCTTCCCTCTCCCCCTGCTCTTTCATACTTGAAGATTTTTGAATGTTGATAGCTTGTGCTCCATTTTCATGGTTTCTTCATAAAAGATAGAGCTTGACATGTCGTGAAGACTGCAAATGTGTTCTGGCATCATGATGTTTAAAAGCAAAAAGGTAAAGGTAAGAAAGGATTGCATTTTTCTATTTTCAGGTTTTTTTATTGAGTAAGGGCTGCTGGCCTAAGAACTTGATCATATTGGCCTTATTTGTTTGGGAAAACATAGCCTAAGGACTAGGAATTTCAGTGGGCTACATTCTAAAATTTTTGTCACATACAAACTTTCATAGACCTGCACAGATATACATACAGTACATTGCACTAACATTCGGGAGTATAAACCTCATCCAGAGTCTCTTAGAAATTTATGAGAATGTTGTATGTCTGTGGAAACGTTACTGGAAGGGGCTGGAAGGCCTTTAGGTATGATGATCGTGCATACTTTCTTCAGCATTGTGTCAACATAGTGGTTTGGAGGTGAAGGCTAGGGCCAAAAGATAGTTCCTTGCTTGTTTTGCATTCAACATACACTTGTTGAATGCTTTCTGCTTATTTCACATGGAGAGGATACCAGTAGTGTTAAGTTTAAGAATTGCTCTTGTCCTGTGGAAACCCGAGTCCAATAGAAAGGAAATGACATATTGGTATTTGGCAGACAGAGATGGAAGTGTGGCTTGAAGAAAACCTTTTGTACTGGTTACAGCTGCTGCAGTCACTGGCCACACTCATTGTGCAAAAGCTGGAGTGGTCCGTGGTGTGGAAGGGCTGCTTAGTCTCACACTGGTTTAATTCCTGCCTCTGTAAGAAATGTACCTCACTGGTTGTGTCTTATGTAAATAATTGCATATGTTTTGGTTTTTGTTTCTCACCTAAGTATTGTGATTTTTATGTCCCATGTCCCTTATTTGTTAAAACTTATTTGTTACAGTGTGAGTGATGGAGCTTTTTTGGGGAAAAGGGTGTTCTGTATGGAATCCACTCAACCTTGCTAGGGACCCTCTGCCTGTGTGCTTGTAAGGTCCAGCAGCCTGAGCATTTACTGTAGGCCTCCCCTTTCCCACAGTGTTTGGCAGTATAATTGGCTGTGTTAAGAAAGCAGTAACAGAGTGCACTCTGGGTTTTCCCTTCCTTATAAGGAATGACATGCATGAAGTTATGAGATCAGTTGGGGAAGGAGCAATCTGTGATGCTGTGTATTGTTTCTGTAGTTTGGAACGAGGCATAAGCTCATAAATTGTAAGCTGGGAAGGAAGCGCAAGGAAGTCTACTCTCAGGACATCCTTATTGTCCTGTCTGGACAATATTTTTGGCATCCTTGGAGACTCTGGCTCTGTGTCACAGATTATCCAAGTTGAAATTCAGGCTTCGTGCACTCAGCTCGCATCAGGCTGTGGCTACTCCAGGGGAAGAGCGGTGACTCATTCGTGACTCACTCAGCCAGCTTTGGTTTTTGTACAGTCAATTAAGCAAATGTGTGAATCAATTAAAAACACAACTTGAAAACTCAGGCTCATCAGAATGGTAGAGTGTAGCAACGTGTATACTGTTATGGTTTCTCTAGATTGTCACAGTTTTAAAACCTTGGTAGGAAAAATTTGTTAGTTTTAGGATTTATGTCTCTTATTTATTATAATCTAAAATGAGATGCAGAATCTGACCTAACCTGTTCAAATCTAATCTTTTTCTAATTCTATGCAAAACGAGTCTGTTCATTACCTATAGAATTTTGCCTTGGCTAAATACAGTATCCTCAAATTGGTCATAGAAGTTTTTCATTACTATTCCAAAGCGTTCCAAATTTCATGAAGGCATTATTTGATTTTTCAAATTACTTTCAGATTTTTCAAATATATATACTGTATTCAAATATAACATTGCCAGTGCTTTCAAAATGTTTATCTAGAAATTCACATTTAAGTGAATTAAGTATTAGTTCTTCAAATCTGGGAAGTTTTAGATTTTTGTCCATTAACTTTTCATCCTAAACCATAAATTATACTAAGGTTTCTTAAAGAGACATAGATGGGCTCTTATCTCTCCCATATTAAAAACCCAAAATTTTCTTTCGACTGTCAGCTCTTTTCAAATTTAGCAACATTTAGCAACAAATTTAGCAACATACAGAGCTCAAACATACTTACCTTTTTGTGTCTTCCTGCCTGTCCTGTTCGGAGCTTCACTTCCCTTCCATTATCCCATGCCCTGAATATACCACATTTTCTTTCATCTCCTGCAGCTTGCACCTCCTTTTAGTACGAATTGTATCCTCTGTGCTCCTTTTTCTACAAATGCTCCTCCTTTTTAATGCAAATACCTCTCCCTTTGCATTTGCTGGTTCTCTCTTTTTTGTCTCCAAAATGCAGCATAGGTGGTGGTGGCCTTGGCTGGCCTCTGTTTTAGGTGCCTGTCCTTTATGCTTTTTTCTAGCACCTGTCAACCTAAAAAGTAAGGTGAAGCACATCAAATATGAGAACAGAGAATTTATTGAAGCTTAAGTGAGGATGTCCACCCAGGAGCCATCTATGCTAGTCTCCAGAATAGGTGCTGTAAGATTTTACAAAATGGCAGCTGTCTTTATAGTTTTAAATTGCATTTTGTGGGGTGCAGCAATTACATCGCTTGTTAACCAAGCTTTATGATTGGTATTGGGAGAAGGTAAGCTGTCTTGTAGGCAGGGGACTGGTGCGACCTTAGCTTCTGGGTGGTACAGGAATGGGTGTTGCACAGAAGGTCCACAGAGGTTAATAATGTTTTCGGAAACTGTGGCTTGGCCCTGTCCAGAGGTTAGTTTGAAGCTGCCGCCCAGGTTACAGGTTCAGCGGCTGGCATGTCTAAGATCTGATTAACTCTGACCCCATTTTAGTTACTTGAAACCAGTGCTACTCCATTTTGGTTCTTTTTTTGATATACCCTTTCTCTCCATAGCTGGCTGTCGACTTCTTCAGGGCAGGGATGGTTTTGCATTCATTTCTGTAAGAATGAGTGCGTAAATGAATGAAATGTTCATATTCGACAATCTTTGTGTATTTTTCAGACCTAGTTTCGCCTATCCTCCATCCACTGAGTACTTCACTTCTAATGCTGTAGAAAAGAGTGGCGCTGTGGTGTCAGCTAAGTGAATTCTCCTTATTCCTGAAGAATTATGTGTTAATCTCTTTCGTACACCTTATCACTCAGCATTTTACTTGCTGACTGGAAGTGTAAACTATTTTTCTAGAGTTTTTACTTTTATCTTAGGAAGAGATCAGCGTTCATTGGCTTGATTGGAATCAAGTTGCATTTGGCTTATTTTAAGATACATGAATAATTAGAAGCAACTCTTGCTTTGGAAAACTGTAGGAAGCTGGACTGTTTCAACAATTACTGTAAATGGAGGAAACCCTATGAGTTTTTGTTGAAGGTGGAATCCCAGCAATGTTGTCATTGGCAAATTGGCTGACACAGATGTTTGCCAACTGGACTCTTGCTTCATCAGTTAGCTTAATCTGTAGGAAGAGAAAATCTTTTATGGAGGACAGTGAGTAAATTTACAGGTTCTTATGTGTGTGATGGGTTCTTGAATAAGTAGAAGTTTCTGCCCCTCTATGTTCCATTCAAAGCTACAGATACCTTTTAGGTAGGAATTCTTTTCTTATGGTGTTTCTCCCCATATTTACTTTACTGCACAACTGTGGTATATTTTGTTTGCCATATGTTTTTACCCAGTGATACAAACTTCCCCAAAGGATGTGTATTCAATCTGAAGTTTTCTAAACGCGATAGGTAAAAATACTAAATATACCATACAATTTAAATTTCAGTGTTTAAGTTTTCATTATATGAACATTTTATTTCTGGAACTTAGATTTTCTTTTTAGAGCATTTTGATGTATAAGATTGACACCATTTTAAACAAAGCTATGTGTTTTTGGTTAGAATTGTACTTTTTTTTAATAGGAACCATTCCTCCTGGGGACACATCTTTACCTGAACTAATCAGAAATTCTCAAGTAATTGCTGTGATTCATCTTAGTTAAATGACAAGAAATTATTCTAAATAAGAAAGGTACAAATGTAGTCTGTTTAGTTTATCTTATATTATTACAGGAGAAAAAGAATGGCAAAATATTCTGCTCTGTTCTAAGAGTTTTTGTTTAAATCCACGTTGGATTTCTTCTTAGCAGTAAAAAAGTTAATGGTTCTACACTAAGTGGAAGTATATCAGTTTCTGTCCCAAAGAGGACTTATAAAGAAGTCTTGAGTTTTGTAGTGTTTTCACCTAGACATTTCACAGAATAACTGTGGAGTTTATTCTTACCAGTTCTAAGTGATACTGATGTCTTAAAAAATGGAACCATAAAATTCCTGAAGTTCCAATGTTAGCGTATATACATATTTTTCCCCTTCTTTTTTTCTCTTTTCCCTCATTCCAACTGTTCTTTCCTTCTAGCAGTTTCCTTCTGAGCAGTTTCTTTCCCTTTCCTAATATCTGTTGTCTTTTTTAAATTTGAGGGTTGATGGCTTTTGTCATACTGTTGACTGGAGGGTATAATTAGTTTTCAAGCTGACATTTATCCTTTACTAAGATTTAGAATTCTTTATAGTCAGAATTTATAACAGTTGATGTGTTATTTAGGCTTGAATAGTTAGTCTTAAGATAATAGCAATATATTTTTGAATTAAAACATTCTTTGTTTTAAAAAAAATGTGATGGGTTGTCGGCTAAGTCCAGGTATTTATCACCAGTAAGACTGTAAAACAGTGATGGCGAACCTTTTAGAGACCGAGTGCCCAAACTGCAGCCCCAAATCCACTTATTCATAGCAAAGTGCCAACACTGCAGTTAAACCTGAGGTTTTAGTTTATAGAAAACAACTCAGACATAAGCATCTTTTGTCTTAAAAGAAAAACCACAATGACAGCTTGCAATGATGCAAACAGCTTTTAATTGAAAAGTAAAAGTTTGCATGTGGTGTGCTTTCGCAGTTAATGTGATCTTTGCCGTTGTGTGCGCGCTGATAGTTTGTCAAACCTTGGCTCATACTCTGTTAGTTTGAGATTAGCACTTGCAGCACTCAGGTCATCTGTTAGTGACGCCTGGCAGTGCTGTCCTTTCCGAGCAAGCACATGGGCCCTAGGTGTGCTCTTGGCCGATGCTTGGCTGCTGGGGTAACTTGGCCCATGTGTCTACAGAGAGGGTTGTATGTGCCCACTGTGATACACGTGCCGTAGGTTCACCACAAAGTCACATCGGTGACCGTATCCGTTCTCTAGAATGGGAATTCAGGTGTTCTGCAAATGTTTTTGGAAGCTGTAGCGCGAATGGTCCAGAAAGTCAAAATAGTACTGTCTTAGTATATTTGTGCTGCTGTAATAAAACAGCATAAGCCAGGTAGCTTGTAAACAATAGAAACTTGCTTCTTATAGTTCTGGATGATAAGAAATCTCAGATTGTCCGAAAAGGGCCTGCTTCCTGATTCATAAACAGCGCCTTCCTTCTGTGCTGTTATGGCGGGAGAGCGAATGTCCTCCTTTGGACTGTTTTATGTGGGCACTTATCCTCAAGGGCACTGTCTTCATGATCTAATCACTTTCTCAAAGGCCTCATCTCCTGATACTATTACTTTGGGGGTTAGGATTTTGATTTATGAGTTCTGAAAGGACACAGGCATTCACAGCATAATGACTACTGTGAATTATAAGGCTTAAGAGACCACTGGGAATGGCTAGTCACTGGGGTTTAGGTTAAGCAGTTGTGAAGCAAAAATCTCCAAACACAGAGGTACACTACATGAGTCTATTTATAGAAAGCTGTAGAAAATGCAAACTAATTTATAGGGACAAGTAGATTTCTAGTCACTAGGAATGTTGAGGAATGGAAAAGACATATGATTTGGCAGCATGGAAAAATTTTGGGAGGTGATTGGAGGTGATGGAAATGTTCAGCACCGTGATTGCTGTGGTGGTTTTCATAGGTATATACACCTGAAGAACCTAATTACAGTGTAACATTCTTGTGTGTAATTTGTTGCACATCAATTACATCTCATATACACTGTCAATTTTTTTAAAAAAATTATACAATTTGCTTCAACAGTCTCTCGATTTTCTGTCAGGGTAAACTGAGCTATTTTTTCCTTGGTTGCTGAAACATAAAAAAATGGGATATTCATTTCATTTCCATTCTGTGCCATTTTGTTTTTGACAAATAGAGATAGATAGACAGACAGACAGATAGGTAAATACAGATGGATGACAGATAGATAGGACTTGGAATGGGCAGCACCTGGGGTTGTGTGCGGGACAGGTGCTGGCCTAGAGGGACTGGGCCAGCATAGGCTGGAGTGGGGTCATGAGACATGCAGAAAAGATTTTATTTCCAGTGGTTATGTATTTACTAGGCAATTCAAGACTGCACCTTTTTCAGAACTTCTTTTCTTTTTTTTTTTTGGTTTTTCTCCGGTACTGGGAACCGAACTCACGACCTTGCGCTTGCCAGGCAGGCGCTTTGCCGCTGAGCTAAATCCCCAGCCCCTTCAGAGCTTCTTTTCTATTGCATGAGTCATCTCTAAAGTAGGAGGTCAGTTTGTACAATAAGAGTAAAAAGTGAAAAGACATGAAACAACCAGGTTAAGATTATCGTCTATTAACTAGGAATAGCACTAGTAATGTTAATTTTTCTGACTCTTAACATCTCCTTACTGATGTTTGCAAATTTTAAAAATCAAAACTAAATGTACAATGCATTTCCATTTTGAAATTCCTTTAGAATGTTATAATTAGACAATTTTACTTTACAAATTCAATATTTGAAAGGCTTGTAATCATTTTGGTATTAAGAATATTGACCACCGTAATTTCTGTTTAAGGCCTTCTCCTGGATACCTTATTGAAATTAGGAAATTAGCTGGCTCATAACAGAATGTGGCTCGTTACAGGCAAGACCCTGTTTGCATAGAATGAACTTTTCAAATCACCTTTTAGTACTTTAGTGGTGCCCAGATCTTATGTATAGATGCAGAGTTGAGCTTTTTAGGCAAACATTCTTGCAAGTAGTTTCTATCATTTTATCATTTAGGGCCTTCTTACAATTTGGAGAGGAAATAACCATATTTACTCTTCAGGGTCCCCTCCTTCTCAGCGTGGGAAATGCTGTGGAGTTGGAGCAGGCACTAGCCTGTTCCACATGTTAGAGAGTGTGTGAGGGAGATGAGTAATGAGGTGGCAAAGTTGGGGTCCAGGGTTGGTATGTGGGAATTTTCCTTGTGCACCAGGACAAGGGTTCAGGCGCAGAGAACCCGCGGCAAGGGAGCCTGCAGCCAGTGTGGGAGAGCAGAGGGGCTCGCGTCAGCCATATATGACATGGGTGTAATCTCGTGGGAAGTGGGAAGTCACTGAAGGCTTTCATGTAGGAGAATAATATGATTAGAGCTTTGTTTAGGTGGAATAACCCAGTGCGGAGCAGAAGTGTAGATAGAAGCCAGTTAAAATGTTTTGTGACAGTATCTGTATAAACTAAAATGTTAATTGGAAGACGAATAAATGCTTATGCTGTTTACAGATCTAGCTGCTATATAGGACACAATGTGGGATATTGCATAGAGGAAAAGTGGAAATAAGGCTCTTGTCTGTTCTCTGCTAATTTAAAAACTGCAAGGAATTGACATATATGTTTGTCTCTGTACATAGATGGATCTATATAGCTATACATACGCAAGTGAATAGCCAAGAGACGTACGCAGATCACGGTTAAAGGCACAAACAAGGGAAATTCAGTAGAAGGAAGATCTTTTCTGCTAGAGTAGAAGGAAATATTTGTATTTTCTTTGTACTCATTTGAATTTTTTAAAAAAGTACTTCATTTAAAAATTACAGAAAGACTGGGGATTTAGCTCAGGAGTGAAGTGCTTGCCTTGTGAGAGCGAGGCTGTGGATTCGGTCCCCACTGCAACGTGACAGAAAAGCTTTAGGTGTAGGTGGGGACTTCTTTATTACAGACAAGTACTGTGTTTTGGAGAATTCAGACTATTGGGTAGAATTTTTTCTCTGAAATACATTGTCTAGAGACAAATTTATGAGAGATCATAATTCCATGGCAATGTAGATGAGCAGAATACCTTGTGTCTGCCTTTAAGGCAATAGTTGGTGAGCAGGTTTGACCCTCGAAAGTAGTATTAAGTCAGTATTATAGTTGACTGTTCTTCTGAGTTTTGTTTTATGTTCTGAGATTTTTTTCCCATTTTTTTACTAGTATACGTTTGCAGTAAATGATACATGCCTTGTGGGAAGTTAGTACAAGTGTTTAACACATCTTAATTCTTTTTTTTTTTTTTCCCCCCAGTACTGGGAATCGAACTCACGACCTTGCGCTTGCCAGGCAGGCGCTGTGCCACTGAGCTAAATCCCCAACCCCTTAACACATCTTAATTCTTTATCCCCTTCACCTCTCCTCACTTGTCGCTCTGTTCATCTGTGAGATTTTTCCTTCTTTTTTTTCTCTTTTTGACTCATGATTTAGGGGAGAAAGGTTTTGTGCCTATTGTTTGCTCTCTGGTTTTGTTACTGTGTGTCTGTGTTGCTTACCAGTGGTAACAGTGGATTCCTATACATTTTATCCAGCTTTCCAGCTTTCCAGCTTCCCAGCTAGTAAGTGAACGGGGGTTTAGCAAGTCCCTTGTACGGTAACACTGTACCAGCACTGTCTCATTTTATCATATGCTTTCTGTTAAGTCGTAGTTAGCAAAGCCTTACGCTGCCTTCCCTTCTTACTGAGTTACGGATCTTCAAGTTTTTCAGTGCTGAGTTTTGGAAAGGAAGCATCGCTGCTTCCTGTGTGGTTGAGACTGAAGACATTTCAGCTGCTTCTGTGCTGTGGAGATAAGACCGGACACCTCTGAAGAAAGATTGACACTTGCGTTTCCTCCCTTTATTCAGATGATTTCAAGGGATTGTTTCAAGAGAGTATCACCTTTGCTGACGAAAACCAGTGTCCATTTCTTCTCTCACTGATTTTTTAAAAGTTATTCTTAGGATATATTAAATACTTACGCTTGAGTTCAGTATTTGGGACATTGATTCTATTTCTTACAATTTTCTGTTTTTAGTAAGGTACCGCATTGTTATTTTTATAAGATAGTGTAAATATTAGGAAATTATTTTTATGGATTTATGAAAATAAATATTCTATGCATCTTTGTTTAAGCATGCTAATACAATATGTTAACATGCATAGATGCTAAAATATAATGCTTACAGTGTGTTATACTATTGAGCAGAAGTTTTGCACAATGCATGCCCTTCCATCTCTAGCTCTCTGACCATCCTTCTGTGCATTAACCTATCTAAAATCTCGGTCTGCCAGTTTGGGAAAGCTGTTTATCCTCTCCCAGCCTTGGTTTCTCACAGTGGTAGTGGGAAAGATAAATCCGTAGGCCTTTGGTATTTTAAGATGCCTGAGTTTCCCAGAATTATAAACAACTTCTCAGTTTGCATTAAGAATTCCTGAAAGGTAAGCTTTCAGTACTTGCTGCCACATGCAAACTTCATTAAAATAGGCTTGTTGGAGCTATAGAATAGAATTAGTCCACATTCAGTATAGTTTATATTCCTTTCTTCTATAAATGAAATCACATGCCTAAACTGATGAGCATTAGTGTAATGGTTCCCTAGAGAATTTGACTTGCGCGTTCTATTAAATATTCTCTACAGATATATATTATTATTTAGTAAAACTTTAATACATTGTCATCTAAAGGAAATATAATTTTTGGTTTTAGGATAGTTATGAGTATTCTTCAAGTTACTGATGTGTTTTTACTTTTAAATACAAATATATAAATAATCACTAATTTATTCTTTTTATGAATAATCACTAAAGCATACATGGGAGGAGAACTTAAGTGGTAAAACTGGTCATTAATAGGGACAGTTTGGTGAGTATTTTTGATAAGGCGCTTTGTCATTTGGCACATACGACTGTGGAACTACATCTAAAAATATGTCTTAAAGTGGTTTTTATTTTATGGTTCATTTTAATGAAGTGGTTTCTTTTTTGGTATCAAAATATATAATTACTTGAATTCAGGTACACTAAAAAGTACTTGTAGAATAGGACGTGTGAAATTTTGTTTCTTCTGCGTCTTCTGTCTTCCTCAGGTCTCTTCATTTACCCTGCCTTTGTGACAATCCAGGTTTACATTTCTGTGTCATTATAGCCCACAGAGGCTGAAGGTTGGTCTGTGTTGCCTTAGATGTGTAGAGACCTGAGTTCTGTGGTCCTGTTGAGCATGTCTGCTGTTACTAAGGTTATTGTCACCCACGCTCTGACTTCTGTCCTGCTGCTTTTAGAGCGTGGCATTTCGCCTTTTCATCTCTGCAGTGTTTTGGTTCGCAGCATGGCATCTTCTGCTTCTTGTGCTGTTTTCTAATTCCTGCATTTGGTGTTCCTCAAAGCTACTTTTCACACCGTAAATTGTATTTGTGTCTCTTACTTCCCTTTCTTCCAGCCAGTCTGTAAACTGTGCAAGAGCAAAAACTTTTGGTCTTGTTTACCTTCTCAGGTTAGTCTTGTGTTTGGCAGAGGAAAAGGATTCACAAAATATTTGATTCAATAATGGAAAGCCATTCCACTCCATTACTCCCCCTTTTCAGTTCATTCCGGAGTCTCTATATCCCAGCCCTAATCTGTATTACACCTTTGATCTTGGGACTTTTTCTGTTCTGAATGCTTCACAGTTCTTCTGGACTGTTCTGTAACTCCTAACACATGTCTGAAACTCACTGTCTTTCTGCTGGTCTCTGATTTTGTTGATGGTATCACTCTCCCAGACACTTGACTATGCAGAAGTCTACTTTAAAAAAAAAAATCTCTTTACAACTTACTAGCACAGTGTTTCAGATTAATAAACTGAAATAGACTGACAGTTAATTTCTTTGAATCTTAGGTCACTCATCTATAAAATTCCTAGCCCTTGGAGTTACTTTGAGGACTGTGTAGAAATATTTACAAAAAGTACCTAGTGTGACATCTGGCACATGGAAAATGCTGAGAAAATTTCTGGGTGTGGGTGTGATTTCCAGTGTCAGAAGAGAGCTTGGTTAGTGTTTCGGAGCTGCCGTTACTTCTAGTCAGGGGCTCCTGCCCTCGTACACTTCTCTCCTGCTGCAGGAATGCCTCCCAGTCCAGCCAAGGCAGGACTTCACCAGGGAGCAGACTTTGATCACATTTTTCTCTTCTGAGACCCTGAAGACTCTGTAACCACTTGGGATCAAGTCTGCGTACCTCAGTCTGACATTTTGGAAAACCTGATCATCACCAGAATTGTTAGCCTTATTTTTTGTCTCTTTTGCTTGTATTTCCAGTCATTACCTTCACATTCAACTTGCCGTAATGTATCATATTCTCTTCTCCTCTATCCTTTAACTTTTGTTTTCTCCAATGACCCTGATTCTTGCTTGATTCATTCATTTTATTCATTCTTTTGTTTACTCCCTGCTTCTTAAGACAATGATTCTAGGCATCTGTTGTAGTTATAGGCCATTGGCTTCAATGGTGATCAAAAGGACAGAGACGCCAGTCTTCCTGGAACTTAGATTTTATCAAGACTTATCTTACAGGGAATCATGTCTTGTGATGTCTTTTGAAATTTGCATTTGTCAGACTCATAGTATTTTTTCCTCATGTGTTCTGTGATGTTTTACACAGAGGAAGAACTACTGAAGTACTGGCTAATTTTGTAGGATCATATTCATGTCAAGAGTTTGGGAACTACAGCTTCCATATCGAAAGTACTACTTGGGATGTGCTTGAAACTGGAGAGATTCACACATTACACTTTAGATACATGTTTTTTTGTGAAGAAAGAAATGTCCCGGTACAGATTGCCTATGCTACTTAAGCCTTTTTCTGGTAAGCAGTTGATTACGTGTGAACTATGTTTCTATTCTTACCTCTGGTAGATAGGGCACATTTAATGTCACTTGAACGTAAAGGAATCCTTTTTCATCCTTCCAACTTTTTTGTGTAACACACCATCCTTTTATCTGAATAAATATTGGAAAACATTATACATCCATCAGTAGCCAGTTAAGTCTTAATACATGTTATGACTCTGGGGAATTAGAAGATTAACCAGCGCTCCTTCATTGCTCTGTTAGGGCAGAGCTCTTGGGCTGCTGTTTTATAAGTTTGCCTGAGTCAGGACTTTTTGTACAGTGCGTCTTCCCCTGGATACCACAAGCTCCACGAGGGCAGAAAGTAGCTCCTGCCTCTTTTTTCACTGCCTGAGCCCCAGAACCTAACAAGGGCATGGATAAGGGCAAAACACGTGATGGGTGCCCAGCAAAGACGCATTCCATTAAATTTGGTGCTCAGTAAATATTCAAAGAGCTGTTGCATTCATATAGCTGTTGGAGACTGAAATAGGCTGAGTTTGCACTAGAGGGTACACATAGCCCCTGCCTTCAGGGTGCTGATCAGCTGGAAAAATGGGCTATGTAATTGTTTCAAACTCTTATTATCTGCTTAAAGTTTCTAGATTTTTCCCCAAATTCAATCTCCAAACAGGAAGGGAAAACCTCACTGTGAAGAAGTGTAGTTTTATTCTACAGATGAGGAAACTGAGGAACACATTAAGTTCCTCAGATTCACACAGGACGGGAACCTGCCTCGCCGCAACTCCTAGCCTGGTAGGTCACATGATGGTGACTCTCATACCTTGTACCTAGCCTGTCTTGTCAGAAGTTCAGTCTATGTCTGAGTCATGTACTTTTTTGTTTGTACTAAAAAATGGGACAGGGAATTCAGATTAGGAAATGAGGCCACTGCTGATTAAGATTTTTTGCATCTCATTAATTTTTTTTCCCCCAATTAGCCTCAACCTTTTTTCTTTCGAGATTCTCTTATCATTGCCAAAAATTTACATGGTAGTATATTTGTTAAGAGTTTTGGTTTGTGTGGTCGCTGTTTTGGGCTTATTGGATTAAGTTTAAGACTCTTTTCTTGGTATTTGGGTCCTCCATAATCTGAACAATTGTGTATTTAATTGATTAATTAATTAATTTATTCCACTCTGTGTGAGGCAGTCCTCAGGCCCTACCTTCCTTCCTCAGGTCCATGGGTGTATTGGTATCTCATACCTTGGTTTTGCATGGGCTCTCTGCTGCCACAGTGCCTTCCATAAACTTTCTGTCAATTAAAATTAAAACATTGCCTTCCCGTTAGCTTTGAAATAAACCTCACCTACAAGTTTAGCCCTTTAGTCACATGCTGGCCACCATGCCTTGCTGCTATTTCCTGTGTGTGGTTTTTCTTTTTTCTTTCTACTGAAACATCTTATTTCTGGAGCAAGGAATTGAATCCTGTATTTCCTTTTGATTCCCACAATGTCTCCTGTGTTGCTGTGCATATGTTCCTGCTTGCTAAGAAAACATTCAGCTGTTGGTTGAAGCAATTTTAATTACAGAGTTTGCACTTGGTATTTATTTCTGAAAACCTCAGTGCTTTCCCTGGTCCCTCAGTTTCAATGATTCTTTGGAGAAACACAGTCCTGTCTGTTAGAATGGGGTTACTTCCCATTTGTGTTGTGTGTGATGTGTTACAAAGTGCTTTCATGTACTTTAGCTCACTCTGTGTCCTCAGAATAACTTCAAGGAGGAGAGATCATTTAATTCCCATCCAGAGGTGCTGGCATTAGGACTCAGATAATTTGCCTGTCAATCACATGGCCAGAGGTGGCCATGCTCATGTGACTCTGTTGCACTGCCACCGGAGGGACAGGAGCAACCAGACCAGGAGCTCCCGCGGGCTGGGCCAGGAGTGTTCATTGCACATCACTGCTGCAAGATACAATTGACGTTCTTGTGTCAGGTGCCTATTCACTCTTCCGAGATATGTGCTTCTGTCTTGCTTTGTGGGCACAACTGAGTTTGTTTCTTCTTGCGAGTTGCATCTATCGTCTTCCTGCCTATCATCTCTGCCTACGTAAAAAATTAGACATTTTTAGTTATGTCAAACGATACGAAGTCTGAAAAATGCTAGTTGTGATACTTAAAATTTTGTTAGTACTTCCAAAACTCTACTCTGCCAATATCAAGGATTTCTATGAAAATGAAATGGGATCCACAAATGTAGTGAATGTTTAAATAAAAAAATATTGCAGTAGAAGACACATTGCCATCAGTCCCCCTCAAAATACTCCTGCTCATTTGAATACATGTATCCCATTATGCTTACCTTTTTCTGAAGTGGTTCTGGAAGTCCTCTTCTGGGAGTGTTTTTAGTTGTGCTGTCATGGCTGCCTCCATGTCCTGAATCCTTTAAAAATGTTCCCATTTCATGTTCACTTGACTTGGGGGAAGAGCCAGAAGTTGCATGGTGACAGATCTGGCGAATAAGGTGAAGAATGTGGGTGAGAGCACACTGTAATGTTTTTAGGAACCTGCCTTTTCATTGGTTG
Organism: Chinchilla lanigera; assembly: GCF_000276665.1. Taxonomy (NCBI): domain Eukaryota; kingdom Metazoa; phylum Chordata; class Mammalia; order Rodentia; family Chinchillidae; genus Chinchilla; species Chinchilla lanigera. Next base: position 11,642,131 of record NW_004955435.1, on the reverse strand, counting down.
ACACTGAGTAGCAGCGTTCATCGTATTTTTTTTTTTTTTTCCGGTACCAGGAATCGAACTTACGACCTCGCGCTTGCCAGGCAGGCGCTGTGCCACTGAGCTAAGTCCCCAGCCCCTACCGTATTTTTGATCATACTTCCTAAAGACACTTATGAAAGAGGATTTCCGGAACTGCTTTAGGAAATGGAAAGAACGATGGGAGAAGTGTGTTTGAGGTGAGGAGGGAGCATTTTGAGAGGAATTAATGGCAGTGTGTCCTTTGCTGTAATTGTCTTGTAAAACATTCACTGTGCACCTTGATCACACTCCCTGTAAGTTGCTGAATAACCATATTACCATTGTGAGGGTGAAGAATTCAAACATTATTGTTTTGGAGAAGAGGGATCTTTTCCTGAAATTTTACATTTATCCATTCATAAAAGTCGTAATCATGCTTGAGATCATCTTTGGGATCTCTTGGGAATGAAGTTTTAAGGTTAAATGCATTTCCTTCCATTTGCCTCATGAATTTAGTTCTCTCATCATAATTTAGAGCATTTAAAATTTTCATTGCTGTCATTATGAATGGCAATGTAAGTTCAGTTTTGTATCGTTGGCTTTGTGCACACCCTGCACACAATGAAATTTGAGGACCAGAAAACGAGGCAGTTCACATGTAAGCTGACTCTATCTTCCCTATCAGCATTTTATATCTATGGCCTTCTGACATTTCTCTGAGGGAACATTAATTTGTGAAGTTCACTTTAAACATCTCCTTTGCTTTTTGTTTGTATAATCAGATGCCTAAAGCATTTTAAATGATTAAAAATTTAAAACATTAAAAATAGATACAGACTTGGTAGACAGTGTAGACTCAGTGAAGACAGTCTTATGTTTGTGTCTTTGATGGAATGCAATCCGTTCTTGGTTCTAAAACACCTGCCTGAATAGGAATTATAATAGGTTCGCTTCAAGGTAATTTTATAAATATGAAATTGCTGCTTTTATTTTAGCCCCAGAGAGAAGTAAACAAGAAATAGGCATGTTGACTTACTTGCTTCTTGGTGTACTGTCACTATTCAAGTTCTTTTGGTTCTGCGGAAAGTAGGGCTGTAGAAAAAGTGTGGCTAAATTTTCAGTTCATCCAGAGATCAGGATTGGGACTTCCTATTCCCAAGGGAGTTGTGTAAGAGATCTGGTTCCTAAGCATCACCTGAGGCACTTGCTTCATAATGCACCTGAGCAGTACCTTGTGATATAATTTTAGATGAGATAGTGAATTTTTAGGGAGGAAAAATACATTAATAGCACAAAAAGAAAATTAGACCTAAGTACTGTGGCACTTAATATTAGTGCAGTGAGAGATCAGAAAAGAGACAGTAATAGGAGTAAAGAAGGCTGCAGGATTGGATGGGAAACTGGGTCTCAGATGTGCCCATATTTTGGTTCTTTTCTTTACAGTTGTCTCAGAAGGCCAGGATCCTAAGATCCTGTCTACTCTCAACGCTGAAACATGGCATTGAATACTCTTGAGATTTTATTTTCCAAGATATTTTTAAAAATTGGAGTGTCAGCTCTGACATTCCTGGTACAGTGTTATTGGGAAAAATTCAGTGATACAAATATTAAACAGCAGTCTTATTTGCTGTAGGTGTTTTATCATGCATTTAAAATTTTTTAATTTGTATAGTACGTGTTTATAGGCTATAGTGATCGCATTCCTCGTGGGGAGTTGGTACGTGGACATAACACATCTCGGTTCTTAATTCATCCCCTTCCCCTGTCCTGCCTCTCCCCTCCCTCTACTTCTTGGTCTCCTTCCCATTTGCAAAGATCTGTGTCCCTGCTTCCTATCATCTTTTATTTTGCTCTTTATATTTTTGGTTTCTAATACAGAGAAGGCATGTAATATTTAAGCTTGTGTGTCTGATTGATTTCACTTAACGTTATGGTCTCAAAGAGCATCTATTTTCCTACAGATGACTCAAGTTTATCCTTTTTAATGGCAGAGTAGGGCTCCATTGTACATAAATACCACAATTTCTTTATCCATTTATCTGTTGATGGGCATATAGTCTGCTTCCAAGATCTAGCACTTATGAATTGTGCTACTATAGACGTGGCTATGCATGTATCACTGTAACCTGATGTCTTTAACTCTTTTGGTACAATACCTTGAAGGGGAATAGCTGGATCAAATGGAATGATTAGTTTTAGTGTTTTGAGAACTCTCCATCTTGACTTCCATAGTGGTTGCACTAGTTTATATTTCTACCAACAATGAAGAAGTTTCCTTTTTTGCTTACCATCTTGCCAGCATTTGTTATTATTTAATTTCTTGATGATGGCCATTCTTTCTGGGGTAAGGTGGAATCTCAGTGGTATTTTAATTTGTATTTTTCTCATAGCCCGTGATACTGAAAAATCTCTTCATGTAATTTATTGTCCATTTGTACGTCTTCTTCCTAGAGGAGTCTATACATTTCCCTCACCCATCTTTTGACTTGATTTGGTCTTTTATGTGGGGGTCATATTTTTTCTTTATATAGTCTAGATAGTAGTCCTTTCTCTGAGAAGTACATGGGAAAAATTATTTTCCCATTCTGTGGGTTGCCTCTTCACTGTTGTTTCTTCTTTTGTGCATATGATTCTTCTTGTTGACTTTTGGTACTATTTCCTATGCAACCAGGATTCCGTGAAAAATTCTTGCCTATGATTATAACTTCAAGAGTTTTATGTATTGTATGTTGTAGCAGATTAAGCATTTCCATTTAACATTTAGCCCTATGATCCTTTCTGAGTTTAATACATGGTGAGAGATACGGGTCCAGATTCAGTCATCTGTATGTCGATAGCCAGTTTTTGCAGCACAGTTTATTAAAGAGGCTAACTGTCTTCCAGTGTATGTTTTTGTCCTTTTGTCAAATATTAAATAGTGCTTGGGGTTGTTTCTGCTGTTCTGTTCCACTGATCTTGAAGTCTGTTTTTGTACCCAGTAACATGCTGTTTTTAATAATATTAGCTTTGTAATATAACTTGAAGTCTAGGATTGTGATGTCTCCTGCTTTGCTCTTTTTACACAGGTTTTCTTTTGCTATTCTGGGTCTCTTCTTATTCTCTATGCATTTTAGGCTTGTTTTCTCCAGATCTATGAAGAATGCTGTTGGTATTTTGATTGGGATTGCATTAGGTCAGTATCCCAATTTTGGAAGTGTGGCCATTTTTATATATTGGTCCTGCCTATCCAGGAACAGAGGATGTCTTTCCATTTTCTGATATCCTGTTCAGTCTCCTTTTGTAGAGTACTGTACTTTCATTGTAGAGATCTTTCACTTTCTTGGTTAGGTTAATTAGTGGTAGTGTTTAATTTTTTTGGTGCTATTATCAATGTTTTCTTTTTTTCTTATTTTTTTCTCAGTGAGTTTATTAATTGGTGTACCGGAATGCTATTGGTATTTGTGTGTTGATTTTTGTATCCTCCTACATTGCTGAATTTGCTTATTAATTCTAGGAGTGTTTTGGTGGATTTTTTTGGGGTCTTCTATGTAGAGGATCATGTTTGCAAAGAATGATAATGTGACTTATTTCTTTGCTATGTGTATCCCTTTTATTTCTTTTTTTTCCTGGATCCCCCCCGCCACTCCTTTTTTGAGTACTATGTTAAATGGGAGTAGTGACAGTGGGCAATTTTGTGTTCTTGAATTTAGAGGGAAAGTTTTCAGGTTTTCCCCATTTAATATTATGTTAGCAGCAGATTTGTCATAAATGGCTTTTATCAGATTGAGACAAGGTCCCTTTATACCTATTTTCTTCATGAATCAATATTGGATTTTTTGAAAGGCTTTTTCTGGGTCTTTTGAGATAATCACATGACTTTTCTCTTTGCTTCTGTTTATTGATATATTACATTTATTGATTGGTATATGTTGAACCATCCTTGCAATCCTGGGATGAAGCCTTCTTGTTCATGATGTATGATTTTTCTGGTGATTTTTTTGCATTCTGTTTGCCAGCATCTTGTTGAGAATTTTTGCATGTGTATTTATTAAAGATAGTTCTCTTTTTTGGTATGATCTTTGTCTGATTTTGAGATCAGTTTCAAAAATCAGTTACAGAAATGACTTTGGGAATACTCTTTCCCTTTCAGTTTCATTAAAGAACCTGAGAGTGTTAGAGCTGTATCTTTACGGAAGTTTTTGTAGAATTCAGCAGTAAATCCATCTGGACCTTGGCTTTTCTCAGTTGGTAGGTTTTTGTCCTTACTGCCTGTATTTCATTGCCTATTATTAGATTATTCAGGGTTTTTGGTTCAGTGTTGGTACTTCCTGTATATCTAGGAACCTCTCCATCTTTTCAGAATTCTCCAATTGGCATACAGGTTTGCAAAGTAGTTGCTATAATCTTCTGAATTTCAGCAGTGTCCATTGTAATTTTAGCTTTTTCATTTCTAATTGCATTGATTTGGGTCTGTTTTGTCCTTTTTTGGTAAAATTGCTAAGGTTTTTCTATTTCATTTCTTCTTTCAAAGAACCAGCTCATTATTTTCTGTTTTTGTTTTTTTTTCTTGTCTTAATTCTAAATTGCACTGTTTTCTGCTCTGATCTTTATAGTTTGCTTCTTTGTACTAGCTTTGGGTTTGCATTGTCTTTGTTTTTCTCTGGTCTTGAGTTGCTTCATTACATTATTTATTTTGGCCCACTTCGTTCTTATGTGTGTATTTACAGCTATAAATTTCTTTTTAGGACTGCTTTCATTGTTCACAGAAGTTCTGTTATGTTGTACTGACATCATTTGTCTAGCAAGTATTATTTTTTCTGTAACCCATTGATTATTTTAGAGTGTATTATTTAATTTTTGTGTTTTCTTTTGCCATTAATTTCTAGTTTTATTGTGCTATGATCTAATAATGTGCAGAGTATAATTTCAGTTCTTTTGCATTACTTAAGCAAGGTTTTTTGGCTAGTGTATAGTCTATTTTGCAGAATTTCCATGTGCTGCTGAGAATATGTATTCTGTTGTTTTGGGTAGAACACTCTGTAGATACTGAATGGACCAACTTTATTTAATATCTGCTAAGTTCATTTATTGGAAGGGTTCAACTCTGATATTAATTTTTTTTTTTGTCAGGTTGATCTGTTTGTGACTGTGGGGTGTTAAGATCTCCCACTATAATTGTTTTGTTATTTATATGATCCTTTATGTTCGGTAGTACTTGTTTTATAAAGTTGGGTGCACTATTGTGTGGTGTGTATATGTTAACAGTTGTTATCTGAAATTATTGAATTATTCCCTTAATCTGTTTGTAGTGACCTTCTTTGACTCTTTTGATCAATTTTGGCTTAAAGTTGACTTTGTATGAAAATAGGATAGCTACATCTGCTTACCTTTTTGTAGACTCTTATTTTCTATGCTGATCATTCATGTTTTGTATCATTTTGTTTACCTCAGCTAGTTTTTTATTAGTGTTTTCTGTAGACTTACTGATCATTTTATTAGGTCCATTATCTGTTTAGGTATATCTTCTTTGAGCTTGCCAAGCACCTTATTCATCTGTTGTTTTAAAATCTCAGTAATTCTTTCAAAAATATGACTGTGTGGCTTTTTATTTCCTTCCCCTCAATGTGCTATGGATCAACTTTGGGGGAGTTGGAGTTTTTGGGGCATTTTGTTGCCTTGTCTTCTCATATTTCTATTGTTTGTTGGTTGTAAAGGAAAATTTTGTTGCTAGTATGGAAACCTCTTTTGTGTGTATTTTTCAGTGATGCCCTGGGCATGGTTAACTACCTTTGCCTCTGTCTCAGAATCTTACCACTGCTGTTATTTTGTAGGGGAAGCTGAAGTGTATTTGGCCCAGGATCCAGTTTTTCTGAGATTGGGCTGCACTATTATTAGTGACACAAAGGCAAGCTGGATATTGGTACCCTGAGAAATCCAATTAATGCCCACAACTTCATCACCTTTGCTATAGTAATAAAATCAGCAACAATAATAGCATCAAAGACAAACTGCATATTGACAGACCCTAAGAACCAATACCACTCTTAACAATGGAAAAGAGAGCTATTAGTATAATTTAAACACTAAGACTAACCAAATATTGACCTACAGTAAGTATATACTGAATGGAATAACTTTACCTCTGCAGACAATAGAACAGTAATAGCATAGAGTTAATTAGGTATCTAAAGATTCAGCAATGATTATATTATATTAGTAATTGCAAAGGGAGTAGGGAACAGGAGAATGAAAAAAATAAAATTTGAAAATTTAATCAATGGAAGATGAGAAGTAGGAGAGAAATGTGGAATACAAGATCCTATTGAGTAATAAAAAGAAATTAATACTATTAGAAGATAGTCACACAAAGGAGAGAAAAAAAAAGAAAAAAGAAATATAGCAAGGAAAATACAGGAAATGAAAGAAAGGTCAAAAAAAAGAAAAAAGTTAAGAGGGGGAAAAGGAAAACAAATGAAAAGAAAAAAAATGGAGAAATTCCTGGGTCCCCAAAAACTTGGGAAAGAAAGATATAGTAAAAGATAAAAAGATTAGAAAGATTGAGTGAAAGAAAAATTCCTGTACATTTTGGAATGTGTGTTTTCTTTCTGGGACCTAGAGTCTTGCAATCCAGCCAGTCACAATTTTCTATGCTTAGCTGTAGGTTTGTGAGGTATCCTCCCTGCATCAGAGCTCTCTATGTCCGTTCACCCCAGACTGCAGTGACTGTCAATGCGGAGGCATGTCCTTGCTCACATTGGTAGATGGGGAAGATTCTCAGCCCTCTAGTCTTTGTGGAAATAGGCTGTGGAGCAGGAGTTTAACATGGCCCCACTGACTTGGACCACCAGTGTTACATGCATGACTGTCCCATTGGGAGGCTTGCACCAGTGGTGGTAGAAGGGCACAATCATGCATGTACCACCAGTGGTTCAAGCCGCTGGCAATGAGACATGAATTAAAGCCCGGTATGAATGTATTAAATAGACTTTGGTTTTAAGGTCAACATTGCTATGACATTGGGAAGCAAAATGTAGAGCCAGCTTGGAGCTGGCGGATGGTCATGCTGCAGGCCACAGGTTCTCTCATTTGTTTTTAAAACTTGGTGTTACCTGAGATTGCTTACCGAAAACTGCAAAAACAAGAAGCATTATGTTTATTTTTTTTAATTCATGGATTATTTTTTGAAGACGTTAGTCTGTCTTTGAAGTTCGGTGTCAAAAAGAGATTTTATGAAATAACTTTTTTAGGAAGTGATAGCTTTAGGCATGTTTGCATAGTTCTTCACTTTTCTATGATTTTCCTTCTTCATGGGTAAATAATGAGGGAATATTCCCCGCTTGGTGTCTGCCTTCTTTTAAACTTCCAAATTGTTTAGACCTAGCCATGCCACTTTGTCCTATTTTTGTACTGTGGCACTTGAACCCTTCTATTAACTTTCACTACATCCTTGTCTAGACCAGTCTGTTTACAGTAAATTCATGTTTGTTTCTAGATGATATATTTGAAGAAGAGAAAAATCTGAAAGGCTTGTCCAGTTGCCTATGCTAAATTTGTGGGAAAGAGTATGTTTAATTTCAGGCTGATGTGAGTTTTTCTTTTATACTCGAGTTTTTATATTATTTGTTTGACTATTTAAAACAGAACCTGTTTCATGGTCACCTAGCCACTCTGCCAACAGCTAATTCTCACCTAGTGTCACTTTTTTTTTTTTTTTTTTTTGCTACAACAGCGATCTCCTATTGTTCCAATAGAAGATTTTCTTTTAAAAAATGTGATAAAATCTGTTATGCCTTTGAGTGACTTGATTTACATTTTATTTATTTATCTTAAATATTTTGAAGGTTTAAAAATGACTCCAGTAGTTTTCGGAGTAGGTTAAATAACCTGCTGTATTTGTTTTGCTCATAGTAGTGTTCATGGAAGTCACTATATTTTTACTTTATTATGTATTTCTACTTGGGTGATCCAGTATCAGTTTGACTTTTTTTGCTTTATTCAACTCATAATTTATTTATCTGTAAGGCATTTGTGTTAACCTATGTCTTATACACAGATCGCAAGGAAAGAAATAGAAGAATGTAACATAACATATGGGTGTATCTGCCAATGTTAGTAAGATGACAAGTAACTTATAACGTGTAGTTTCTATTGGGATATTTTTCTGAACTGAGTTTTTAGTCATTTTTATGAAAGGAGAACTATTAAAAACTTCTAACTTTACCTGACCATGAATTATATTTTAATGTGGTACTGATGTGTTGTAAGAGGTGGGGGGAAGGGAGTCTGTTGTGTTTTATTTTTTATTTTTTATTTTTTTTTTTCTGGACCGGGAATTGAACTCACGACCTTGCACTTGCCAGGCAGGCGCTGTGCTGCTGAGCTAAATCTCCAGCCCCCATCTGCTGTGTTTTAGGGCCAGTAAGCCACTGAATGATGTTCTCCTTGTTGGCTGGGATAGTATGAACAGTTAAGAGGGTCTGCCTCAGTAAATTTCAGAACTCAAGCCTACCCTTTAAAAACTGAAATTTTAGTTTTCCAACTTAAGATGAAGACCCATGATACTAGTATTGTATATTTTAAAATTTAATGCAATTACACACAATATGTTGAATTAAATCTGACCTTTTTTGGGGACTCATGACCACTACTGACATTCAGTTATTTTAATTCTGACTTTTCCTTTTTTGTCAGCTGTCACTGGCAGTGCTAATACAGGCTTTTAAATATGAAACTTAGAGGATGACAAATAGCATACAACATTTAATATAAATTGACCTACCAAATTCTGAAGGGGTGGTCCAAAAACTTCCTTCTTTGTCTAGGAGAGGGAGTTTTATGATTTACACTCCTACAGGTGTTTTAATAACTGGTGATCCAGAGGAGATATTTATTTTTGCTTCTGTTCTTACCCGTGTAAAGAAAAGTTTAGATTGGGTCTTAGAAAGGTTTTAGAATTAGATAGGTCTGGACATAAATTCCACTGATGCTATTTAATAGCCATGTGATCTTGGATATCCCACTAAATCTCTTTATTTCTTCATCTATAAAATAATGACAATCACATGTCTATCATAGAGTTGTTAAGGAGTGAATGAGAAATTCATATAATGTGCTTAGCATAGTGGCTGCACATAGTAATCACACAAATGAATGTTATCAACAATGATAACCAAACGAATGATAGGTTCATTCATTTGGTTCTCACTGACGGCTGCCCCTTCTTAGTTCATTCTTAACCGACGTAGAATGTGAAACTAATAAAAAAATGAGTGGAGTAATTTAGATGAATGTCAGTTATTATACTGGTGTGTAGTAAGTATTTGTTAATTTGATTTCTCCCTACATGAAGTACTTCTGGAATGCTTTATATTTTGGGGGTTAGGGGGAAGATGGTACAGAATTTTCTTCTAAAATACTTTTTCTGGCTCCTTTCCTATTAGCTATTACTTCTCATTCTTATTATATTTTGGCTTACGTCTTTTGTCTTTTAACATGCAAAATGGATAACCAAGGTTGTTAAAACTGTGTTTGAAAAATATTTATAATTTAGTGCTTACTGAGGGCCTGGGAAAGGAATATGGTGATGAGCTAGCATATAACCCCAGAACTTCCTCCCCCATTATGAATGCAATGTGTTTATTTTAAACAGACAGAAAATACAAACAAGAAGATAAACATCATTTACAAACTCACCTTCTAGAGATCATCATTTTTGTTTCGTTTTCTTGCCAAAACTAGAAAAGAGAAACCACTAAAAGTTTGTTAGGTAGAGACTTAACATGAGTAATTGTGGGGAGAGAAGATTGGAGAAAACTGATGCAACTTTGAGGGCATCAGGGAGACCCGGGGCCACAGGAAGCCCTCACGTGTGGTATCAGCCACCCACAGTCCTAATGTGAAGATTGCCTGGAGCTTAACCCAGAAGCACCAGGCCACTGTTGGGCTCCACTTTAACTGTACCCTGCTGGATGAGATCATGGCTCCTTCTTTTCAGTCTCTTTTCATATGCATACTTTTCACTGAGAGTCTAGAACAAAGTTGTGCTGTTGAGGAATCTTGGAAATGTAGAGCCTAGGCCACTAGCCACTGTGGAAGAATATGAAAGGACAGGGGTGATGCTGATCAATATGTTATCAACAGGCAGTACATACCGTAGCATCCTTCCAGATTCTCTCCTTTACACGGATGCATGCATGCTTCTTAAAACTTCATACAGTGCAGAGCTGGTCATGATGACAGTCTGTAGTCCTAACAATCTGAGAGGGTGAGGTAGATGGACAGCAAGTTTGAGCTCACTCTGGACGACTTAGTGACTTTACTGAGACCCTGCCTTAAAATAAAAGCTTAAAAAAGGGCTCTGAATGTAGCTCAGCAGTAAGGGCATGAGTTCAAGTCCCAGTACCATAAAAACAAAGAAAAAACAAAACACAAGAAAAAATCCCAAAGCAATAATAAAAACTTGACACTTAGGACCATAGTTATATGTTGTAATTTTCTCTTACCAGTTGGTTTAGTGTAATGCACATCTTTTGAGCCTCTTTTATATTTGAATTCATTTTTTCAAAAGAGAGAAGATACTCATATTTTTTGGTGAGCAGCTCTTATCACTTATTGTTTCATCAACATCCTAGTGGATTTTATAAACATCCACACAGGACTAGACAATTCAGATTCTTCCAACTTTTTACTATTGCACCAAGGTTTGCTAGAGATTCTTGAGGCTAAATCTTAGTATATTGTCTGGATATAGGAGAAATATAAACCCCAACCTCTTAGAGGTCAGTGGCCAAGTTCATGGTCCCATGATATTGAGGAATGAAGTTGTGAACCAAAGGAAGAAATCAGGAGAGTTTTAGTGGAAGTAAGGAGAGAAGAATAACTCCTGGGTTTCCAGGAGTGTTCTCGAGGGTCCTTGTTGGGGGTAATTTATACAGCACAGTCACAGCGTGGGTCAACCACAATCAACCCGTAGAATCACAAGTATAGCTGCCTAGTTAATATTGACCCAATAAGGAGACTGTCCTGTAGCAAGGGTACGTGGAAAGAAAGGCGTTTTTGGGTGAGTCCAGATGCTTTGGTCACCTACCTGGGCAAAGGGTGTCTAGCTGGGCTTACTGGACCAGGTGGTGCTAATTACAGTATAATTTTAAGTTACTGTTTATCTGATAGGAACCATGTAGGCTTGAGCCTTTTTCAGATGTGCCTCCAGCTACAATGTGGATGTGGGTGGGTGGGGTGTGTGTGTGTGTGTGTGCACGCGCTTGCTTGCACGCTGACTGCCTTGAGGGTTCAGTCCCTTTCAGGCTAAATATTAATTTCTGTCTGTCTCGCCTGCCTGTATCCCTCCTTCTTTTTTTCCTTAGATAAAAATCCAAGAAATATTACTGACTCAAAATGTATCTTTGACATATAATTTTGTTTCTTTCCAGGCTCTTTTTGCTCATTCCTATTTCTTAGCTCAAGGGACTAACTGGAGATCAGGAAGCTGTTAGGGAGGTTGACAGTCCAGGGTAGCTTGGATACCTTAGTCCTTTTTTATTTGGAATCTGAACCCAAAATCATCTAAGCTACTTGAGTCTCCATCCATGCTTCACATTGAAGATTATTTTGTTATAAAATGTGGAGGATTTTACAAATAATTTTGATTGTTAAATTATTTGTAAATAGCACATTAACATTTGGCTGTAATTCTCTGCAATTAGTAGGTACATATGGGGATTCCTTTAAAGTAAGACAAATCTAACTTAGAAATGGTTTTCAGTGCCATTAAATCTTAATGAATGATAAATTGAGCATTTGTTTTTATATCTGTGATATTTAAGCAAAACTTACTAAGTCTGATTTTTTTTTTTCTAGTTTAGATACTACATTAATTTTTTTTGAGGCTTGTGGTATTTTCACAGACCCCTAGATAGCTCATGGCCTCTAGGCATTTTGTCCATGGTACAGTTGGCATAGCTTTCTAAGTATTTCAAGGGCAGAGATAGGAAGTGTGATATAGTGGTTCAGAATGGAATTAAATGATAAAGTTGTGTGAAGTTAAAAACTATGTGCCATAACTTTATGGCTTGGTAATCAGTTTAAAGCAGCAATAAAAAGTTTCAAATGAAATCCAATTGTAATGTCTCAAATCTCAGGATCATTCTTACAGCTAGGTGATCCTGGGTCAGTTGCTTATTTCTTTAAGCTTTAGTCTCTTGTTGGTGAAAAGGATATAGAACAGTTATTTTTCTCAGAAAGTTACTGTGAATGTCTGCTTATGTAATTGACAAACAGCACATGGTAAGTTTTTAACAGATCATAAATAGTTGAAGATGTGACTTGTGATTCATCTTGACAGTATGTACATCGAGTTAGGGGTGTTCTGTCTTACATTGTGCTAAACCGAGGAAGCCAGTCCCGTTTTGCTGTCCTGCCTCAGGTGACCCAAGGATGGAGGAGGGCTCTTGAGGTAATAGAGCAGGTGTGGGATTCTGTTTGGCTGGGGTGATAATGATAGCTTTTCCACTTGTGAATTACGTGTAAAGTCTGAATTCACAAAGGTCTTTTATAAATATTAATTATAAGGAGTAACTACCCAGTATTTCCTAAGTGTGAATTCTCTTGGCTCCCTGAGAACTACCTTGACATTTCTACCTCATTCCTCTGGTTAAACGATAGAGCCCTGAAGTTATGTACGTGATGAAGTTGTGTTGAGACTAACACATCCTGTTATTCGCTAAAGTGAGTGCTGGGAAAGGACAAAAGGGTTAAGTTACAGAGGGAAAACGGTTTTGCATAAGGAAAGAGATCATGCAATAACCTTTAAAAAATTAAAGCTTAATGCGTATACAAAAATTAATCGTGCTTCTCTATCACTGGCATCAACAGAAAGAGAGAGACTTTTTCTAACTGCAGCATAATCAGCTTAGCCTTTAAATTAGGAAATTGTTCAGGTTGATGATCATATTTCAGATACTGTTGTCCTAAGTGGCTTTAATCAGAAAATAAGCATCCATTAGTTTTGAATAGCTTGATAGGGCTCGCCCAGGATGGAAGGCAGTGTTGATAGCTTCCTTTACTGTTTTGTTTCCCTTTCCCTCTCCCTTCCTCTCTCTCTCTCCCTCTCTTTCACATGTAGAGGTAGGGTCTCTGACTTGTAGGGTTGATACCAGATTTTGGAACAAATAAGGAAAACTGAATGCATTTCTTACATGTTTTGTTAAGGTGGCACATGTAGGCTATAGATGGCATCCTATAGGATGTTTGTAATTTCAGTGGTGGCTTTAAATTCTGATAGTAATTCCTACTGTAATAGTCACTGAGGCTCTCTTGAGGAATGTAATGAGAAGTGCTTGTAATAGACACCGGGTCGCATTGTACCCCTCACCCCCATTTCCTTATATCTTTTGGGAATCGTTAAGCAAAACAAAACAAAGCAACTTTAAAACTTGTCCTGAGTCGGGTGCTACTATTTAGACACAGTCCTTGTCATTCCACACAAGACTTCTCACTTGTGGGGTTCACTCTGATGTCTGTCCCTTGCTGGCCATTTCCAGCACCAGTGAGTAGGTTTCTAGACACCAGCATGTAATTAAGAAGCCTTGGCTGAATTGTGGCTTCTGACAAGAGTTATTAACCTTCTTCCTTTCTGGAGGTGATGGATGAACAGGATTTCTGGACAGTCTCTTCAGCCTTCCTGGGAGATGATCAGCAGATGTATCAGTAAGAAGGATTTCGACCTTGGTGCTAAGAAAGTGAGCACTTTCCAGCCTTAGGGTAGATTTATTTACTATATAAGAACAATCTTTTTACTATATAAGAACAACTTACTATATAAGAACAACCTCAACATTGTTGGAGGTACCATTGTTTCTGACTTTATTTAATAGACTCTTCACTTGTGTGTACAGTAACATTACAAACACCAGCTTTTATTTAGAATTTATCTGCGTATCTCTGCTTGACTTGGATATTATGGTTTTTTTTGAGACTGGATCTCTGCAAATCAGGCTGGCCTCAAACTCCCAGCTATCCTCCTGCCTCAGCCTCCTGAGTGTTGGGATTACAGGAGTGCTTAGATTACAGGCCTGCACCACAATGCCTGGCTTGTTTTTAATTATTTTGGGAAGCTACTATGAAAGGAAATATCTGAGTCAAATGGAACCTGTAGTTTTGCTTTTTTGAGGTATCTTCACACTGATTCCCACAGTGGTTGTACCAGTCTACACTACCACCAACAGTGGAAAAGGGTTCCTTTTTCCCCACAGCCCCACTAGCATTTGTTATTGGTTGATTTCTTGATGATAACTGTTCTTTCTGGAGTGAGATGGAATCTCAGCTTTGTTTTAATTTGCAACTCTCAACTGACCAGTGATGGTGAACATTTTTCATCGATTAATTTGCTGTTTTTACTTCATCTTTATATAATGTTTGATTTACAAAAAATTTTATGGATTTAAAAAATAGAGGCCTTTGTAGTCGCCTCAGTGAATAGTTATAATGGGCTTATTATATACAAGGGTAGGCGTCATTATTCTAGGGAAATTTTCAATGTAGTTGGAGATATTTCTAGGACACATATCTAGAAATACATATAAATAGATAGTACTGCGTGTCAGTCATTAGCCACTGCAAACAAGCATATAGAAAATATAATACCATGATTTGGAATCAGAAATTTTAAATAAGAAAGGGGTAGATGTAGTAAATATAAGCAAGTAGGAAGGGGAGGGATTCTAGATAAAGCTGGTTGTGTGATATGCAAAGGCTTTGTGTTTCACAGGTCTCATTCCCATCACAGACTTGTGTATGTCTTATAACAGCTTTCAGTAGATAATCTCTCTATTCAGCTGCTGTCTCTTTTTCTTTAAGTATATGAGGCAGAGTCCTGCATTAAGGCCTTTCCATTGACTGCTCTTCTGTCTAAGATGCTCACCCCACCAGATATCCCTGTGGCTAACTCCCTTGTCTACTTCAGCCCTTTATGGTGAGGCTACTTTGTCCACTCTAGAGATAGTGGTTTCCTTTATGCCCATAGTATGATGATGTAACAAGTAATTAATTGTTCCTATCAAATACTGAATATGATAACTCATACATTTTTCAGTTTTCTTCTGACACTTATATTAATAAGTTCATCATTGTTTATTTCTCTCTTTCATCTCCCTCTCTGAAAAACAAAGTTTCATGATAAGAAAGCATTTTCTTCTGGTCATTTTTAGTTTACTAAAAGAATATCCCAAGTACCTGGAATATCACTTTGGTACATAGTAGCAGGCACTTAGATATTTGAGTGAATAAATTGGTGAACGAAGCTGACAATGACTGATCATTCTAGCATCAGTGATAGCGACTCTCTTAACTAAGGTTTTGGGGGAAAGAAGGCTTTTTCCCTTTTTTTGGTGGTAGTGGGGATATTGGATTTGTTTTTGAAATTGGATCAGATTAGAGGAAAGTTATAATGAGAGTGTCAGTAAGAGTTACAGATGAGATATGGTCTTCTTTGGGAGTCATTCAAGTAATGACTGAGATTGTGTCTTTGATGAAAAGGAAGATCACAAATAGAACCCCAAGGAGTGACATTTAGAAAACAAAAGGGCAGGAAGCAGCAAGCACAATTGTTAGCTATAGTCAGGGGAGTAGAAAGAAGTCCAGAAAAAAGTGTCTTGAAGATCATGGAAAAAGACAGTGATTACACTGCAGAGTCACACATCAGTCAAATGAAAAAGGAAATTGAAAAGAATTCAGTGATCAGACTAGACAGCTTGGAGGTCATTGGTGAGTTGGGTATGGTTGGTGAGTGGATATTGACGAGAACCAAGAACATGAAGAAATCACTCTTATGTATGATTATCCATGTTTGCATCACACCTGATGTTCAGTCACATCATGCATAAACATTTAGAGTAAAGTAGGTTGACTCCCCTTTCTAGCAAATGGAAATAAAGTCTCCTGAGGAGGAAAGGAAAGATGCCTTTTCTGACTTGGGGGACATTTGGTTGGTGCCCACCTGGTGATCTTGTGTGGAGATAACTCCACAAGTTCTTATTTGAACTGATTTCTGAGGTAGAAGGAAGAGGAAAATGATGCTTAGCAGAAAATCATGGGACAGGTTCTGGGCAAGGTAAGTTATCTGGGAAGGAGCCAAGAGCACTGAGACCAATTGGGGAGTATAAGTACATAGGTTGAGCATCCCTTACCAAGAAAGAATAGGACTAGACTATTTCTGGATTTTTGGATTTTTCTGGTTTTGGAATACTTGCATAGATTTTACCAGTTAAACATTCTTCATCTAAAAATCCAAAATCAGGAATGCTCTTTTAAAAAGCTTTGGATTTTGGAGCATTTCGGGTGTTGGAGTAGGGATGCCCTCCCATGCTGAGGGGAAAGCGTAGTGTTGGACTGTAAAGGTGGGAGACGAGCCAAATGAACTTGTATACGCAGACAGAGATGTTCTCAAGAAACGCAAGTTTAGTTAGCTGTACTCGGTGTGAGATGGCTAGGCACTGTTAAGGCAGGAATTTCTGGTAGTAGAAGAAATTCTTGAGCAAAAAAAATCAGTTCTGTCAGTTTACAGTTGAACTTGTGTGATGATGAAAGATACATCTCAGCTGTTTGTACTGTAACTCTTCACACATGCACTCACTCTGCATGCCGGCCAGAGAGACTGGTATTGTTATCACTTCCATCTGAGTTTAGAGAGATTTTATCTTTGCCTGGGATCCCTCATGTCTCCCAAGAGCCTCCTGGGCTCACGAGCAGGGCTTAAGAAGGTGATTGGCTTACGGGGGTCTGGTGAAAGAGGCGGGCCGGGGGGGCGTGGCCTGGGGGTGTTTTATCTCCCTCTGCAGCTCCTCCCCATACTCTCTGCTTTTGGTCTGCCATGAGATAATCAGCAATTCCTCCTTCGTGCCCTTCTGGCTTGGAGTCAGCTGTCTGTGAACGAAACATGAGCCAAAATAGACCTCTTCTTTTAACTTATGGGCACCGGGTATGTGTCCCAGCAACACTGAGAATCCTGCAGCTCGTAGGTGACACAGCCAGAGATCAAACGCACATCTCTGCCTCCACAGGCCTCGTCCTTACCCTGAATTCCATTCTGCTTCCATCCACTGATGCCCTGTTGGGGGCAGTTTTTGGAGTAACGCATCTTTGAAAAATATGATAATCATTTTTCACAGTCTTTGTTTTACCTTCATTGCTTCAAAGATTATTTGGTTTACTTTGGTCAAACTTTGGACAGCTGCAGGCATTTCCTGCTGTCTAGATCCCTTTTTGGAGGTGCTGGGTTTCTTTTGAGAGCTCAAAAGTGCTTTTTCTTACAAACCACCTGCTCAGATTTTTATAACAGTCAAATACTCGGTTACCTCTCTTAATTCTCTGTAGTGTATCCTGTGCCCTATCTTTGATTTTTCTTTCCTTATTGTGTATTATCTGAATTGATTAAGAAGGAGAGAGAGAGAATTTCAGCTTGACTTGAACAGTTAAAACTGTTTCACACTGGCAGATGATCTCATTTCAGTTCTGCCTTTGTAGTTCAACTAAAGACTAGTTTGGTAACCCAGATATGTTAGCCATTGAGATTTATCTGTTAGTATAGTAATAATAGTTTTGATGGCTGGAAAATTAATTCACTGCTTGGTGTGGCAAACATGGGTATGGATATCTACAAGCAAGTTATTTTATTTTAAGAGTTGCACAGATGCTAGTAAAGTGTTTTGTTTTGTTTTTGTTTTTTGGGCGGGTACTGGGAATCGAACTGAGGACCTCACACTTGCTAGGCAAATGGTTTTTTTTTTCAATTCTTTAACTTATTGGCATCTTACTGGCCCCTTTATGTATCTATTTGCTCATGCTCTCTTTATTGATATCTCATAGGATTTATAACCCCATGGGGGGGACATTATACTTGACATAATTTCATAAGTAATTTCTTGAAGTTTTATACATGTAAGACCCCAGGTAATTCTAAAATATATAGAATACAAGAGAAAAATCATAATAATTACTTACAGATTAAATGCATACTATAAAAGTTTATACAAAAACCCTCTGCGTAACATTGCCTTAGTTACTTACTCACTGCTGGGACAAAATACCTGGCAGAGGTTTGAGTACCGAGTCAGCTGCCTCCAAGGTAGGGTGGCATGGCAGAGGAAGAACAGTCCATGGCAGGGCAGGCAGGAGGCAGTGTGCTCTCAAGGCAGGCGGGAGATCGTATCTCTCTTTCTTGTCTCTCTTGTGTCTCCCTTCTTCCCATTTTGCCCTTAGACTAAAAACCAACACCACAACAGTTTTATTTTTAAGTCATTAGTTCTAATCAAGCTAATAAATATTTATGTCCTAAGAGTATAGTAGTTTGGGAAAAAAACACATATAAATTGAAGTAAAATATTTTATTTTTTGTTTCATTTTTAAATAACCACAATTGCTAACTAAATATCTGGACCTGTTGGGCATTGTGTACTCTACCACGTGTTGTAACAAGATCACTCGCCTTTATACTCCTGTCTTGTCTTGATTGTTGTGCTGCATTTGCTTGACAAGTATAGCATCTGCTTAATGTCCTACTGCATAAAGGAAGAGATGTAGTTTAAAGTAATGTGGGAGCTGCATGCTAATTCCATCTGACAACTCTTGAGTATTTGACAGATACTGTTGCTGCAATTGCTTTGAAAATATGTAATATCTTGCAATATCCCTGTGATACTGCTGGAGCATTCCAGGATACATTGGTGTGTAAACTGGGAAACAGATCAATGTCATAACTAGTAGGTCACAAGAAAGAGACTGGACATTACATGCCTATTATCGCCTTGTAATAATATAGGTAAAGTGTCAGCTGCAATGCCTCAGATACTGGTAGGTGCTCTGCCTGTATAAATTATCCTTCCCTTGTCATATGGCCAACTTTTATAGCAGTGTTTCTCCCCAGTGGTCTGATTTATATTTATAGCCTAGTAATTTTTACTAAGTACTGCATCTTGTGTCTTACTGCCGATTGTTTGATTTTATGTGTAAGTGGGTAACACAATTATTATTTTTTTGTTGTTGTTGTTTTGTTTTCCGGTACCGGGAATCAAACTCACAACCTTATGCTTGCCAGGCAGGCGCTGTGCTGCTGAGCTAAATCCCCAGCCCCAGTAACACAATTATTATTGAGTCTCTGCCGTAAAACAGATGGCTTTATAAGAACAACTTCATTTACACAAAACAACAGGGGAAAGAAATGCCTTTGTTGACTGCATAAGACAAAAGGAGTGAAGAAAGAAGTCATGGACTCTGTTTTCTTGGGAATTTAACTACACAATAGCAAGACTGCCACAAGTAGTTCTTTGTGAGATGTTAAATCTGTTAAATTCAGAGACCAGAAAGTCCCTGTTGTATTGTAACCTGTTACCTGAGCCATACCTTCCTCATGTCATGGTAAAGATAGTTACTTCAGAATTTCATGTATATTCCCATTAAGATACAGTATCAATCGCACAGCTGATTTCAGTGTACTTGTGGTTTAGAGGTAGTGATTCTTCTGTAACAAGACTCCACATTCATCAGCATGCTTTAATGGGTTAGAGAGTTATCTTGACACTGACCCACTAGGCTAATTGTGAGTCTGATACTGTGGCTCCCTCCAAGTCAAGACTATGGGATGTAACTTTTCACTTTGCATAAGGAAGAGGAAATTTCTCATATCTTCCTGTTAATATTTGAAGACCTAGAAGCAGCTTTTAGGTACTATGTTAAAGTCTCTGTACTGTTACAACAGACATTTTCTAGAAGAATATGGGGACAGTATCAACTGTGCATGCAGTGGTAGGGGCATACCTATGATTTCCGTCTCACATGTGGCACAATAAGTGGACCTTGGCTACACTTGGTGATTATGCTGTGTGATTACATTGTACCTTTTTTTTCCTTCACATACTCTGTTCATAATCTTCAAGGGTTTTCCAAGTAACTTGTATACATGTAGCAAAGGAATATCTTATCCATGTAAAACCACTTCAAAGTACTGAAAATACTGTGATAAGTTTTACTCTGCAATGTATCTAATGCGGTATTACGTTTCTTGAAAAACAGAGGAAGCAGAGATAATTTTAGTGAATTACAAATGATGGCTGATGATCTAACAAGTATGCTGACAATGTATGAACATCTAGAAGAAATAGAAATTTTATGGAGAAAATATAGTTGAAAGACCTAAAGATTCTTGAGGAGATCACATTCCAGAAAAATAAAGATCTAGCCATGGGGCAACCCACTCTGGCCCCTTTTCTGTCCCTCTCTTGGACAGAAGCTTTCTTTCCCTCAATAAATATATTCTTCTCTTAAGAAAAAAAAAAAAGATCTGGGTAGTCAAGATGCAGATCAAAGTCAACCCATGTTAATTGCTTACCTGTTCTAGGAAGAGCTCAGGTGAAACTTTTGATCTGCTTTCAAAACTGAACTTCATTAGTTATTATGAGGTTAGCTTTGGGAAATTATTTCATCTCTCTAACCACATGTACCTCACATAGAAAAAGGGGACAGTACTTATTTCATAGGATGAGCCTAAGGAGCAGATAAAGGTAATACTATAAAGAACCGATTCTGCCTAATACATGACACTGTCTTAGAAAGTTCTGTGAGTGAATTTTCCCCAGTCCCCCAGGGCTCACGCTTGGCTCCTTGTTTAGTAACCTTTTCCTGACGTTATTAGCTGTGCCACTGTTTCTTGCCTCCCTAGTCCCAAACGCATCCCTGTTGTAGCACTTACGGCCTTGTACTGTGGGGACGACTTGTTCCTGTTTCTCTCCTTAGTGGGCCGTGAGGTCATTGATCATGGAGGCCACATCTTGTTCATTAACTTGCACAGAACCTAACAAGCACTCAGAAATGATGTGCAGTAGTTGAGATGCTAGACTGGCTGCTTACGTCTGCTGGTTGGCTCCAGACTCGGTATTAATATGTCTGTGTAATTGTGCTCTTTCACCCAATGCTGTGCTTTTTGGTTGCTTAGTAAAAGACAGAGGCTTTCGAAATTTATTGGGAAACGTTTCTGACTCCACTTTTCTAGGGAGAATAACCATTTTGTTCTTTTTGCACTCTGCGAACCATGTGCATACCTTTCTGACCTCCATCCTATGTGCTTGTTTTCCTGATGGATACTAAACTTTCTGAGGAGAGGCACTGTGCCTAGTTTATCTCTGCATCACTGTGTCACTAGTCCTGGGAGTTGTTGAAAGCCTGGTGTAACTTTCTCTTGAAATTGTAGATTTATTGATTTGGGGGTCAGAGGTGAAAGACCTTCCTGTTGCTTGTAAGATTTTGTTTTAAATTGAATTCCACTGGTTAGAATAGTTTAAATGGTACAGTATTTTGTTGCATATATTAATGTGTAGTGTATAATCTCTTTCATGAGCATTTTGCTTATATATTTTGTGGGAAGATTCAGTAGATATATTTTATGGAAGATATGTTTTAAATATCAGCAGAACTCCTAGTGCTAGGAAGTATCTGATTTAAGTACCATATAATAAACATATTTTAGTAATAGTAATATGCTGAATGCTTCTTTTTATCCTACAGGGACCCTAGAGGTTGAAAACTTTATTTTAGAAAAGTCATCTTTATGTTAGCACTGTAAACTGCTACATTAAGCAACAAAGCACTTATTAAAGAGATCCTTGCTGGTAGATTTCGTACAGGACAGAAAGACCATGCTTCATTCAGGGTCACTGCACGTGGCGGAAATGCGTTGTTTCTTCTTGGGGTTGATGAAAGATGCTATTTTCTTGTGCTTTCCCCCTCATGTATGTATTTTTAATTGTAAAAACTTTATTGCTCATACCTGTAGAAGAAGAGTACTTATAAAAGTAGTTATTACTTATTAAGAAATTAGATGAATCTCACTAGGCCAGAGATAACTGTTATTGAATTTATTCTGCATATTTCCCTACGTATAGACACACATGATAGCTGAATGTTCATTTGCTTTCCATCTTAACTTCATAATGTCTGTGATTTTATCAGTGGATTCAAATTACAGTGACATGCTTTTACTCAAAAGAACAGTGAAACATATTTTACCTGAAATCACTGGTACGTAAGAGTCTACCTAACAATTTTCACATTAGCTAAGGGTTTGCTTATTCGTATTTTAACTCTTAAAACAATCCTGAGAGGTGGCACACCGTAGTAGTTATAAGACTGGGTTTTATTGACTACGGTGAGGAAAAGTTTAAGGGACAATTTCAGTAAGGAAGGGCATTAGTAAAATCACAAACAGTGACCTGATGTCGGAAGACCCCTCATTTCATAAGGGAGAGCTGACTCTCATGCCCTCAATGTAGCAAGGGTGTAGTCACAATGCCAGACAGCTATTGAGGAAAAAAAAAAGTTTGTTTTTAAAATTCACTAACACTGAATAATCAAAGCAGTACAGCAAGTAAAGAGAATATACTGTACATGACATTTTAGGTTTCCAGTTGGTGATATTGGCTGGTGTGCAGTGAATTTGGTGAGTGAGGGCAGTGAAGTTCAGGCTGATATTGGAAGATGGATCGTTCTTCGTGGGGCAGGGCTGGGCAGAAGCACTCCACATTCCAGTCTTCCAAAGGCCAGTTTTTAAGAACTTGCTCAAATTAAAGTCTGTCTCTAAGTGGAGCGCTTTATCAACCGATTTCTTTTGAACACTTGCTTTAGTTCTAGTATATTCTGCCGAGTGCAGGCTGTCTACCAGTGTTTCACCAGGGACTCCACATTTCTGCAGTGCTCTGGCTCCCTGAATTGAACACACGTCTCTGTTTGTCTGGAGGAGTCAGAGTTCTGCACACGCTGTGGCCATGGAGGGAAGCGTGGGGGTCTTTCTCAAGCAGGGAGAGTGACTGTGTAAACTGTAGACCCCAAACTGAAAGTGGATCCTCTTGGGGCAACTTCTGGTGTCTCTTAATTAAACAGCCTTCCACGGAGCGGCCGTTCTCTGGTGTTGCTGCTCAGTCATTCTGCAGGTACATTCCCCTGAACAATGTGCACACAATAAAAAAGGGGTAATAATAATATGTTTTCCTGTTGTTCTGTGACTACTGTTTATTAGGTATAAAATTTTACAGTTGTGTAAAAGTATGCAAAGTTTGTAATTGATTTTTGAGGAAGGACTCATTATTGAGATGGGATTACTATTTAATAAAATATAAATAATCCTATTCTTTTTATTTATTATGAATCTTTCAAAACTGTCCAAAAGGCAACAAAGTGGCCAGCCTTGTAACACTTTCTTTTGCATGCGATTAGGTGATCTGAAAGTGCGCTGAAGTGTTCAGTGCGGTAACTGTGAAGACAAGCTGGCTTAGTGTGAGTTCCTGTCTTTCCCCTCACTGACCATACGACAGTGGGCCTGTATTTAGCCTCTTTCTGCAGCTTCCTCATCTGTAAAATAATAGTAGCTACTTTGAGGATTTTTGTCAGGATCGAATAAGATTGCTTAGAATAGTGCCTGACACTTGTGGTAAGGCTGTAGGTGTTCTACTAATTGTTTCTCAAATTCCTCCACTAGTTTTTATACCAGCAGATGACAGCAATGTGAAGTAATGCCTTTCTAAGTACAATTTAAGTGGAATCCAGATGTTGGCTGTGGTTATCTTTGCCTTTGAGGAAATGGAATTGACTGATGCTAGCTGTTTGCTGCTGTCCTCTGGTGGGAATCCAGTGTCTTCCCTAAAAAGTGCCTGAAATCTTGGGTTCACATCCTCAGGGTCATTCTGGACCCAGGTTCTGCTTCCCCCAGCCTTCTTACCTCCTCTTTTTTCTCTTGGCCTCAGGCCCACTTGAACAAGGAAGTCTCCTTGAACATGCCCTTCCTTTTGGAATTGCCTCATTCCCTAGCTTCTCTCACTATGCCTGCAGGTGTAACAGGCTCCGTGGGAGACCTGGAGATGTGGAGGGGAGAGGGGCTTGGATCAGTGGTAAATAATCTACATCGCCTATCATATTAAAGCAACCTTGAATCCAGGGATATAGCTCAGTGGCACAGTGCCTGCCTGGCAAGCACTAGGTTCTGAGTTCAATTCCCAGTGCCAAAAAAAAAAAAAAAGCAAACATGACTAATGAGATAGAAGGTAATGCCAGGCATGGTGGTGCATGTCTGTAATCCCAGCACTTGGGAGGCTGAGGCAGGAGGATCATTGTGAGTTCAAGACCCACCTGGGCTACAAAGTGAGCTCAAGGCCAGCCTGAACTACATAGCGAGACCCTGTTTCAAAAAGACACACACACAAAAAAATAAATAAAAAAAATAAAGAAGGTATGTTAACAGATGATAAAGACATTCTGGATGTGTGGTAGACAGCACAGTTTCAGGCAACTAGGACACGTGGAGCATGAGTTTATTCTCTGCTGTGGGTATTTCTGTGCAGAAATGTTTGAGAAGGCACATTTGATAGCTACTTCAAAGACTGAGGGAATAGTTTGAATTTCAGACGGCTTTAGGTTTCTGATCCGTACCTTGTGGGGAAAATACTGTGTGCCACACAAATTATGGTTTATTCAGGAACCATTGGTTGTTTTAAATAAATTGTACAGGGGCTGGGGATTTAGCTCAGCAGCAAAGCACCTGCCTGGCAAGCACAAGGTCGTGAGTTCGGTTCCCGGTACCGGAGAAAAACCAAAAAAAATAAATAAATTGTACAGAGTAATGTAGCCTTTCTCTGTCTCTCTCTCTCTCTGTCTATCTCTCTCTCTCCCTACTTTTCTCCCTCCCCCTTCCTACCCTCTCCCTCTCTTTCTCTCTGCTGTCTGCCAAGATTTAGGAATTATTTTGTTTTTTCCAATCATTTAATTGAATCATACTGAAATTTCTTATGTAATGGATTTGTATCACTTCCTTCCAATGGAATTCCGGCTTGCTTTAATTTAGATGTCTGAGAACTTGCCCCGAAACTGTCTGCAGCCAGAAAGAGATGTCATAAAAGAAGGACATTTCGTGTAATAATTTTATGGCAGATGAACTGTCTTTTCTTCTTCTACACTTTTTTTCATTGAGTAGTGAGACATATTTTTAGCCAGTTTTTAAAATTCACATATTTTTATCCAGTTTTTAAAATTCACTCGGAGAACTACTGACGGAGACTTTTCTATCTGAGTAATCCCTGTGGGAAGATTTAAGTGAATAGGCATCTGCTGGTAGGAATGTGAGAATTCATATTCCTGTCTGAAATGTGAAGGAGGATCTATTTCTGGACAGTTCAGGGCAATAATTTCACCTTTTTAAGACTGCTTTTGAGGAAGGCCATCCATCACCTCTGCAGCCCGAGCCTGTGTCCTCCACTGTCCCTTACTGGCTCTGAGCAGCTCACCGCCACTTGCCAGGAGAGTTGTGCAGGAACTTTTGTGCTCACTGTGTGTCGTGATGCGCTGTCCTTGTGTGGAGGTGGCCCTGGCATTTGCTTCACGTAGGAGCTTTTCAGTTTGTGATCTTGTGGGGATGTTAACAAGCATAGCAGCATAGTTAGGAAGCAAGTTGGCTATGTAAGAACAGTGCTTCATCTTTTAAAAATAGGTTTCACGTGACCATGCTCAAAAGAACACTGAACTCTGCAAAAATGGATTCCTTTTAATTTAACACTTTTATTATATAATTTTTATTATCAGTTTGGAGATGGATACTCTTGGGGAAAGTATTTTCCTAGACACATAAAAATCCAACTTCAAAAAGAAGCAAATATTTCGAATTAAGTAGAGCAAGATATTAATAGAAAATAATTTGTCTTTGTCTTTTTGAGACAGGGTCATGCTATGCAGTTCAGGATGGCCTTGAGCTTACATTGTAGCCCAGGCTGGTCTCGAATTTGCAGTGATCCTCCTGCCTCAGCCTCCTGAGTGCTGGGATTACAGATGTGTGCTACCATGCCTAGCTCTAGAAAATAATTTTAAATGTTATTATATATTTTATATTCTTATTCTGAAAATAAGTCAGAAAATGGAACTATAATGGTAAAAATGATCTATTCTTTTTAGGGACAGAATAACAGACTATATGGAACATGTGACTTTTGTGTATGTAATTTTTCATAGAGTAACACTTCAGTTTTACCAACTTGACCATGCTTATACTGTATGTATACTTTTTGTTTTTGTACTCCTGTGTTTGGTTGAACTACTTCAGCTGTTCCCACCCAGAACCACCCTGTTATAGTAACCATGGACTAGATGTCAGATTTCATTAGTTTAGTGTTACACCACATAGGTATGCACATGGGAGAAGAACTAGCTGCCATCGAAATACTAATGCTGAGATTCAAAATGATATGGTAATGGAAGAAAGTCTAGGCCAAGAAAATGTTATGTTTGTCTTCTTCAGACTGAAAGCATGATGAGTATGACACAAACAGATCTATACTTGACTTGCAGAAATTTAGGGAAAAAAATATTCACTCAAAAATTTTTGTACCATGCCTATAATTTTTAATGAAAAGATGCTGATTTTGTATATTTCTGTCATCTGAATGCAGTGCCTCAGACCACTCAGCCATCCTGCCTCTGTCATCTACCTGTTGAGAGGGAAGGAAGGAATAAAAAATCAGAGAAGATTATAGCGGTTACACTTGCATTTGTTGAACTCCTTACGATTATGTGCTCATCTTTGTACAGTAGACTCTTTTAAGAGAAGGGGCTTGTCTGTCCTCCCTCTGTGTCACCGGAAGGTAGCCTTCCACCCAGCCTGTGCGTAGCATATTGGTTAGTACATACTGGGTACTCAGTGCTCAATGAATGAAATGCCTGGGGGAAGGTATTAATCGTGCACTATGTCACCGTATCACCTACAGCAGTTTGCTGAAGGAGATATACTATCCCTATTTTATAAAAGGAAAAAAACGACTAACATTAGTGAAATGATTGCCCAGTAACCATAATTCTACAAATACTGGTGTATGATTATGACATATTAATCATATAAAATTAGAAACACTAGAACTATTTTAGTTCATTTATTTGTCGTCAGTAGCACTAAGCAGTATTTAGTGAATGTCTACTCCTTATTAAAATTATGCTTCACATGACTAGACTAAGTACTGTCCTGTTAGGACGGACATCTACTCTAAGAAAGTGAAGTTTTCAAATTTGTCTACTCTGCGTTCATTCTTAGCAGCTACACTAAGTTATCTCCATAGAGCCACACAGTTCTTGGTGGCAGGCTTTTGTTCCCAGTTCATTTCTCCTATATATTCTGCTGTCTCCCTCTGTCTCTCTCTCTCTCTGTCTCTCTCCATCTGTCTGATTGTCTTTCTCTTGCCGAAATTAGCTTATATTCAGTATATGTAACAGGGACTCAAAGGCAGAAGCCTAAAGGTATCTAGCTGAGGGAATTAACAGAATTTGAGTCAATCTATCCATTTTTTTCTATTGTCACTGAAAACAAGACTCTCTTACTTCAGTGTTGAGCCCCGGACATGCATGATATGCATAGTGATAATGTGGTGAGAGGTAATAGTGGTTGTTCGTGTTAACAGATTCCCAGACAGAATACAAATCTCTTGGGTTTAGAGATGACAGGGTTTATTTGAAGGCTAGGAACAAGGTGGGAAAAATAAAAGACAAAGAAACATTTCCTATGTTTGATTAGATGTATTGTTAATTAGATGTACTATTGAATTAGATGTTCTATCTAGTTGTATTTCCAGAAGAAATATTACGTAGAAGTAGTGGTATTTATTAATAAAACAGTGCATTCATATGTGTAAACTCACAAAGAACACATGTGATGCATGCACACATTTGATTTTATTTCAGTCCTTGCTAATATAGTGATTCTATTGTAGATTCTAAGTAGCTATACTGAACCTAAAACACACTGAAGCTTTATTTTAGCAAAATAAAGATTGTAGAGAATTTGGCAAGCTAAGAACTGGTGCACAAATCAGAAAGAAAGTTCTGTGAGATAATAAAATGAAAAATAGGTAATAAAATAAAAATAAAGGGATGTATTATCCCAGATCCTAATTCCCACAGGTATTTTTAGTCTTTGTTCTTTGAGTCAGATTTTCTTATTGAACTTAATTTCAGTTACTTATTAAAATTTTATCCTTCTATATACGCAGCTCTGATGATTTTTGCTGTATCCAAATTTGTAGCCACTGTGCCCATTTTATTTTATTTATTTATTTATTTATTTATTTTTCTTTCGGTACCAGGAATTGAACTCATGACCTTGCGCTTACCAGCCAGGCGCTTTTGCCCCTGAGCTAAATCCCCAGCCCCTTACTGTGCCCATTTTAAAACCAACATCCAAGACACTTTCTGATTGTACAACTTTCTCAATAGATTGTGCTCGTAGGTCACTCTGGACCTCTCTTCTTCCTACGTAGACACTTACAGGCTGTGTCTTTAGAAGTTATCTGTTGCCTCCCTAGCCCTACAAGGCAGATGTGGTGTAGTTGTGTTTTTTTTTTTTTTTTTTTTTTAGTTTTAAGTTTTTAAAATCCAGCTGCATTTGAAATGCGTCACATGAATTGTAAATAGCTATTCGCAAATGTTGTTCCCAATGCCCGGAGTGGGAAACCACTGTAGTTACTCATTTTAAAAAAGTTTTGGTTTGGACGATAAATTTCAGAGCCATTCATCCTTCTTTTTCTCTTCCTGGAGTATTCCTCATCTTTCACAAAATCATCATACGTCTCTGAGAAACCTTCCTTGGCAACTGTAGTCAGCTGTTGTGCTAACTGATGTTTCATCACTTTGGAATCATAGATCTCCTATGAAATGTGCTAGATTGTATAGTTATAGAGATGAATTTTTAGTCAGTTTTATTTGTTCCAAACATAGCCTTGTCTAAGGCAAGCGATACACATACATGCACACACGCGGTACCTGCGGGAGCAGAACCAAGAGCAGAAGAGAGGTGTAAATACAAATCCTGATTCTACCAGCAAGAGTTGTGTGGCCGCAGGAAGGGAACTGAGTGTACTAAAGAATGGGCTCTCGTCAGATGTTTTGTTCTCATCTCACCCATCCGCGGGTGGGCGAACTTAGGAAGGATATTTGACTTTTCTAAGTTCCAAACTAAATTGTAGATCATTCTCCTTTTTGGTTCTGTAAAATATGGGGATGATGCTAAACTTGGAAGAGTGTGGGTGCAGAGAGAATATTAATGAGAGAGGCTGGGAATGTGGGTAGACAAGAGAATGTATTTTGACATAGAAAAACAGTGACTGAGATGAGGAGAATTTTGTTCCACAGTTAATCAGCGTGTACAAGCTGAAAGGCGGTGCGAAAGAACATGGCGTTCTGTAACGGAGCTAGTAGGAAAGAGGGGAAGGTGATTCACTCAGTTTAGTATTCTCATGGCCTGAATTGAAGTTTTAAATGTTTTTCCTGGTTCTTTTTAGAGAAAAGTTATCTCTTCCTCTTTTATCTAAAGTTGAAGTCAGTTGGGAGAGATGCTACACTTCATTTCTAGTTGTGTCACAAGTCACTTCTTTCAATTAAGACATCGTAATTTTATTGTTAATAGCAGTGTTCTCTGTAGTATTTTATTTTATGCTGGGAGACGTAATAACATTTTAAGATTATAAAGCAGCCATTAATCCTTTTATTTTACTTTATATACAGGAATTAATACAGTATTCTGACAGTAGGGTCTCTGCTCTTCTTTTCTTTATTGTTCTTTGGTACTGGGAATTGAACTCAAGACCCTGCACTTGCCAGGCAGGTCTGTACCACTCAGTTATCTCCTCAGCCCCTCAGGGATACTTTAAAAATAACTTCTAAACATTTTTCTATAGAACCAGAATAGTAATAGTATTTTGTAAAGTTATTAATTATTGAAACTTTAATAATGGAGTCTTCCTACTTAATTGTAAGAAAAAATGACAAAGTAGAAAATGAACTGGAAAAATTAAAGTTGTGCAGAAAAATCCATATGAATATAGCCCTGATAGGAAGTCAGACGGCTTGTGTCTGAGCAGGGGTGGCTTTGGTTTCTGGGTTGGAGTATCCTGATGGTGCCATTCAGAAGTGTGACTCCTGTACTCGGGCCTCATGTGAGCAGCACCCAAAGATTTGGAACTTAAGCACTGAGACATAGTTGGCAGTGGATTTCTAGACAAATTTGAAATAAGAAGGATGAAGTTTGGATATTTAAATATGGGATTTGGGGGTCGTTTATCCTGGAAACAGAAGGACAAAATGTTGAAGAACAGATTTTTAAGCAAATCAATAAAAAGCCAGAATACAATGGTTGCTGCCTTTATATATTGAGCACATTGCTATTCCCAAAGAATACTTATTGTGATATTTCATGCAATTCTGATAAATGATTTAAAATCATACTACATTTATTTAGAAAAGTATTCTTGACATTGCTCTTCTTTGCTATATTCACTGGTGGGTCACTATAGCCTAACGGAAACAGCCGCTCTGTTCCTGCTTGGAGCCATTGAGATGAAAGCCGATTGCCCAGAGTTTCACTAGAGCTTCTCTTCCATGTGACTATCAGGCTGCAGTTGCTTCGGTTGCTGCTTACTTGTGGGGTTTGGACAGACCTTGCATGGTGCAGGGTGGAGCCCACTCCTGCCATTAGCCTCGAGACTTAAATTGTGGGCAAATCTTAGGGAAGAGTTTCCTTTGCCTACTAGTGACATAGCAGCAGATAGTCACCTATTTCTAGTTCAATTTAGTAACATATGTAAGGAAGGCAAATTGCACTTTTGTTTCGTTATCTTTCAGTGGAAAGAAAGGTAGACCATTTGTTAGTGTAATGCTGCTGATTATG
The DNA here is from genome assembly GCF_000276665.1 of Chinchilla lanigera. Lineage (NCBI taxonomy): Eukaryota > Metazoa > Chordata > Mammalia > Rodentia > Chinchillidae > Chinchilla > Chinchilla lanigera. Next base: position 11,611,428 of record NW_004955435.1, on the reverse strand, counting down.
TTTTTGTGATTTAGATATAGATATGTGATATATATCTCTGGATATCTATCTATCTATATATTTTTTTTGTACTGGGAATCAAACTCATGACCTCGCAATTGCCAGGCAGGCACTTGCACCACTGGGGTATATCCCCAGCCCTGTGATGTATATTTTATATTATATATATTTATTTATTTTACATCCTTAGCTAGGCATGGTGGTGCGTACTTATAATGCCAGCACTTTGGGAACCTGAAGCAAGTAGGCATACGGCCTGGACAAGTTAGCAACTTATTGAGTAGAGGGTTGGGAATGTAGCTCAGGGTAAAGGTCCTGGGTTCAATCCCTACTACCAAAAAAAGTGCTCATTTTTGGGGGTGATTTTTCCCATAACAAGTTCAATTTTTTTTTATTTTAATTTATACTAAATGCTGGTGCCATGTAGTGGCAAATATAAACTTAGGATCTCCAGATGTGTGTGTTGGGACAGTAAAGAATGGATACCAAACAGAGTGAAGAAGTTTCCAGCATGGATAGACTTGAAGGATGAAGCTCAATCTTATATAAACCTAGATGAATAAGATTCATAGGAAGACAAAAACTATTTTGGAAATCATCCACTGCATAAATCCCAACTGAGATAAGGCTTTCTTTTCAATTTGTTAGAACATAGGGGGTAAAGAAAGTCCTCAGCTGTTCCTTCCAACAGTTTTAAATTGGAATAGTGAGGAATGGTATTGAGCTTTCCTGCAGGTGGACCATGGGTCCCTTTAAAGCGTAGGTGCACCCTGTGTGGTCCTAATGCTGTGGAACCTGTCCCCACCACAGAAGGAGGCTGTGTGGCAGTGGGGATGGAGGGAGTGCTGGGAGGGGTTAGGTTTGATTCTACTGCTTGTTTGGCTACCATGCCCGTGGGTTGTTTATGTATCAGTATCCTTATGGACAGTTAACATGTAGAGATTCTTTACTCTTTACACATTGTAGACAACATGACAGGTATAAACTCACCCAGTGCTACCTAAAAACCAGTCTGTGGCCAGTATTTTTCTGTATTTTCTACATTGTATTTTGATCAAAATAAATATCTTTATTTCTTACTCTTACAGAATGGTATTTTTATTATGGCTTTGTTGTGTAGTTTGGTCACTTTCTCTTAACATGATGCTTCATACGTGGGTCTCATGTTGGTTTTGTTTTTGTTGTTGTTTGGTACCAGGAATCAAACTCAGGACCTTGTGCTTGCCAGGCAGGCACTTATACCACTGAGCTATTTCCCCAGCTCATGGGTCTCATGGTGAATACAGTCCTTTAATCCTGTCCACCACTTTTCATAGACCCTCATATGTTCTTTTTAATACAAGGTTCAGAATAGGACAGAACTAACATTTCTCTGAAATATTTGTACTTCCTTTTTTCTTGCCATTTTCTTTCCAATTAAATATAAATTTATTAAGTATTTAAATAAACATTGAACCAGAAATTTTATGAATTTTTTAGCAAAGGAATTTAAGCTTCTCTATTTTATCAAAATATTAGAAATTATAGTTACCAATACATATTACATTAATTTTTTAATAAAAGAAATAATTTAACCATTAATTCCTAATCTCCAAGAACGCTTTTCTTCTGACACATAGTCCTCCTTTATCTCAAGTGCTTCAGTAAGAACTCCGTCTTGGTATTTATTATTCTTGGTAACAGTGACCTTCTTACAGACTTTTTCAAGTCACTTTTTTTTTTAAATTAACACACACTAACTGTGCATGTAGATTGTCTTGGTTACTTTTCTCTTATTTCTGAGACAAAATACCTGATGCCCAAAATTAAGGAGGGAAAGTTTTATTTAGTTCACAGTTTGTGGAGGTTTCAGTCCATACTCGCTGGCTCCAAGGCAGAGTGACACATGACAGACGGCAACTGTTCATGGTGGTGGAAAACAGCAAAAGCAACAAGAGCAAAAAAGGGAGGAGTAGCAGCAGCAGCAGCTAGCCTGTGTCCCTCCCTTATATTGTATGCAGGCTCCCCACCCTGGGTACAGGGTGGGTGTGGCTCCCACACCCATAATCCCAGCACTCTCACCTGTAATCCCATTGGACCATGAGTCAATCAAAACCTCTAGAAACCCACCCCATGACAGCATGAGGCTTTGTGGGGGGCACATCCAGATGCAAATCATAACATAGATAGAATGGAATAATGGGATGTTCTTCATGGGGCTGGTATGTGTATTTACTGAGATGCTCAAAGGGTGGTGCTTAATGCCATAACTGGGAGATAGAAGTTTATACTTACTGCTGTTTATAGAGGAAGAGCCATTTTCACGGGGCATTACATTTTCTTTATGGAGTAATTAGAATTCTGAGCTTGAATTAAACTGTTGCATTTTTTCCCACAAGGTAAGTCCTTTGTATGCTGCTCCTTTTCCTTCTCACGGTATGGTGTCATTTCTCAGGAACTTTTTGTTCATGTTTAGACACCAGGTTAGCCACTTCGGCACAGAAAACAATCTCAGCCTGCCCCATTCAGTGATCGGAGCCCTTTCTTTGTGCTCCTACTAAGCTGGGTGTTATTATACCAGGATTGACTGTGCTGTTCATTTGCTCCTCTCGTCACTGTACTGCCATCCCTTTGAGGCCAGAACCCGTGGCTCTCAGCTCCCTGGTTTGGGACAGTGCTGCATAAGGGACAGAACATCATAGCTGTTGAGGGCATGGGCTTTAGAGCCAGCAGCCTGGCTCAGAGTGTTGTCCCACCCCATGCCACCTGTGTAAAGTGGGGCCAATGATTTTACCTCTCTGTGTCCCGTTGCCTTGTCTGTAAGTGGGAATCATGACAGTACATGGTAGAGTCGAGGGCGCATTAGCTGAGGAGGAAGAGACTTGGGCCTTGCTTGTCCCTCCATTCTTCGCTTCTCTTTTGAATCTCCTGCTACCCAAATCCTGCTCAGCTCTCTAGCGGTGAGGAGGGAGAGGTGGTGTCCAGGCAGTGGTGGGCAGAGGAGAGAGGGGGGCTTCAGTGAGAAATGGGTGTTCTGCAGTTACTTCTGCAGGTGGCTGCCTGGCGTGAGGACGGTTCCGGGCGGAGGCTTGCTTGCAGTCGCACCGCCTGTTTTAGTTTGCATGCAGTTCTTTTCAGATCAGACCGAACGTGCTAATTTTTGTTCTTATGCACTGAATGGAAGGTTTGTAAGGTTTATCTTTAAAGGCAACAAAGATTTCTTAACACCACCTAAATGAGGCTTTTCCCTCATTTTGAACATTATTCCCTCCCTGTGGAGGTGACACATGGTGAGTCTCACTCCCTGCCCCGCAGCCAGCTGTTTTCTTCTCTGTTGTGCTGTTCTGAGGCTGTCCTGCCTGGAGTGGTCGTTCGCCTGCAGCCTAGGCCCAGGTCTGTGGGATTGTGTTGGTCCCTCTCGGTATCTCCACTGCTGCCTCCACCTCCGCCGCCCAAGTTCCCACCACTGCTTCTTCCCACTGTTACTTTTACTACCCAAGTTACTCCTGCTACACTGGTATTCCACTGACATAGAAGTAGACTTTTAGTTACCACAGTTTACTGCTTCAGTGTGGCCTGTGCAGAAAAAGAATGCCTATTTTCTGTACCCCTAATAAAGAGCTTTGCACACTTTCTTTGGAATGCAGATTGGCCATTTTTAGCATGTTTTGCGCTAGCTGTGTTCACTAACAGTATGGCCCATGCTTCTGTTTCTCATCAAATGCCCTGGATACATTGCTTTCTTCAGCAGGTTGATGAATTTAAAATCGGTGTTTTAGACCAGCTTTGACGTCTGTAGTTCCCAGATGCTCAGATGTGCAGTGGAAAGATGAAAAACAGTTAAAGAGGATTAAAGATGTTTGGTAACGGCTTAAGTGTGCAGAGGCTCCTGCAGTTCTGAGGAAACAGTCCTTGTAACTGGGGGTCTAAATTCATGGTAAAGGTGAAGAACACGGTCCTGTCTTGGGAGGACAAGAGCTGCGCGAGCTGCAGAGGGCCCGTGTGTGCCTGTGTGTTACGGGGACTGCTGCCTGGCGGCCCCTGAAAGTCAGTTAGCAGCTCACCATTGAACTCACACACAGAGTCAGGTAATTCCAAGTAAAGGTTATGTTTATTTATCAGTGTATCTGCTGGTAATACAGAGTCTTTAAACATCTGTAAGTGTTAACTTTACCAGGGCCTCAGAAAGGATATTGAGGTAATGTAATAAAAAATATGTATTATCCCATTAACAAGAAAGTTAAAGGATGCCAGGACAATTGAATTTAAAATGTTACTCTGAGTTCCCTAACTACCAGGAAATGGTTGCTGAATAACATTTCAGGAGGTGAACTGCATTACCTTTCATTCATAAATTAATTTAAAAATATGTGCTGCAATAAAAGCTTAGGGAGTCTGAAGATGAAATCGGTATACTCTTTACTTTCAAAAATGTTTCCTACCTTGTGGGATAATAGTTGGGCAAACAGATACATTACAGTCAAGCATGGTTGCTACAGCTGCAGGTGTCAGCCAGGTGCTGTAGAGCCCGAGGATGTGTGTCTTTTCACAGTCTGACCTTGTATTTGTAACCTTCCTGATTTCAGGAAAGTCACATGTATTTCCTTAGGTACATTCTCATTGAATAAACTGGAAAAAGAAACCCTGTAACTTTCAATGCTGTTAAATTACTATGTTTTTGATTACACAACTTAAAAACCTTTCTATGTGTTAAAAATGAGCTGAGGCCTGTGCAAGCTTCAAAATGTGTAGACTGATTTTTAGTTTACTGTGAATTGGGGGAGGGGCGTTAATGATTTGAGCACAAGATTAGAGCCAAGGAAAACTTCACCATTTCTGTCTACCCTGAATGTCCTTTAGGGTCACTATTTATAATATTAGGATCTGCATGAAAATAATTTAAATATACTATACGGTCATGACCTGAGACTTTTTCATGTCACAATGGTGATGATACCCTGTTTGTACCCACTGACTCACAAGAGAAAAAGACAATAAGGTCCTCATATAAATAAAAATCATTCTTCTTCTAACGTCCACGGAGCTGTAAGATTTACCCCACTTAATTTTGTCTGGAAGTCCAGCGTTGCTAGCCATTGCATGACAGAGCCACACTGTCTACTTAATTTTGCCAGGGAGATACAGAGGGAGAAGGGAGAAGAGGTGATGAGAAAGTTTAAAACAAAAAGCCCCCCTAAGGGAGAAACGTAATTTGTTAATACTTTTCTCTTCCATCACTTCTGGCTTACCAGTTCTAGAAAGACTGATTTTAGCCCTTTGGAAAAGGTAGAGGAGGTATTACATTGATAAAGGTGCTGGGGAGCAGCTTGCTACATTCTGAGCTGAGAATCAGCTAAGAAGGAAAACTTTTTGTACCAGAAAGATTATAAATGGGCTTCGCTGTAGTCTTCTCTGTGCCTTTCAGAACTCCCAGTCAGTTGATCAATGCCCGCTCATAATTCAAATTACGCCAGCCCTACAGTTTGAGGCCTCTTCTTCAGGCAGGGCCATGAGTATCCTATCAGGATGTGAGACTGTCCGAAGTGCGTTCCCATCAGACAGTGTGGCTGTTGGTGGTCCCTGTGGTTGCTGCAGTTGGCGGTGCGTCTGCAGCCACCCTTTCCATGAGATACCATTTCTCAACTGGGGTTGAAATAACTCATTTCACAACAAACTGTGGAGGTTTCTTCTTGTGCGTTGCCTCAGGTAGCACAGCTAGTCCATTATTGCTGACCGTTCTGAAGAAGTCGCTGCAGTGATTCTGTTTGCCTCTGTATCCTCAAGGAAAGTGAAGGTGGCTCTTACACACTGGGAGAAAGAAGGAAGCCATGCACTTCACTTTTAAGGGGAGAAGAAAGGGAAGAGTCTTTTAGTTTGGTAGTGAGCTCTGACAGTCTGACCTTTAAATGTTTTCTCCTTGGGCATCAGTGTGCAAGTAGTGACAAGAGAAATGGCGCCTTGGCAAGCCATTTTGTTGTGATAACTTTCTGGTTAGGAGATGGTTTCTAATGCGAAGAGCTTTGGCTTGATGTATAATTTTAGGATTTCTTAGGCCTTGTTGGTGCTAAACGCTCTCCTTTGAAGGTCATGTGTATTGATGTTGAGTGCTTTTCTGCCATTTTAATCCCTTGACTTTGAATCAGTAAGATAGTCACATCTTTCTGAAGGGCCAGGGATTAGCAGGGCAGTGAAGGGCAGGAGGCTTTGTTATTAGAATCTGCTCTTTACCCCGAGTATTCCTGAGAGGCCAGGCAGCATCTAACTACTGGACCTTCCTGTCTCTGCAGACAAGAACGAACTGAGGCAGCCTGGGGGCCCCTGTGACACAACCCATGCCCGCATTTGCTAGGTTACCATTGTCAGAGAATGTCCCTGCAGTGCATCTAGTGCTGCAGATAGAAGCTGGGTACCGTCCTTAAATCTTCCCTTTTCTTTCTACCCCACCCTACTCATATTCAATTAACTGCCCAGCATTTCTGTTTAATATCACCTCCTAGAGGTTTTCTCATTCGTCCTTCTGCCTCCTAGTCTAAATCACCAAGTCACTGCCTGTTAGGTTAGTGCGGTGGTATTCTGACTGTCCTTGTGTTTGCCCTCCTCCCCACAACACCTGCCTAATAGAAAGACAACCGTTTAATTCTATACGCCACAAAACTGAGCACGCATTGCACAGCAGGTGAGGACGTGGGCTGTGCAGCCAGAACACCTGGATCTGAATTCCAGCTCCCTTACTCGGTGCATGCAGTTACCTGAACTTGAATGTACCTCTAAACCTCAGTAGGGATAAAAGAAAAATGAAACTTTCCCAATTGGGTTGTTCTGAGGATGAAACAGCATAAACATTTGGCGGAGAGGCTGGAGCATAGCAATTGCGCACAGCTTATCACCAATAGCTGTAAAATACCAAGGCCAAGCAGTGCTCTGCTCTCCTGCTCTTCCACGTGACACCCGTTGCCTTACCACGCCTTTGAGAGAAAGCCCAGGACCCTTTGGCATGCCAGGTAACGCTCAGCTCTCTCCTGTAGTCCCTTACTGTTCCTTTCTGGTTGTTTTCATCTTCACTGCTTCCACTGCCTCCAGGGTCTTTGCCTCCTCTGGTCTCCTGCTCGTGTTCGCGCCCTGCCTTTTCCGTGGAGCACCCAACACCCAAAGCCTGCGTGTTTATTTGCCTTTCTATCCCGTCCCTGAACACCAACCGCTCTTTCCCTTTCTTCGTGCCTGACCTCATCTCACCTCCGACACCTGAAGCGTCGCCTCATGTGTCAGGTATTCCACAAAGCTGTTCCCGATACTCCAGGCACTTTCCAGAACCTTTGGATGTCTGCAGAGCAATTGCGGCCCAGTTGTGAAGATGTGAGCTCACGTGTCTGTAGGTTCTGCTGGACTACACTAGGCCTCGGGGGTAGAGTCTGGTGCCTGTGTACTTCTTTATACCCGATTCTTGCTATTTTCATTTAATTCACATTTGTTTAATGCACTAATAAGTTAGAACTCAGCAGTATGTGTTATGAAGTTTCGTGATACCTGGCACACACTAGGCACCTCATTAACCGCTTTAAAATGAATAAAGGGCGTTTTAAATAAGTACATGGTTATTTATTAGCAGCTTTTAATCTTGTATGGACACATTTACTATTTTAAAAATTCTAAAGATTTCATTCTAGTCCCAAAATTTTAAATTTTAACAAATCCTAAAGTTATGTCGTATGTTAGATGATTTAGCACAGTTGTGTAATTTTCGGTCAAGAGTAAGGCATGGCTGTTAAGTAATGAGATTGGGCTGTCCTTGTGCCTCCTGAGCACCCCTGAGGACATACTCTAAGTTGCTGCAGATGACACAAAGGATTATCAAATACCTTCCAACCCCAAAGAGTGAATAGACCGGACGAAAAGCTTACACCGAAAAAATGCTATATGAGATACAATCACATCTCTAGCCATAAAACTATTTGTTTAGTTGCCTATAGTCGTCTTTAGTGGTCTAAAGTTTCTTTTTTCCTGAACAGAGTAAGATAACAATTGCTCCTTAGATATTTCACAAAGAAAATTACAGAATTTTCTGAAAGGAACCTTAGAGACCAGTTAGGCCACTACTGTTTATATCAGTTCTTCATGTTGCAGTTGATAGATTGCTCAAGCAAAATGTCAAGTTGGTTCATTTAATTTAATTGGTTCATGTAACCTGTGAGTAGCCTGGTGCTCAGGTTTTGGTTTCCAAGACTATTTACTGTTTATAGATGAAAACAGACCTGCCTGCAGAAGTGACTGATTCATTTAAAGCAGAGAAAATATTTGAGTGTGGGACAATTTGAAGTTAGAAAGCAAAGAAGACAAAAATAAATGATAGCATATCAAAAAGAACAGGTACCATTTTGAAGGATCCACAGATCCAAATTTGGGACAATGTGAAGACTGAAAAGAATAATGTTGGCTTTTGAATATTAGATTAAACCCCCTACCTCTAAAACAGGAAGACAGGTGATCTCTTTTTTTTTTTGACCAAAAAGCAATTAATAAAGGAAAGGAATCATAGAATTAGGAAAAGTCATTATTTTATAGTCCCAGATGAAATATTTCAATCAAGAATGATCAGCAGATGCTGTACCCATCGTGAAACATAATTAGAAATTAGAATAGCTGCATGATACTACATTTTTACCCCCGAGTTACTTACAGATGTAAGGGGGGATGTGTATCTTTACAGTAGAAAGATGTGAAAGTCTTAATCATGGATCTTTAACCAAATAATTGAGGTTAGCATTAGTTAGACAGCGGGACAATTGCACATTTTGTGTCTTTTGATGTGATGAAATATGAATTTCACGTTATGATGTATTTTTGCTAAAAACTATTTAACTTGAATCTAGACTTTGGTTCATAGGAGAGATACGTGGTGAAAAAGTGGGTTCAGTTATTCTGTAAGGAAACAGATAAATTAAAATGTGGGACATTTATAAGACAGCCAGTCTGCACTCTATAGAAAGTTAATGGTAAAAAAGAAAAGCTAGAATTCTTAGATTAAAAGATACTACAAAGTCAAAACAGCCAAATCTGATGAACAAAACTTGACTAAGCTCTAGGCTGGGTGAAAAATACTGTGAAAAATACGCCTTGGGCAAATGTGGGAAGTTGAATATGGAGCGAGTAGTAGAGAATGTTCTTCTTCTGATGCAATGCTGGTATTGTGTGTAGGTTGGAAAATGTTATTTCTTATTTCTTATATGTTATTTCTTATATCTCCTCTTATTTCTAGGAGATGCATATGGAGTTATTTAGGAGTAAAGTGCAACTTGTCTTCAAATAGCTCTGCACAATAAATTTAAAAATAAATAGTGGCTATGCACACCCAAACATATCTATGGCACTATCTTACATAGATAGTGATGGTGATGCATAGATGGTGATGTCCGTTGTATTTTGCAGCTTTTCTTTTGGTTTGAAATTTTCTTAAACTGAAAAAAAGAAAAATAAATAGGAGAAAAGCAAAGCTGAAGTCTTGGTGTGGTAGGCGGGCTGGCAGGCCCAGTGGTTCAGGGCGCCTGCTTCTGCACACAGCTGAACACGGAGCATGGAGCGGAGTGTGAACCTACTGCTTTGAACCACAGTTTGGAGCATGTGACAATCTCCTGCTTAATAGAGGTGCTTAAGGTAGAGGCTAGTCTTACCCAGCTGTGGTCTGTAATGTCGCAGGTATTCAGAAACTGTTGACTGAAAACATGTATTAAAAGGGGTGACCAGAGGGGCTGGGGATTTAGCTCAGTGGCACAGCACCTGTCTGGCAAGCACTAGGTTGTGAGTTCGATTCCCGGTACCAGAAAAAAAAACAAACAAAAAGGAGGTGACCAGGTTTGATGGTTACTTGGAAAAGTGACAACATACTGGTGACTTCCAACCCAGGACATATTTGAATTTAGTGGAATCAAACTAATTAAGGGAAAAAGTAAGTTTAGCATTGGTTGCAGAAGTAAGAGAAAGGCTGTTTTTAAATCTTCTCTCCTGAACATGCAGTAACGACTGTATTACATACTGTTTTCACTTTCAGTAATGTTACTTGCTTTTCTGGATTAATGATCAAAGTGTGTTAGTAGAAGCCTGCTGCAGTATTTCCTACGCGTGGGGAAAATTTGAGTTTGGTGAGAAATCTTGAGAGGGTGGCATTTGCAATCATGCTTTGTTCCTTGGTGAGCTATGAGTCGGGGCACTTAATTATGTAAAAAATATTGCAAGAGAGCAGTTGTGTAATCCTCTAGGGAGTAATTATTGTCTGGCTTGGCAGAATGCAAAGCTTTTAATCTGTAAATAAGCAATTCTATGTGGAAGCGCAGCATGCAGAGTGATTCCGTGCTGTAAAGGTCTCTTATGAATTTTTTAAGGTGAAAGCAGTAGCTGCATGTGCGGATTGGCTGCTGCCTCTGTGCTTCAAAGGGTTTTGATGCTTCCCTTGTGGTTTTAACCCCTCCTGAAATATTCAAGCCTGTAAGAATGATTCCTGTAAAGGGTAAAACTGTGTCTGAGTTAAGCCTATGAGGTTTCAAAAGCAGAGGAAGTAAAATGTACTTTCTGCAAACTAAAAACCCAACACTAAAAATTAAAATAAAACATTTTTTGATAGTGCTTTAAAAAACAAAGGTACAGTAATTCATTAAGATGTTCACTTACTGAGGTTATTTTTTTAATTTCAAGAACTGTTTTGATATGTTTGCCATGTAATAAACATCATCTACTTGAAGTTTATACATTTTTTTTTTTTTCATTTGCCATTGCGGCTCATATTTCTAGAAGCAGTTGGTTCAGTTTTAGGATATGTGTATATTTTGCTTAGGTGGATCTGAGTCTTTTAAATATTCAGTGTGGATTCTCACTTTTGGTTCTCTAGTTGTGAGTAGCGTCCACCTCTCCTCTTCCGCTCCTGCTGATATGGATGAGTTGACCACTCTGCTGCGGTCTGCCTTTGCACTTGAACGTCTGATCCTCTCCTCTTTGCCCATTCAAGGACTTCATTGGGGTGCCTGTGCTTCTCTTCCATGTGGAACTCTTCTGTTGGGCTAACTTTCTCCTCTATCATGTTATTCCCATCAAAGTAGAAACATGTAATATTTTTCATTGTTCGCAACCCCCCCCTCAAAAAAAAAACCTTTCTTGACTTCTGTTTCTCTCTTTGCCATTGCAGCCAAACTAAAGAGTGTGTCCTATCTTCATTCCCCTGCCACTGTGTCTGGACCTACTCCAGACAGCCTTGCGCCGCAGCCCCCCACAGAACCTGCTTCTGTCAAGTTGCTCAAGACTTCACGCTGCCAAATCCCATGGGCAGTGTTTGATCTAAACCTTACTTGATGGTCTGCAGCATCTGACAGTTTGTCACTTCCTCTACTTAGAAACTTTGCTTCAAGAAAACCAATTTGGTTTTACTCCTTCCTCACTGTTATTTTTTCCCAGATTCCTTGGTAGGCTCTTCCTATTTTCCTCCTCTCCTAAGATTTCCTGGTCCTGGGTCCTCTCTTCCCTTTCCCAAAGTCGTTTCAGATGTTTGAATACTTGCAAGACTTCCAGTGTTTTGTTTGCAGTTCACACCTCTCACTAGTTGGTAGCCGGTTCCTGGTCCTCCAGCACACTGGTGGACTGATGGGCATCTCAGATTTAATACAGTCAGACTGTAGCACCTGGTCCTCCCACAGTTGTCTTTCACCTGGATGATTGCAATCGCCTCTTTTTTGTGGTGCCTCATCCTTGCCTTGAGCTACTTCGATGCGTATTCAACACGGCTGCCTGGGAAACTCTTTAAGAACATTAGATTTCGTCCCTTGTCTGGCCCAAAGCCTCCAATCACTTTCCATATTGGTCAGACTAAAAGCTGTCTAGACAAGTACTCATCCTCTGCCCCCATTACTTCGGGAGATTACTCCTGTCTCCCCATCCTTCATTCTGCTCTGGCTTTCTTCTCAGACATACTCAGATGCTGCCATCTCAGGGCCTTGCCAGAGGGTGCTCTTTTGGCTGAGATGCTCTGTCTGTCGTTTTGGATGGCTTGCTCTCCCAGGACCTCAAATCTGTGCTCTGCCATCTCAGATGGTGCTTTTCTAACCAGCCTGATTAAGCTCCTCCTACCGTAGCCTCACCAGTTCTCCTGATGCCTTCTCTTAGCTTTATTTTTCTCCATTTCAGTTTTTATCTTATGAACATAGGAAAGTTACTTTTTGTGTTTGTTGTGTTTGTTCTTGACTGTCTTTGTATTTGAGTGTAAGTGTCGGACAATGTGGGTGGTTGGTACTGCCAGAGAGTAGTTGAACAGCAACTTCACAAGTGGATGGATTCTTCCTGATCATTTTTTATGGTAAGTCAGTGTGACTGAAAATAAGTGGCCTTCAAAATGATTTTCTATATACTGATAGCTGTTTTCTGTTCCTCAGTTTCTCTGTTTGAAGAACATACGGACATTTCTCACGGCCTGTTGTGAGACATTTGGAATGAAGAAAAGTGAACTCTTTGAGGCCTTTGACCTGTTTGATGTGCGTGACTTTGGGAAGGTAACTGAAGTTTCTTTTCATATTACTTTTATTCACAAATGTGTAAGTTGTTTTAAGTCTTAAAGTAGGGTATATAACTTAAGTGGTCTATACATCTACATGCTTTAATCCAATTTTATCTATAGGTGGCTTAGCAGACAAAAAACAACATGCAAAAGAGTAATAACAACTAGCAACAACTTTAAAAATGAATTTATTTATTTATTTATTTAGATAATTAGTTTTAACTGTCTTTTTTCAGACAGGGTCTTGCTCTGCAGTTCAGGCTGGCCTTGAGCTCACTTTGTAGCCCAGGCTGGTCTTGAACTGGCAGTGGTCCTCCTGCCTCAGCCTCCTGAGTGCTGAGATTATAGGTGTGTACCACCATGCACAGCACAAATGAATTTAAAATTGCTTTCTAATTTAAAGCAGTATGGAGGTAATCTATGCAGAGGTAATTTTTTCTGCTGGTTACCTTAAGGTTAAGAAAAGCATTATCCATCCTTTAGATAGTTTATCTGCACTCAAATGTGAGGATCAACATTCTTCCACACCATGTTTCTCTATATTTGGAAGGCATCTAATATTTGGAAGTTAAGGATTTTCTGTTGCTCTTCGACACTTGGGGCAGTGACTTCAAGAAGACATAAATTGCTGAAATATTTGAGATCCCTCCTTTTTTTCCTCCCTCTCTCCCTCCCTCCCTCCTTCTGTCTGTGCTGGGGATTAAGGCAGGGCCTTGTACATGCTAGGCAAGGACTCCAGCACTCAGCTGCATCACTAGCCACAGATTTGAGTAATTCCTGTTGCTTGGTTTTCATCAGATATTTGTTAGACTTTAGTGATACTTTTCATATAGAAATTGTTTTAATATTTACTGTTATTGCTTGTGTATGCTAAATGCATGTATATATTAAGATACTGGTGAAAGAAACATTCTTTCAAAAGTTACATTTATTATGAAGTGATTTGGCGTAATGTTAAACTCCTGGCAAGGAAGTAACCATAAAAGAGTCATTACTTTACTTTAGTCGTGACATTACTTTAGTCCTTGCTCACATAACTGCATTATGAAATTAGCACGTAAGAAGAAAAAAAAAAAACTAAATGACATTTAGAAGTTTACTTTTATGCTTTAATTCAGGTGCTAGTATCTTGCCAAAAGGCTAAGAATGATACTTTGATTTCCAAGATGTAATATTTTGGTTATAAAATAAAAGCTGAGTGATGAATTGATCAATGGGAATAAATAGCACAAACTTGAGAAAGAAGCATAAGATATTTGATGCTAGAAAACATCAAAGGTGGGAGAACTATTCTGTGTGGGAAGATTGAAGCACTGTGATTTAACTGTCTTGAGGCCCAAATAAAAATGATTGAGGATAAAATACGATAGGAAGCGCAGGAACTGGAAGCCAGGCCCTTAGCGGGGAAATGCTTATGGCCCTACATTTGTTTATGACCCTACAATGCAGCCGGGTAGACAGAGATCAAATAGAAGTCCAGGTGAGGTGAATGCTTCTGTAATGCAAGCTTTTGGCCTTGAAAAATGCCAGAGATATTTCTGTTTGTATTCTTCTTTGACTTTTTCTTTCTGTAAGCCCATTGAAAAATCTTTAATTTTTGCCTCTTTTGGGGACATGAAAAAGATGACTTTGTAAAGCTCATTAAGGAGCTATTCATTTTTCATTCAGGTTTGAAAGAAATGGTGCCTATAAAGACTGGGAAATTATGTGTCTCAATTCATACAAATAATGAACCTAGAATTCATGTATATTCAGCATCTTTTTGCCTGGGAATATATTGCAATCACAGTACCTGATACTGTTACAGAAGTCTTTCTGGTGTTTCCAAAGTGATTAATACAACTGACCTCCTTTGATGCTTGTAGTAGTGCTGTGAAGATAGCAAGCCTTGTTCAGATAAAGAAAGTGAGCTTCCAGGAGGTTAGCTGGTGACGTACAGACGCCTCGCTCGGGAGTAGGGACAGGCTCTGGAGCTTGGCTATTCTGACTGTTCTCGTGTGCTGTCTGCATTTTGGGTCTCACTGCTTTGTGGATGGCCAGGGAAAAGGTTGAATTTACAGGAGAAAGGTGAGGAATTTGCAAAATTGAAGAACACAAGCGACCTGTTACTTTGGATCTCAGTACATTTTACCTGTTGAAGGAAAGGAAAGATTTAGGATATTGCATAAGTTAGTAGTATAATTGTGGTTAAAGTGAATATCTCTAACTGGACAAATGTTTCACAGAGTTTCGCCTATGCACATGCTGTCAGATTTTAGCTATGTCTTCCTAACCTTTCCCTACCTTAATGTGTTCTGCTCTTTGATCTTCCAAGCTCTACTTATAGTTTGAGTTTAGGAAATCTGTTTTGAATCATAAGCCTGACATGAATTTCTTTTCTTTTGGCAATTTAGAAAATTCTGGAAAAAATGTTAGTCACCACAAATGAATGATACTTTTTCTTTTATATAGTGAAGAGCACTCTAAAAGGGTTTGTGATAATTTTGACTTTGAGAATTCCCTATAATTTCTAGAACGGAGCTCTTCCTTCCGTGCTCATTCACATCACACTCAAGCAACGTGAACAAAAATTAGAATGTGTACATTTTTTAGTTACACAGTGATGAGAAAGGAGGTTCGTAACTTGAATTTATTTGGGAATCATTACAGTCCTTGAGGTTAAAAATGACTCAGCTGCTCCTGGTTGCTGAATAACGAATAAGAGGAAGAAGGAGTACGTGGCTGGGACTGCAGCGCCACATCCCTGCTTCCTTGTGGGGGAGCGTGCATGCCCTCTTAAGTATCCTTGCTCTTCCCCTCTGGATTGGGGCTTCTACTTAGAAAAATCATTTGCTTTCTTTTAAAAAAGTTGAATCATTTTCTGGCTTTCTGGTGGCAACAATGAGTAAATTTCATTAGCTTCTTTGCTTAAGAAATGCAATTAAAAAAAGTCTGCCCCTCCTCCAAATAATCTGAGTAGTATTAGAAATTAATGGCTGAATTACTTTTTGACCTCACAATAGTAACTGTAAATTTGCTCACCTTCATGCTGCATGCGATCAATTTTGTTCCTCTGTGATTGTTGCTTTTTGGTGAACATTCTTTCTGTTTGGGAATGTTCCCTCCTGAGCCATCTGTTGGAACATTCACAGTGCAGAAGCACATCGAATTTTCTTTAATGGGATCATCTCTAGCAAGTCATCGCAATCAGGCTGCTGCTGCTGTCCAGATGAGCAACTGCAATCAGCTTGCTCCTCTGCTTCCCGTTTCCCACAGACTTCGTGGAAGTGTTTCAAGAATTATAAAGCACCTTGCCCATGTAAAGTGATGTGCTTTCTTGAAGCAAAGAGAATCACACCTTGCCAAAAATAGTCAAAAACAGCCTCAGAAGATTTACATGGCCGTAGGTCAGTTTTACAGTTTTAAGCAGGACAGGCACTGTCAAGAGGATTCAGGTTCAGAATATCAATTTAGGGATGGGTCAGGGATACAGGTAAGAATACTGACAGCCATTGAGTAATATGTTGGTTAACATTCAGTGTGAGTCCTCAGATTGAATTCTGGTGTGTTCCTTACCAGTCTGTGATCTTAGGTAGATAATTTAACCTTGCTGAGCCTCAGTTTTCCTCATCTATAAATCGAGGTCTGGTGAATATTAAATAAAATAATATATGTAGAGTTCTTAACCAAGTGTCTAGGTCCAAGATCAGGACTCAGTAAACATTAGCTACTTACATCCTGTTAGCATTTCCACTGTTTTTTTTAATGAGTTTGAGATTCACTGGTAAACAGGATTGAATTTTGAGTTAAAGTCAAGAATTAATAATGTTGGAGGTGTGAGACTGAGACAAAAAATTTCCGTCATTGATCTGTTTTATTCCACAAAGTCATCTTTTCTCTAGCCTCTGTGACTTTGCATCTCCTTTGAGAAAACACCCCTTTCCCTGTGTCAGGCTTGCTGTTGGTGTGGTTTGATCAGTTAGCACCTCCCGTGCCTTTTGCCGTAGTGCTGGGTATGGAGGTGGGCTGAGCTGCTCAGCTGGAAACAAAAGGATGTACTGATCCATTTGCAGGAGCAGTTTTGATTCACTCCCTTCTGCTTTGTAAGTGTGCGGATGTGCGTCCGGGAGGCATGGAGGAGCGCTACAATCTGGGCAAGCGCACGCAGCTTCAAAGTGGGCGCAGTTCAGAGGGATTAGAGTGGAAGAGGAGCCTGGTGACATCGTATGAGGCCAAGTCACACTGTTCCCAAAGCTAAATACATACATCTGTGGATTTTTTCCATGACATGATCCAAGGCATTTGTCTGTTTAATTCTTTGAGCCATATTTTGTTAGTTTTGTCAACCAAGAATGAGAGAATTCTAAGGGAATCCCTCTGTTGCATTGGTAAGATGATTGTAGGTATGTAGAGATGCTTTTGCTTTTATTTTTCAAATTCCATGTAACGTGGAGACTATTAGTTTTTAGTCTGCTGTCACTTAATGAAGAGGAGGTATGAAGACACAGTTCTAGAACTCACTTGTTTTGCAGTATCTGATCACTTCAAAGTACAGTTCCATCTTAAATGTTTTCTTTTTCTTAACATTGATTCATGGAATGTCGTAGGTCTTTAGGCTTGAACGATTCTCAGTCCTTGGGCGTCCTTCACATATCCGTCTCTGCTCTATAGAGATGAAGAAAATAGGCTATTGTGCCTTGTCAGACTGGGGACTTGCCGCCTACCGAGCCGCTCAGCTCTCTGTTTATTTGGGCCAAACAGAATGAAAATGACTAAAACCACAGGATAAAAAGGAATTATAAGGCCCTCTGGGTCTTTCACCTGGAGTTGAATAAGGCCAAGAAGTAGTCACTGATTTGGACAAGTTATTCTTCTTAGAAGTTAGAAAACCCCGCAGGATTCTGTGTGACCTCAGAGTTGTCATCTTACTAGTACTGGCAGAACCGTGGGGCTAAGGAAGACACTTTCCTCTACCCGCTTGAGTTTGGGCAACACGCTAGGGCCATTCCGCCTCCTAGTGTCCGAAGAGTGTGGTGCTTGGTTAATGGATGTTTGAGGTGAGTGGGGAATGCCCAGCTGCGTTGACTTAGCGTGGTTCTGGTTTAAAAGGAGAACAGGAGGGGAGGATTTTATACTGATGCCCTTGGAGAAGCTTCAGCTTGGCTGAGCTCTGCCTTTGCCAAGGATGGCTGTTGTTCTCTCAGGGAAGATCTCTAGTCTTGGCCTTTGCCTTGGGCGTTGTCTCCTGGTTCTCTGCACAGATTCTTCTAGCCTCCAGCACCGCCTTTCAGCATGCCCAGGCAGACTCTCTAGCCCCCGGCACCAACCCTTGGACTTTACATTGCAGACCCTTTGGATTCCTCAGATCTCTAGAGTGCGGACAGATCTCTCGCACTGTTCTACGTTTGACTCTGTGGGCAAATATTGTGAGCTGCTCTTTTAAATTTCTGTGCCCGCATTAAATCTGTTCTCTTGCCAACACTTACTGTAACAGAGAGGTAGAAAATAAAATTACAAAGACCCACGGAAATCTTTGAAGCCCTAGGCAAGAAAGCTCAAGTGCTTTGGATCTCCAGGCTTGATCTTCAGTCACTTTTTCCCTGCTTGAACCTTATTTTTTTTTTATTTTTTATTTTTTTGGTTTTTCTCCGGTACCGGGAACCGAACTCACGACCTTGCGCTTGCCAGGCAGGCGCTTTTGCCACTGAGCTAAATCCCCAGCCCCCCTGCTTGAACCTTATTAAGGTTTCATAAACATGCACTACATCTCATACATAGAGTTAAGATCAGAGTGCATTCTGGGGCAGGCATGCATGTTGAAAGCCCCTGAGATGGTTCAGCACACTGTCAACCACTTCTGTATATCTTAACCCAAAGACCTAATGGGAGGCACCCGGACAGGGGTGCACATCCTTTAAATTTCAAAAGCTGGATTTATCTATGTGCAATACTTTTTACTTTCCCATCATCCTGGCACTGCTTTTCTGTTCATGCCATGTTTTTTGTTGGCGGGAACTTGCCCCGAACACATCTTCCGATGATCTTCAATAAATGCAGCTGCTTTCACTTGCCACTGACTGTGTGCTTGACAGTCTTTGCTCCTTCTACACAAGAGGCTGGAATTTATCTGCTGAATCGATCTGGAGTGAGCATCACCACCTTACTCCATACTTCTTTGTCTGTGAGTGGGATAGTGATGCTTAACGTATGAGATTATTGTGGAAATAGGGCGAACTTCTGTAAAATGCATAGATAATTGCTTAAGAAATGATTGAGAAAATGAATGTAGTTCTAGCCTGGAGCCTGGAATTTGGGTAGATAAAGGTCATTCAGAGTTCCAAGTGTGGACACTGTAAGGTCAAAAAGAAGATTCTAGTGGCACCATCTTGAACCTGTTTATTTGGCTCGATCCTTTGTGGATCAGATTATTATGAAAATTATAACAGGTGTGTGTGTATATGTATGTGTGCATACAAATGGTTGCTTGTACCTGATGTTGTCCTTGGCTTTTACGATAAGATTGTTCCATTTGATTTTTTTGCATAGGCGTTTCAGTTGGGAAATCTGTAATGCAACTTTCCCTGAAAGTGGTTGATGCCCTTAAACTCAGTAAGTGTTTTTTCTTTCCAGGATGTGGACCAAATTAGCTGCTACATCAGCGTAGGTTCCGGGTAGGGAGGGGGTGGTTTGATCCTTTAACACCTTAAATACATTTCCACCTAAAAATAAATTTGAGCTTGCTGTGAAAACCAAGGGGTACATGGCTAATTTAACATTATAAAGGGTTTTTAAATGGTTCATGTAATGGAAATTCCCAGTTGTTGATCTTGTCTACACCACGACGTGTTGGTGCTTTCCCCTCCTGCAGCTTGTTAGCAGAGACCTGCTGCAATGAAGCTGTCTTTACACTGTGAGCTCGCATTTCTGCCCCTGCCCCTGCTTCCCTCATATTCTGTCTCATGAGACTGTTTACTGTGGCTGCCTCCTACAACGTGTACGTTTTCTTCTTTCCAACCTGACATGTAGGGCTCAGGGTGTGTGCGTAGGGGCAGAAGGACTTCTCCCTGCCCAGCCTGTGCTGTTAGGACAGGCTGGCCTCCCAGAATTTTGTATCTGAATGACTGATTACTCATCACATCTTCATTCCCTGTTTTTAGTCCTTGAGGTTGCTGGGAGTCTCATCCTTCAGATCTCTACTTGCATCCCAATGCAGCACTACTTGACAACGGATGGAGATTTGTGTCCTTGTAGCTGTTTCCCCGGCTTTCCCACTCGTGAGAAATCTCTCCCAGTGGTACGTGTTTTAATCTCAGCACCCTGAGAAGTTGCAGGATGATTGCAAATTCCAACCCACCTTGGGCAATTTAGTCACTTAGTGAGACCCTGGATCAGAATTAAAAATAAGATCAATAAAAGGGCTGGGGATATAGTTAAGTGGGAAAGCTCTGCGTTTAGTCACTGGTGCCACCAAAAAAAAAAAAAAAAAAATCATCCCAAGCACATGCTGCTGAGCTTTTTCCTGGGTGCCAGTGCCCCAGGGCATTCCCCTTGGATGGTTTGCAAGATCCTTATTGTCTAGGATGAATCATTTTGGCATGTGAATCTCTTCTTATAATTGCTTGTTTGGATTTTTTTGAAGTACTGGAGATGAAACCCAAGTGTGCTCTGCCACTGAGCTACATTCTCAGGCTCAATCTAATGTCTCTCTGTCAGTCTGTCTGTCCGTCTATGTATCTATCAGGTTAATTTGCAATCAGCCTACCTTAAATTATTGAGTATCCCAGCCTGGACGTCACTCTTAAAAAAAGTGTCACATTTTTCTCTTGAAGTATTTCCCACTCTGACTTAGTCAGAAGCCTCTGAGGTCTGTGCAGTACATAGGGCTCTAGGCAGAGTTGCCTCAGAGTCACGCATGGAGCTCGATCTGTAGTTGACTGCCTGCTAGCGTGGTCATGTTCAAGACTGATCCCGTTTGGTTCCGGCAGCAGCCATAATTCTCTGGTGCTGGCATGCCCTCTAGTTCCAGTACTGCTTGGCCCGTGCTACCTAAATGGACTTTCTTCTCCTCCTATAACATTTTAGTCTCTGTATGGAGCCTGGCTAGACTCCATTTGCAGTGAATTTTCTACAGAAGTTCCTTGTATCCTTTCCAGTCTTGGGTCGGGTCTTCCTTGTTCAGCTACTATAGTGTGTCAGCCTCTGGTCCTCAGAGCAGCATCTGAGATCTCTTTCTCTTTCCTTCCAACGACCCTGGGCTTTTGTTGCAGTCACCCAACTTCCAGCCTAGGGAAGAGTACTGTCAGGTGTACTCAAACACCTACAGCCCACAAAGGCCTCCTTTAATTTGTCCCTTTGAGAAGTGCAGGCTTGTCTATATTTACATACCTCTGGGAGAGCTCTGCCCTGATTTCTTCTTCAACAAAGAAAGCTTGTTCTCAGGCCTGGTTTGTGTCAGTCTATCAGGGAAGGGAGACGCAGCTTCTTGCTAGCCTGCTGTAGTATATGTGTCTGGGTAGTTTGTGATGCAGTTCCTGCATTACTAGTACTATTCCTTTCTTTTGCTTTTGGACAGTGCTGTCCTTGTTAGCAACCTCTGCCATCTGTCTCACTTTCTTAGGGGTACATAATGCTCCGCACATTTTCCCTTTTTTACCGCATCTTAGAATTCTAGCACATGAGCCATGCAGAGATCATTCTTTATAATTTAATGTTTATTGAAGTTCATTTTTTTCTGCTTCCTAATTATGAGTCAGTTTCTTAAAAAACTCATTATTCTCCAACCTAAATATAGTAAAAAACTTTTGAAACACTATTTTATAAATAATTTCCCAAAGACTCCTGTTGACCTAAGAAATGTTGAAAGGAAGCTTTGGAAAAAAAGATAAGTTTGGTAAAGGCTGCATATTATGTCTAACATAACAAAGACATAGACAAATCATGCTGTGAAGAAAATGCACTTTTGCTTGACTTAGGATTTCTAAAATTTGCATATGACTAGTGAGGTAGATACCACATGATTATTTCAAACTCACTACATAAAACTGATAGCCACTTTTCCTCTTCTAACTTATTTCTGTTTGGGTAAAGTGGTTTATTTGCTCACCTGCTAGGAACTAAACAGTAACAAATGCTTTTTCTTTAACCCTACTTGCTTTTGTCTTATGAAGGCCCTTATCACTAGGATTATTGAAATAGTTTTTAAGGGTCTTCTTCCTTTCACTTCTAATCACTCCAGACTGATCTTCAGCATAGTCTTCCACATCTGTAAATCTGATAACTTGACTGATGTATAAAACTTGACAGTGAATCCTTGTTGCTTATAAGAGGATAAAAGCAAAATTTAAAAGCCATACATGGGCCTGCGTGATCAGGCCCCTGCTTGCCTTTCTGTCTTTCTTGCTTTACTATCCCCATAAAGGCCTTTGCTCCAGTCCTACCAAATTACTAACATTGTCATTACTCACCAGATTGCTATTTCTTTGCCTGAAATGTACCTTCCTCCCCATCTCTCTTAGCTTTCTGTCTTTAGAAGCTAGTTTGAGGTCACTCACTCACCCAGTAATTTCAGTCTGAGAAAGTGCTTTATCCAGTGCTCTGGGCTTAGTCGGTTCTTGGATGTATTGAATTCCTCTGAGCCCTGTTGCTTGTCTCTGTCATTCTGTCACTTCCAGCGAGGAGCTTTGTCCTCCCCCACTGCCCCACACATACTTGATCTGGGCGCATTAAATTAGCATTCTTCCTCCGCTCATTCTGAGATGCTGAGGTCAAGTGAAGCTGAGTTTCACACTGCCCAGGGACGAGTGACTTGTGTATGGGAAAGTTAACCTCTCTGATCCTCCATGTTTTGATCTGAGAAATGGTCCTGATGATGATCATTGTTTCACAGAACTGTAGTGGGAAGTGTGAATCAGATTCTGTGGGCAAAGCAGTTCGCCCCGTGTGAGGTAGAGGGTGAGGGCTCCGTGAGTACTAACTTCTGAGTGCAGCAGTCCCCTGCCCACCATCTGTAGCTTTGTCTTTCTGTAGCTTCACTTAGCCATAGTTGACATGGTCTTAAAATATTAAGAGGAAAATTTCAAAGCTAGTCCATTCATAAGTTTTAAATGGCGCACTGTTCTGAATGGTGTGATTTCACACCATCTCACCTTGTGGTGCCTGGGTCATGACCTTTGTCTCCCGTATCCATACTGTGCACACTACCTGCCCACTGGTCACTCGGCGGCCATCTTGGTTATCAGGTTGGCTCCCGTGGCACTGCACTGCTGGTGTCCAGGTAACCCTTATTTATTCTGGCAGTCTCTCTCTTTTCATGGGGGATGCATTTCAAGGCACCCAGTGGATGCCTAAAAACATGTCATACTGAACCCCAGGTATACTGTGTTCTGTACACACACAAACTTAATGCATTTTTAAAAAATCTTAACTAAATGCTTGTATGCTGTGGCTGTACCTTTCATAGTTTGAGGTTTGCTAGCTAGACTAGTATGTGTTATTTTCTCCTCCTTTACAATTTCATGGATCAGGGCATTTAGGTCAGTGGTAGAATCCTCCTGAGTTTGATCCCTAGGGCTGCTGAGAAAGAACAAGAGGAAGGAGAAGAAAACGAAAGAGGGAGAGGGAGGAGGGGGATTCCTCATAAGACAAGGAAAGCACTTCACGGATTTACTTCAGGGAAGCACTTCGTGACTTTTCTTTGGATACCCAAATTGGTAGTGTCGCTGCTGTTGAGCCTGGAGCTTTTAATCAAGTAAAAAAATCTTACTTGAGTCTAAGCATTGCAGTACTGCTTCTCTACTGAAGGTCTCTTCAGCCAAGGTTGAAGTTAACGGTGACCCCCTTTGTTGCCCTTAGTAACCAAGATGACCACTAAGTGACTAATGGGTGGGTAGCATTTATGGTGTGGAGATACTGCTTTTTAGCCCAGGATGGACGGAGCATATGGCCTGAGATTTTATCACACTACTCAACATGACCAACAATTTCAAAGTGATGAATTGTTGATTTCTGGAATTTCCCATTTGTATTTTTACACTGTGGTTGACCCGGAGTAACTGAAGCCATGGAAAGCAGAACTGCAGATAAAGGGGGACCGATTACTGTTACGGCCCCCAAACATAGCAGTGGTGGTGCTGGCAATTCAGACATGCCAAAGAGAAGCTGTAAAGGGTTCTCTTACGCTGCAAAGGTGAAAGTTTTTGACTTAGTGAAGAAAAAAAGAAAATGCTGTATGTTGAGGTTGCTAAGATCTATGGTAAGAAAATATCTATCCATGAGATTATGAAGAGCAAAGAAATTCATGCATATTTTGTGGTACCTCAGGTTGTAAAAGCGATGGTCACAGTGTACGATCAATGCTTAGCCGAGATGGGAGAGACATTAATCTGTGGGTGGAAGATGTACAGAAAGTGGATTGCACTGAAAAGCCCTGAGCTTATGCAAATGCTTCAGTAAGGGTCCCCCCAGCCCCTAAAAGAGCGGAGCCATTCACTGAAGTAAGTGATGGGCGCACAGATTCAGGAGAGTCGCAGGGTTTAGTACTGTTCACCGTTTCAGGCAGGCTCTGGCGGGGGTTCTTGGGAGATGCCCCTGTAGTTCCCCCAGCTTCCCTGGTGTGCCAGGTGCTCAGTCACGGTGGAGGAGGAGTGGGCAGGCAGCTCCTGGCGCTTGCGTGCTGAGTTGAGAAAACAAACAAGTAATCCAAACAAACTAGATACTTTGTAAGGAAATAAACAGAGCCCGGTGACAAGCACCTGGAGTAGGCGGTGTTCAAGGGACATGGGAAAAACCTCTTTAAAGTTCTAAGGACCCAGTGAGAGGAGGATACTGGTACTGCTACATTCTTAAGTTTTAACCAAGTTCTGAAACACATTTTAACTAGTCTTGCCTTCGGTAAATCCCCTTGAGCTAGTCCTTTAACCTGGTCTCAGTTTCTTCAGCTCTGCACTCCCTTCTGACTCTAGGGTGCTGCTTACTGGCAAATCTATAATGTACACTTCACGTTCGATAAAGTAATTTTTCGCTTTGGTAGCTCTTGGTTGTGTACTC
The DNA here is from genome assembly GCF_000276665.1 of Chinchilla lanigera. NCBI lineage: Eukaryota > Metazoa > Chordata > Mammalia > Rodentia > Chinchillidae > Chinchilla > Chinchilla lanigera. The sequence goes on along the minus strand of NW_004955435.1, from coordinate 11,586,896 downwards.
TTTGAAAGAACCTAGGTTTCAGCTTTTTTCCTTGAGTCCGAGTCTGCTGCATTTTTAGTAACATTGACAGCCCTTAAAATTGAAAACTTTTAGAGAGCTATTAAGACTTTTTGTGTACCTCTACTTTTGGAGACACAGGTATTCTAAAGAGATCAAAGCATAATAAAGAATGATACTTTGATTTTTGCATCCTCTTTTGGTGTACTTACTGAGAATATTATTTGTATAACCTAGAAATCTAGTTTGAGAAGTTTGAGAATTGAAATTGAACTTCAAGAGCCAATCAGTGCTTCTTTGGGCAACTTTTTCATTGGATTCCTAATATACCTGCAAATATGCACACAGGAGCAGGTTTATAGATACAATGAGATATATGTATCTATAGACATTTAATTGAGTAACTTATTGAACTGTATAAATGTATTCCTACACATATGATTTTTTTTTTTAACTTAACACGTAGCTATCAAGTATTATATGACTGGATGTTGTTTTTTTTTTTTTTTTTTTTTTTTTGGTACCGGGAACCGAACTCACAACCTTGAGCTTGCCAGGCAGGCGCTTTTGCCGCTGAGCTAAATCCCCAGCCATAATTGTTGTCAACAGCTGGTTTTTTTGTTGTTATTTTATTTTGTTTTGGTACTGGGAATTGAACTCAGGACCTTGCACTTTCCAGGAAGGTGCTATACCACTGAGCTATATCCCTGGCCCCTGGATGTTGTAATACCTATTTTATGATCAGCTTCATTTTGTCTTTAGGTTGTGTATAAGGGGTGATCAAAATATGTGGTAAATAGTAAAAAAATTTTATTACAAAATTGATCTACCTTTTCTTTCCTTTCCTCTTTTCTCTTTTCCCCCAATCCCAGGTGTTTTTTCCTTTTGAGAAGTTTCTTTCCCTTTCACTTTATCTATTGTACTTGATTTTGCATGCCTGTACCTGGTAATCTGAGTAACTACTTTGAAGATAACAAATATGCAATGTAATAACCATTGTTAATTTCCTATCATCTTGTTTTGAAATTCTGTATCGTTTTTATTTTCTTTTTTCTTTAAAATAAAAAGATTATTGCAATAAAGACACATTGCTGTTAATCCCCCCTTAAAAAACTCCCTCTCACTTCAAATGCATCCCGTCCACCTTGCTACCTTCTGGAGCAGTTCTGGAAGTCCTCTTGTGTGAGTATCTCTGAGATGTCATCAAAAATACAAGGAATGTTGATGCCAAGTGCTATTTAAAGAAAAACAGGCTCATAAAGTCATACTGTGTGTCCTTACTCACCGTATTCACCAGTTCTGGCACCGTGGGACTTCTGGTTCTTTCTTCAAGGTGAAATTGACCGTGAAAAGTAAATGCGATGAATTAATTCAGGACACTGGCAGCAGCCGAGACTGTGCATCTAAAGACACTCAGGAAAGAGAACTTCCAGAAATGCTTCAGGATGTGGCATGAATGATGGGATAAATGTCTTCAAAACTAGGGGGAGGTATTTTGAGGTGGTTTTAATGGTGATGTGTCTTTTGCCACAACAAGTTTAAACATTTTTATACATTCACTGTATTTTTGGATCACACTTTGTATAAGATCCTTTAAAGAGGCTTTAAAACCACAGATGCTTTTAATCTTCTCTTTAAGGAAAGCATCATTATAGAAAATATAAGTAGTTAAAATAAATGATTATAACATAGCATACAAACAGTAGACAAATGAAAAGGTACAGCATTTTGGAGGAGCGCATGACAACACTCTTCCCAAATATGGTGATGGAAGATGCTATGATGAATATATAGAGAAAAAATAGGAGGGCTGCTAATACTAGCTATTATTTATTTAGGCACTTATCTTTTACATTGTCTTGTATAGCCATTTTGTTTTGGCCTTCTAATTGCCCTATTATGTTGGCATTGTCCCCATTTTATGGCCAAAAAACTAAGGCCATAAAAATAAATTGGAGATACTAGACACTGGAGCATGACCTGAAGCTATCTCTAACATCAGAATGCTAATGACTGACTGCTGTGCTTCTAAGCAGAAGTTGGAAGGGACCTTCTGTGTAGAAGGCAAGTCATACAGGAAGGTACAGATGGAGGATCCACGCGGAATGCTGGGATTCTGTGGATAGTCCTTGTAGCCTATGTGGAAGAGGTATCTGAGGCAAGCTGGATCTTGAAGTCTATAGAGTTGGTTCTGTGTGTGAGGACCCCTGAGCCTGTATGTATCGAGGGGCCCACAAGTGCTTTTTGGTGAAGAGACACCAGATGAGCTGTTCTGCACTTGGGCGAGGCACTCGGGCAGTGAAGGAGGCTGTAGTGGAAGGACAGTTGTGAGGCTAGCTGCAGGGAGAGCGAGCCCAAGACTGCCACAGTCTTGACAGAGACCTTTACGGAGCAGCAGCAAGAGGGGCCAGGGTACGTGAGTGTGTGGGTTAGGAACTGATGTGACCAGTGAGGGCTGAGGGAGACGTAAGAGGGAACAGTGGCCCTGGAGGACTTCAGGGGAAGTATTTCACTGCAAGAAGGAATTAAGGAGCAGGAGCGGGTGCAACCTAGTGTCTACACAACAGGCTTTTTTTTTTTTTAATGGTAAGGGAATACTAATGGCATTTACCGCCACTTTCTATGCTGTGACCCAGTATGTACTTTATCTGTTTTATTTTTCAACATTTTTATTATTTCAGGGCATTCTAAATTTTCCCAGTATTCCTTTTTGGGTTCTTTTTCTCTTTCTTTCTCTTTCTCTTTCTCTTTTTCTCTTTCTTTTTTTCTTTCCCTTTCTCTCCCTCCCTTCCTGCCTCCCTCCATCCTTCCTGCCTCCCTCCCCCCACTCCCTCCCTTCCTTCCTTCCTTCCTGTGTTGTTTTTGCTTATTGTCTAGTGAAAGCTTAGTCCTTGGTAGAATACCTAAAAATGCTGGTGTCATTATTTATTTTAAAAATGGAAACACTTGTTGTGTTGCGAGGAACTTCTTAGGACTGTTTGCGTTTTCAAGGCTCTGGTACTCACACGCCTGCTAGTACATATATCTTATTCTCAGCCTTAGTTGTCGGACCACGTCGTCCTCGGCTGTGATCAGAGAGTGTGGATCCCATCACATTGGTTTAGGGATTAAGATGTAGTTTATCCAAGTTACATATGGAGTTCATGAGTCTAGTTTCTTCTAAGAAGTTCTTTTCTTTTGGTACCAGGAATCGAACTCACGACGTTGTGCTTGCCAGGCAGGCGCTATGCCGCTTAGTTGTGTCCTCAAGCAAGTTCTTGAATATGGTGAACAAGGAGCCCACAGGGAGAACTGGCTCAGCTCAGTGCATGGCTTTTTGTAGCCAATTTATTGTCTGCCTAAGCAGCGATGCGGAAACCTTGGCATTTAGTCTTTTGACTATTGTGTCTGTTTATTTATTTCCTATGGTATTTTCTGTGTAGATGGTGTTTTTTCTTCGTGTGTTTTGAAAAATGGCATGTGCGCCTCTGTAGAGGTAAAGGAGTGTTGGCACTGGGTTCCCTTACTCAGTGAGTGGAGAAGTTGGGAGTGGAGTTGGATAAACGCTCTCCCTTGCACAGGATTAGGCAGAGGAAGCGTACACCAGGAGCAGCAAGAGCACCAGACAGCTGCAGGAAATGGTGTTTGGCAGTGAATGCAGCTGTAAGGAATCTGACATGGAGGCTTCCTGCTGTATCGAGCTTAGTTTCTGAGTCACTTGTTTTTCACCAAAAACACCTGCGTCTTTGGATGACTCCATTGGAGAAATGTTAGTTGATGACTGGCCTCTATCTGGTTGCTTCGGTACCAGTTATAATCCTTTTTGCGTGCAAAACATTCTGCTGAATTCACACAGTGTCTGAGGAGCAGAGGTGTCAAGATGGGCCAGTGCATAGAGTGGCCAGAGTCATCAGGGTAGAATGAATGGTTTTTAACTCTTCTAAAATATTGCTTGTGGAAGTGTGTGTGCGTCCTCGGTGATTCTAGATGTGTGGTTCACCTTGCCACACTTGTCTCGTGCTTTTGCAGAGGATGGGAAGGATGATGCTTACTACCAGTGAATGAGCAGGTACCCTGTACCTTGGGTGCTAAATCATTTCTATTTCATTTAATGATAGCTGCATATTCATAAATCATCTTAGACAAGTCAACCACTCAAGAATTGGTTGTATTAGAATATGGAAACATACAGGGCACCATTTTTATTGATCAGTCTAGTTTAAGTTTTGGTGGTGATTGGTAAAATTTGATGTGGATTAGGTAGAGCAATAAAAACATGAGAGGAAGACCAGATTCAGGTGAGAAGTATCTGGCATCTTCTTTTTATGTCTGAAAATGTAACAAGGATTCTTCAGCAAAGTCACTGCTACTGTTTTTCTAATTGCCTTAGGCTTTTGAGACAAAAGAACAGAAAATTAGTATTTATGACCACCGGGTAAAAAGTACAATTTTTAGGGAGATAGTAATTTTAAATTTCATGGCGTTTAAGCAAAATTACCATAAACTGGAATGATAAAGACAGGAGTGGTGGTGTGCGCCTGTATTCCCAGCATTCTGGGAGCCTAAAGCAGGAGGATTGTAAGATGAAGCCCAATTTGGGCAACTGAGTGACTCAGTGAGCAATGTCGCAAAATAAAAAAAAAAGCCGAGGGATATAGCTCAGTCCAAAGGCCCTGAGTTTACTTCCGACTACCCCTCAACCCCCTCAGCCATAGAAGGTGTATATTCGCGTTGGTATTTCAAAAAACTGCAGAAGGGCTTTCAGTTTTGTTGTGATGTGGATTTTGATCAGGAGACTGACTCCCCTTCAAGTTTTTAAAAAAATAAATAATAGACATTCACATAGATAAGTGATAAGATACAGCTATCTTTTATCTACGTGATTTTAAGTGTTAATTGGAATTTCTCCTATAGATTTAGAATGATTCCTACTGATGGTGCAAGAATTTCCTAAATAGAAGCAGTTCCCATTAAGGATTCAATTAAATAAAGATTGTGTAGAAAATTATCAGTAATAATCAGACTTTATCATCCTTTTTTGGCTATTGGTTTCAAGAAACTCAGAATTAATTTCTAAATCTATAGGACAGTCATTCAAGTGCATGAAGATTTTCATTATGTCCCTCTAAAACCATTTTCTTCTTGATTTTTTTGGTCTGTAATCTTTTTACTTCTAAGAACAATTTGAGATATCATGACAACAGGAAAGATACAGATTTAAGAAATTTAACATTGAAAGAGACAGACACTACTTAGAGGAAGAGAAACTATCATTATAGAAGTGAGTTCGAGGATGACACTTATCTCTCAGCTGCCTTTAAATCAGGAAAAAGACTAACAGATTAATCTAGAAGTGAGTTTACGACCGAGCCTTGCAGCCCCTGTGCCCAGTGAAATTTGGGCAAATCTTTATTAGAAGCTCAGGTACTAAAAAAAAAAAAATTGACATAAATAAATGTATTGAAATCTAGAAAGACTAGCATAAAGACTGCTTATATTTGCCCATTTTTCAAAAAGTAACAAACATTAATAACTTAATGTCCAACTAGTTTTGGAAATTTTCTTCTTACACTATTAGCATTAACATTATGGACCAACTCGCTAGTTGTTCCTTCTTTAATTAAACATAAGTGCAATAAAATTGTACAATTTCCCAACTTTGTCAAATTAATATTTGTAATGTGTTTACTGTACTTGTCCATAGTGACAAAGCATTTTTATTTTACATGCATTTGGCTTAACATGCCTTTTTATTTATAATACTATGTGGAAAAATAAAAAAAGTATCTATTTGCCCAATACCTTGGATATTTGGCCTGCTGTTTGACAGTTTAAAACTGCGTAAATTCAAAATTTTAGGCACAGTTTACAAATCTATTTTTGCATTTAGTTTTATTACTCTGTATGTAACAATATTAAATTTCATGTTTTTAAACTAGTGTTAATGCTTATCATCATCAATTCTTTCATATAATTTCCTCATTTTATTTTTAATTCATATTCTCTGTTGGCTGCATTAAATCACTCAGCAGTTTTTTCAGAGAAATTCATTGGATGATTGACTTTTCTTAACCCCTGTGTACCTGAGAATATCTTCCACTTGCCTTCATACAGAACTGTTTGGCAAGGTATATAATTCTTGGTTCAAATTTATTTTCTCTTAAAACTCTGTAGATGTCGTTCTGTTGTCTTCTGGCATTTAGAATTGCAAGGGGAAAATCTGAGATCAGCTTCTCTTTTGCACTATTGTATGTAGGATTGCTTTCTCTGTCAGGATACTTGTAAATTTTTTTCTTTGTCCTTGCAATTTTCAATTTAAAATAAGTCACCAGGACTTGTTGTTTTCTCTTCATTAAATTTACAAGGTACCATGTATGCCTTTTCCATTTGTAGGCCTACTGGAAAATTTTCTTCCATTAGTGCCTTAATTAATGTTTCAGCTCCATTTGCTTTGTCTTCTGTTTCAGATATTCCTATTACTTGTATATTTTGGTTGGATCCTCTAGGTCTGTCTTCTTTTTTCTCTTTTCTTCTTTTGCTGTTTTCTCTACATTCTGTGAGAGTTTCTCTTTTTTTGCATTTACTTCATAATTTGATATTGTGGTCAGTCCTACTTATATGGTCAGTCCTACTTCCATTAACTCTCACAACTCCCAGAAACATACCAACTGCTCTAACATTGTTTACTTTATCGTTGAGTATATGTCTTTGATTCCCTCTGCTATTGATAGTTAGCACTTTCTATCTTTTCTATGTATATCAATGTTAAGACATTCTCTTGTTAGCGCTATTACTTGCTTTTGCACTGTTGTTATTATGTATGACCTTTTCAAAGACTTTCTTTTTTTTCAGCAATAGAGTACAAAAATTAAAGGAAGTCGTCCAAAGCACACAAATGAAATTGCAGAGCTTCCAAGATCTGTTTTAACTTAACAAGGATTGCATCAATATTTAGATATTAGATTTGGTTGTCATGTCAAGGAACAATGTTTTCTTTAGCAGTTTTGTACATATTTTGAATTTATTTTTATGATAAGCTACTAAAGGTGATGACCATTTCTGAGAGGTTTGAGTTGAATTTATTCTGTTGTTCTTTGAGTTTAGGATAATTTGAATTTTCTCTAGTTCAGGGAAATTTTAAACGACTTAGGTGCATTCACAGTATATAATGAGATCAGTATATGTTTTTGTAAGACTTGAATAATTTAAATCCTACAGTGCTAAGCAGTTTACAAGTATTTTAGGATTACCTTCCTGGCACTTGCTCAGCCATCCAGAATTATTCATTGTGTTTTCATATACGCTTCTAGATTTTAAAAAGTCGATAAAAATATGTCCTTCCATGAAGAAGCTCTTCAGTTTTTAAGATAATCTCTGGAACTTCAGTTCCAAGATTTTTATCTGGCTTAGTAAAACAAAACGCAAAACAAAACAGAAATGCCTCCAACTCGAAACATATCTAAAAAGCATTTAAATTGTTTAAACCTTGTCAAAAATGTTAGAGTTGTATTGAGCCCTGATTAAAAGAACCCTATAATTTCAGGAAGATTTAGAGTTAGATGTAATGCACTTGCTCATGGGATTTCATTTCCATTGAGAGTTTACCCACGTTATTAACTATGATTCACATTTCCTGGATTTTCTGATGTAGAGATTCTTTAATTTTTTTTCCTTATACTCTGTCATTAGATTTAAATTTGTCTTGGATTATGGTTTGAAGAAACTGGTATGGTTTATGTCTAGATGTCCCCCTGAAGCCTTATGCACTCACAGGTGAGGCTTTTGTGAGTTTACTGGATCCAGGGGCGTGATACTTACCAGTGGACTAGTCCACTGATGACTTTACTATACAGCTAAATGTGGCTGGGAAGAGCAGATCGCTGGGGATGTGGTGGGTCGATTTCCTCCCCTCCTCCCTTGCTTCTTCTCTACTTCCTCTGCCTGCCATGCCATGAGCTGTTTCTCCTCTGCCATGACACACCTTGGGTCCAGCTATGAACTGAAAGTTCTATGAATGGGGTCAAAATAAACCTCTCCTCCCTTGATGTGTGAGTGTGAAGTATTGTGTCTCAGTGACAGGAAAGTAACGTAAGACAGAAATGTGTTCAAATGTCAGATGCAGTAATTTTGCAGGAGAGCTTGGAAAAGACTAGAGTGCATTGGATTTTAGAAAGAACTATTTCAGTAGCACCATACATCCATCTTAAAGTGAGGGTCATGTTTTTAATCTTGGCCCTTTAGTAGCAAAGAAATAGAAAGGAAATAAGAGAATTTCTCATAGTTGAGTGGATATTTTTTATCCTTAAGAATTATTAACTCAAGGCTAGATTATTATATTGAATAATTTCTTAAATTAAAAGTCATAAAATAGAATTTTTGTCTCTTTACAGAGCCTGAGTGGTTCTGAATTTTTTTTAAAAAAATAACTTCCAATTAATACAATAGTTGTATTCTCTTTTTCATGAAAAATTTCTCATGTTATTCATGCAGTTTTTTCACTTTTCTTAGCGTAGCTGACCTCAGAAGAGTGACAGGTCCTTCTTTGGAAGTCCAGAAAAGTCTTTTGATGAAGCTGTCTTTTTCTGAGACAAGAAGCAGGACAATCAATAACTTCCCCTTTCATTCTGCCTTTATTCTGAATATTTTATGACAAAAGCTGTTTTTAAAGTTTTAAGAGAATCCATAAAGTTCAGATTTGCCAGTAAATATATAAATTCCCTGAACAAATGAAAAACACAGGAAGGTCTGTGACATGAAACAGTAGTTGAAAAAGTGCTGAGGTGGAATCTTATTTTCTTTTTTGAGATGGAGGGTGAGACAAGGTCTCGCTGTGTAGTTTAGGCTATCTTTGAACTCACTATGTAGCCCGGCCTGGCCTTGAGCTCGCAGTGATCCTCCTGCCTCAGCCTCCCAAATGCTGGGATTACAGGAGCATGCCACCAAACCCAGTGAAGTGGAATCTTTTCAACACTTAATATGTTCTGTTGTCTCTAACCCTGCATCATTTATTGCCATGGAAAATGTGTTCCTATGGTCTTAAAAGTTTCAAACAAAATTTCACATGCATGATTGAAGGTACTCAGAAGGCTGAGGCAGGGGGATCAAAATCAAATCCAGTCTAGGCAGCTTAGGAAAACCCTGTCACAAAAAATAAAAAAAGCCTGGAGATGTAGTGCAGTGGGATACTTTGGTAGTGTTTTTATATAGATATTAGTGTATAACATATATTATGAAACCAACATTTGTGAAATGCTCAATAAAATGTTTTTATGGATCAGTTTGTGGTATGTGAAAAACCATCATCTTAAGATTTTTACCAATAGTAATGAAACAGTAGGTATGCTGTTAATTTATTACATATTTTAATACCTCTTTAGAAGATATTTTTAGCTAAAAAAATAAAAGTGGTACATAAAGAATTTAATAATGCCAAGAAATCTGTTTTCATGGATAGCTTTTCTTCGATGTTTGCATTACACCTTTAAAAGTTTATTATTAACTTTTAAAGTTTGGTAAAATGAAACATATGCATATGCATGTAGGGTGGTAAAAATCTCAAGGCAGTTAATAATTTTATCTGTTTTGTACAGTTTTTCTGTAAGACTGACGGTGCTGTGTGTAAGGTCTTCAGCATGGTGCCTGACACAAGTGAGTGCTAGAAACATGTTCGCTGAAAGCTAGTGGGACAGAGGCAGTTCTTTTCTTATTTCTGTTTGCATACTGTTCCTCTTTTTTAAAAGTGTAATCTCCATGCTTATTACAGCTTGTATTTTATAAAGTTTGTCAATTAGACATTAAAGAGACACATTTACTCTTTGTAAGGAACCAAATAAACAAAAGAGATAAAAATGCAGGTAAAATAAATGCAAAAGCATTTTTGGTTGATTGCTCAGTAATAACAGTAATGTTACACTTCATGATTCTTTTAGAATTGTATGCATTGGCCGAACCATATGAGATTGGTAATATTTGACAGAAATTACAATTTCTTGTGGTTTTACCTAATGCCATGACTCTGATGGCTTAGTAAGCTGGTTAAATAGTTGTTTTAAATAGGGAAGAACTGGGAGTACGGATGATGGAGTCATGTGTGGCCTTCTTGTTTTGGAGGGGTAAAATTATAACCAAATGAATGTATTTGCAGGGAGTTAGGTTTTCTTTTAACATAATGTAGCACAGTAGGTTGTTGGAATTAGTCAGGGGACCTGTGTTTGAAGAGTTTTCCAGTCTGTCCCTTACTGATTGCTTGATCTTTTATTGAATTATTTCTTGGCTAGTCAACTAGAATTTAATGTTTACTATTTAGAAATCCAGATTATTAGGACTTGGACTTGTTTTTAGTAGGTTTTGCAAGCTAATTAACACAAAATCTGCCCTTCCCTCCCTGACTTCGGACAGCTGTATCTCTGTGTTGGTCACTGAGCATCCGTATTGGTTACTACTTACTGTAATTACATCTGACTGGCTAAATTTTAATTCTCTCAAGAATGGCGATTTGTGGTGGCAAAGCTAGGCACGTGTAAGTTCTTTCTAGATATTCATTCAGTTTTTGGAAAAAAATAGTAATTAAAGACAAGTACTTTGGACTTTTTTTTTTTTTTTTGCTGCTGCTGCCTTTGTTCACCAGTGGTAAGAGCCAGATGCTAACACATTTCATTTTACAAATATCCAAACATTAATTATTCACTCAAAGGATGATATTAAGACAGGTAAACCCTGACAATGAATCATAAAATCACACATCAAGGTTTTGAATCTTATTCAGATATTGAAAAATCATGTGCAAAGACATTTGAGTTTTCTGTTGGAAAACTCCAACTCCATGGAACTGTCACAGCTTTTGAGAAAATCTGTCAAGAACAAATCTAATGATGATTTATTCTTTGAAAATAAACCTCCTGAGTTCAGGGGAAGGTGATGACATAAGATAATAGATGCTCCTTTTGCTTAATTCTGTATCCGTTGATGGTTCACGTTAGCATTTGTTCCCTACATCGTGTTGTAAAGATTGGACAGAGTAATCTTGTTTAGATTGCTGAATACTTTAGTTAGTCCTGTCACTTCAGCATATATTTCCTTGAAAGATAATTCTCAGATTCTTGATTGGTACCTAGAATACAGGGAGAAATTTGTGATCATTCTTGTGAGTGATGACAGGGTCTTCTGGGTTTATGAAGATTTTTGAAAAAAGACCTCTGTATTTGCCTTCATATTCATAAAGTACTTGGATTTCATAATAACAAGGAAAATTTCATACTGTTTTTGGTAGATTTCAGCCAATCTTTAGTTAACAAGAGACTATAACTTGAGAATAAAACAAAGTTCTATTAGTTACAGTAAGCTAAGTAGGCAATTTAAATGAACTATTAAAGTAGTAATGTTGATTTTTAGGGTGCTTGTCAGAGGGGAGAAATGCCAGTTAATGTTTGTCGAGTCAGGAGATTGGGTAGATATTTTTGTTATCTATACACAAAAATGTTTCACTTCTTGTCTTGATTTTGGCTCTAATCAGATCATTGATATATGAAAATTCAGAGAAGAATGCGGTATCCTGTACCCAATAGCTCCCGGTTGTTTAGAATGTTCTGAATGTAACTACTGGCTTCCGGGAACACATTGGTGCTGGGTTATGTGCAACAGGGTGATACCAACCGTAACATTTCAAATGATACTTCTGTGACTCTCACCAACCCTTTCACCTTTCTTTAATTTCTCACCTTATTTATGGGATTCCCATATTTCATGTGGGCCTTGGAGTAGTCCCGTTGGTAACCATGCGGTCCGCCTGTCATCGTGTTCCTCACCTGCTCATCTGCTGCCAGCAGTGTCCTTTGTGAGCTTGCTTATAAGGGTGCGTGGGGTGGTCTAATGTGCCAGAAGATGCCAGGCCCGCCCTCTGCTTCTTTCTAGGTAGTGCGTGTGTGACCTTTGCTGGCTGTGAGGACAGCGGGATACCACCATGGTAGTGAAGCGTTGGAAGCCAGCTGAAGCCATTAGAAAGCTCAGGGGTGTGGTGGCATGCAGCGTCCAGGCAGAAGTGGGAGAAAATTGTTCTGAGCTCTCCCAGTACTTTTTCCTTCCTTACAGCCTGCTCCCTCCTTGGACTCAGCGGTTGTTCCCAGGGTTGCAGCAAGGAACGATTTTAAGCAAGGCATCATGCTCTATATTGCTTTTTCTGATTGATTTGCCATGACGTATAATGCTTTTTTAATTAGGTTCCTCAATCTCTCATACTATTAGATTTATAGTCGGTCATCTTACCGATCATAAGCACATCAGGCATATCTGACACTTACAGATTAGGGCTCTAGTTATAATGCAATTTCTGCCACTCCTGCTGTTCAGGAACTTACAAATGGATTTTACAAATACAAGATTTCATAAAGAGCCTTTTAGGTGGAAGGTACTGGAGTGCTACTTACTAAGCCTATTTCTCTTTCTTTCTGGGTGCCTACCTGGAGTTCGTTCCCTTGTAGTTAGAGATAGCCATGTGCCTGGTCTTAGGCAGTAGAAAGTTTATAGAAATAATGTGTCGCTTCCAGGTCTGGCCCGCTGAAAACCTTACACATGCTACCCTCCATGTTTCATTTGCCTTTTTCCCCATTCACCAACTGAGTGTAGAGGTCCTTGAGTCTCAGAGGATGACAAAGACATGACCCGCTATGATCCACAACTGTGGTGATCCCCGGTCCCCAAATCCCTGTGTAGGGGAAAGTTGTCTGCTGTGAACCAGGAGCACCATGGTTGGATTATTACCCAAGTGAAAATAAACTTCTAGAGGTGTTAAAGTACTGCAAGTTAGAGGTTTGTTACAGCTGTTAGTGTGCATCACTTTTTTCATAGTTCTCAATCTTTCCACTTTCACATATATCTGACAGCTGAGACATTCCTACCATATTGATGATTCACTATGGCAGAGAAGAGTTTCAGGGTCAGGGAGCACACTGTAATCACATGTGGCATAAGTGCCTAGGCAGGAAAGCTGCAGAGAAATGTTATTAGCTGTAAAACAACAATTAGACCTCTGTTAGAACAGTTTTAGTGGAATCGGAGTGGCAAGAGATAAGATCACAGAAGCATAAAATGCAGTTGATAAATAAGCAAATGGAAATAGCAAATGAAGTCACTGAATATACCAGATCCTGGTAACACAATCCTAGGATCACAAAATTCATGGAAAACTAGAATTTTGTAATGTTGAACTCATTTGTGAGAAAAGCCCAGGGTGAGGATCTTCAGTGATGTCATAAGGAAATCTTGTATCTTTGTTTGGTCATGGTAGTCTTGGTTTATGTCTGTTTACCTAGCATAAATATTTATAGTGACCTTCTGCTCTTAGCAGTAACCCAGTTTGGGAGAAAAATACGATGCAGTCACCACTACACTATGACACCTTCAGCTGGGTGCACAGGGTAAAGGCTTGGAGTTGAGCAAGGAGCTGTTAAACATACAGAAAATTAACTCACGAATAAGTTGCCACTTCATCTTTGGAATGTTCCTTAGCTGTGTCTCATGAGGAAGCAGAAATGCCGTGCATCTTGTTTAGCTTTACTGGTGGGGTAGGATATGGGCCTGTGCCTGGGAAGTAGAATATTGGGTGACCTTAGTTGCTTTTGATGTTGTTTTTGTTCATTTATAATCGTTTCTGTTGGTTTTCTCTTGGGTGGTCTTCTGGTCATAAAAAAAAAAAAAACTTTGGTTTTAAAAAACATTGACACCCTAAAGGAGGTAACAACAATGTGCTTTTTAGCACTTAGGAGATGTGAAAAGCCTTTTAAATGCAGAAACAAAAATTCATAAGTTAAATTTTGACAAGATGCTTGTTATGTGAAACTAGAAAGCCGAATCTCCTGTGTATGTCAGACTCTGACAAAATATGTAGTATGTTTGTGGTAAATAGAGTGTTACAGTTTTATTCTCTACAGAGTTTTAATATAGTATTAATAGAATGCCCCAGAATTAGTTATAACCTTTAATACTCCAACTTGCTGTTACTATTTGAGTTTTACAGATGATGGTTAGGTAACTTACCACAGTTTATAAGGGGTAAAGCTGGGATTTAAATCAATGTAGTTGTATTCCAGATTGCAAATTCTTCACCTCAACTCTCCTACATAAACGCAAAACTCAGTAGAAGAATGCTCAAAGGATGTAGAATGCTCAAGATACAGCTGGTTCTTACGCAATAGAACCACAGACAGGTGCACACACTTGGGCACTCTTATTTATGCAGATGGCCAGTAAATATGCCTAAGCCTGTCCACAATTTCAGCAAGAATCAATACACATTTTAAAAACTCTCCGTGCTTCATTTTCTACCAGATTAACAAGTCTGTTTTTTCAAATGGAAATACTAAGACTTGATAAAAGTGGAGAGAAACACTGGCATTTATGTTGTTAAGTGTACACTTTCCTGACACTGAAAATGGCTGCTGATGCACCGGTTTTGATAAGAACTTGGCACCATGCCTCCCAAACCTTGAACTTGATAGTCCTCGGCCTAATAGTTATATTTTCAGGATTTATCTAAGGAAATAAATACTCATAAAATCTCACATCTCATCGTAGATACCATAATAGAAGCCATGTTATTTTAATAACTTGGAATGAAAATAGTAGCAACTTGAATAGAAGCAAGTTGATTAAATGAATTTTCAAAGCTCTGTATACTAGAATATTCTGCAGTCATGTATTCTAAGAAAGTGAATGACAAAATTCTTACGATATAGTAATGAAAAGTACAATCAGAATGCAAACTGTGATCTCAGTTTTATTATACATACAATATATATGCATAATATGTATATATTATAGATTATCATAGATAATAGAGATTAGCATAGCATAGATTATATGCATATAAGCCTGGTAGAAAGTTTACCAAAGTGTTAACTGTATGTTTTTCAGTGGTTGTATTTGGGGTAGTTTTTATATTAAGGATATTTTTTGTACGTTCTTAAAATACTACATACAATGAACGTATCTTTCTTAATCAGATACAAGTTTTATTTAAAAAATTTAAGGAAGAAAATTTTGAGGAGTTTTGGGAAAATGCTTGTGACCTCAAGTTATTTCTCTTGAAGATTATGAATTTGGCTTAGAAAGGAACAGGGAAATGAAAAAGAGAAGGGAGAAATAGGAATGTCATCATTCTTACGGGGAAAGACACTTCCTATATTCCCTTTTCAAAAAACTGTGTTAAAATTATAGGTGCAGTTTCAATAGTGTTTGATTCCATTCAAATAAACAGTTGAAATTCTGGTAGTTATTTTCTGGCATTAGTAGCCCAATCCTGGCACCCTAGGTTGGAGGCGTGGGAATTTGTTTGTGCCTCTCAAGTGTGGCTTTTCCAGGAATTAGCTCTGCGTCAGTGAGAATTACAGAAAGGGGAAAACAAAACTCACTGTAATGCAATTGAAATGGAGAGTTATGTTTCCATTTTGTTTTATTTATTAAAACCTGGAACTTTTGAAAATAGTTTTGTTTTTTAATCAGGAAATTAGTAAAAGAGAATCAATTTCTCTCTGTTTCCAAAATTACTATATAAATAAAGCACTGTATTGATCACTTTTTATAAGTGAGTAGATTCATGTATTTGGTAAAACATAGATGATGCTGATGTTATATACATTTTAAAAAACCTTGTGTATTACCTGTTTATTTCCACGAACATCCTGATCTAGCAGGAATTATTTTTCAGAGCCTTTTCTCTTGGGGACTGCATCCTGTGGGAATACTTCTGTTTCCCTTTGGTTTCCTGTGTATATAAGGAACCCTTAACAATGACAAGCATAGAATATATGATGATTTTATTTTGTCTCGCAAATAGACATGGAAACATTATTCCTCTGGGGCTAAACATAAAATGAATGAAAAATTGTCCAGCTGAATAGGCAAAAGTATTTAAGACTAAGTGAAATTCACTACTGAAACGTGCTGTTTTTTCTCCCGAGTGTTCTTTAGTTCAGATGCACTAAGTGTTACCTGTGTACCAGAAGATAATGGATGGTGGAAAGGCCTCTAAAGGCCTTCGTCATTGTCCTTGGCCTTCTTTCCAGGTCTTCTTCCATTAGCTTTTGGAGTGACAGTTCACTCTGTTGTGCACGTGGCAGCTACTTCTGTGCATTCTTCCCAACTCTTGGCTTTTTCCCAGGTGTGCCTGGGACCCTGCTGCTTTCATTGTTGATCATCACCTAGAGTTCAAGACGACTCTTCTTTCTCCCGGTACTGAGGAGCTTGGAGCCAAGGGCGCACTTACCTTGACTGTCACTTCATTCCCTATTATCCAGCCATCCAAAAGGAAATATATGTGTGATGCACTGTGATAGATGCAGGTAATAGGAAAAAAATGACCATCATGGTAGGGGAAAAACCTTAAAAAATGACTGATTGACCTGATAGCTCCATAAATTCAAAAGAAGAAAGTGTTGGTAACCACGAAGCCTTTTTAAAAGATAATCTCATGAAGAATTCTCCTCTGTTCCCAGGCTTGTTTCATTGTCATGATATTCTAGAACTCTTCTGGGGAGACCTTTTTGTTTGAACCTCACCATAAGAATGTCCTCACTCTGGTAGGCTTATGTTTCAGCCTACCCAAGAATTGTCTATGGCAACTTGTCAGATGCAAGGCTTCTGCAGTGATGCATTTTCTAGTGTCTGTATTTCTCAGTCCAGAGTAACATGGGCAGGAAGATTTGGAGTAGGCAATCTGGAGTGAGGTTTAGATTTCCACATCTCAGCCTCTTCTGAATCTCTTTACTAGAATGGAGGTTTGAATGTGCCTCCTCATTCTTCCAGAAGATTGCTAGGGAATTGAACCATCTCCCTCCAAAATATATATTCTTGCATTTTTCATCCTTGATGCCACAGAGTAATTTGAAGATAGTAATCCTAAATCTATATTGGATTAGTGGGATCTCCAAGTTGTAACTGATAGAACTCTGATTTGAGCTACACTAGTACTAACAAGAACTAATGCTTATTAAATACTAACTGTATGCACTTATACTTTGTTAAGGACTTCCCATTATCAAATTAATAGTTCCATTAACTGTTAAGTTTTGTCACCCACATTTTACATCTGAGAAAACAGATACAAAAGGGTTGTAGACACCTTACTCAAGATGTAAATATTAGAGCCAGGAGTTGAATACAAATAACCTACCTCCAGAGCTATGGCTGTTACGCTGGCCATTATGCTGGGCATGAAGTAGAAAATTTATTGAGTCCTAATTTCCACCAAAAATTGTAACACACTGTTGGGAAAGGCAAGATGGAGAGACAGTTGTAACAAAAAGTTTGATTACCGCTCGCCTCTCTGTCCTTGACTTTCACCTCTCCTTTTCACCAGTAGGCTGCTCTGCTTCCCTTGTAGACTGGATTTCCCGTTATGGTAGGAACATGACTGCTGGTAGATAATGCCGTGCATAGTTCATAACCAGTCTCACTGAAGACGCTCTAAGCTACCAGTCAGGTGGGAAAAATCTCCAGAAAGCCAGATAATAACAGCTGCCTAAATCTGTGCTCCCTTCCAAAATATCCTGCAAACAGTATAAAACAAGGAGAAGAAAAAATTAAAAATACATAAAAAGGACACCTTCAGTCTAACTAGAAAACTAAGCCTATGTAGCCCCCAAATAGCGCCCAGACTTCAAATGAGCTGTGAGCTTACAACGGGAAGAAACCAAATTGCATTCAGCTCTCTCATGCTCTTGCCATCTTAAAAAAAAGTTGATCTATATGTAAGTAGAAGGAGGGACCCGAGAGTCGTGTAGAACTGACCTCCAAAGAGAAAGTCCACTTGCTGGGTGAAAATACTGACAATATTTTTAATCTGTTTCACAAAGACACACAGATTCATCGTCTATACCTAAAACAGAATGATCTAGAAAGACTAAATGCTGTGGGCGAGCCTGCCCTGGGCTCCGCGTGGGTCAGCTTTCGCCCTGGACCGCATGAGTGTGCCTGGTTTGTACAGAGTACTTCTCTTCAGCCGGCTCCCTTCCTTGGCTGGTTGGCTACATCCAAGGTAGTAGACTCATTTGGTAAAGAACCCCTGACTCAATTTTTTTGGCTTCCTGTATCTTTGCTTGGAGCATGATAAGAACTGATAAGAACTTTGACTAAGGAGCACTTCCCCGGTGGATTACAGCAAATCTGTGAAGTGTGAGTCGGCAGTGGTGTGTATGATGTGGGCCACTTGGCAGATGCGCCCGTGGTCAGACACACTGCAATTCAGCATTTGTGGCTGAGACCTAAATACAGATATCCATTAAAGTATAGGGACAGAACAAAAGCACAGTATTGACATTCTTTCCTGATCTGTTTCCCTACTGTCCTGGTCTTTAAATGGTACCCATCAACAAGGATTGTTGTACAAGCCAGGTATGGTGCCATGTGCCTGGAGTCCCAGCTACTTGGGAGGCTGAGGTAAGGGGAGCATAAGTGTGAGGCCAGCCTGGGCAACTTAGTAAGATCCTGTCTCAAAAACCAAACAAACAAAACCACAAAACCAAAACAAAACAAAATACCAGAAATTGAGGCTAAAGATGCTCCCTATGTTCAGTCCCCAGCACCACAAAACACAAGTAAACACAGTCTTTTATTTGGAAGTAGGAAGTGAGCCGAATGCTCTCTAGCATACTGAAGCAGTGACTTTTCATGCATTGACTTTAGAGTGCTAATGCCTACTTCCCTAAGAGCAAAACATGTGGTTGTGTTTGTTTCTTTCTTTTCTTTTCATAGACTTCCTTCTTGATCCTATTTTCTGGAAGATATTGTGGAGAATTAGTATCCCTCCTTCAGTTTTTGGTGAAATTCACCAGTGAAACCACATGGGCCTGATGTGTATTTTTTGTAAAGTTACTAAGTATTGGTCGTTTTTTAAAGCTAGTACAGTTCTGTTGGTATTATCTATTTCTCCTTATGTGAGTTTGTTTTGTGTAAGAAATTGTTCCAACACATATGAGTTACAGAATTTTTATGTATAGAGTTGTTCACGATGTGGTTTTTGTTCTTCTGTTAATGTCTGTGGCATTAGCAATAATGGCTCCCCATTTTTTATATTGGTAATTTTTGTCATTTTTTCTCACTTAGTTCTACTGATATTTGTAGGGAGACTTCCATAATCTTTACCCAGTTTATTACTTAGAAAACTGAACATTTAGATAATCAAGTGCAATAAATTTATTAATTTAGATTATTATAGATTGCCTCTGACAGGTTTTAAAAATCAAGAATTTAAAAGGCAAGTCAATACATAGTCTTCTGTACCATTCTTCTCCATCTTCTGCTTTTCCCCAGAAAGAAGTATTTTTAATTATTCTTACCTGTGTCTTTGGGGTTCACTATTAAATCTTTTGTTAGCATATCTATAGCTGATATTTTTGATTTATAAATGTAAAAACACTTTACTGGCTACTATAACTTGGGATTTAGCTTTGTAATTTTATGTTCTCTTTTTCCTCATTCAGCTTTATTTACAATTAAACCAGTAGTACTTATATAACTATTATCAATATGGAAACCGTGATGCTACATGGTTTTTGTTTTTTTTTTGAGACGGTGTTTGGCTATGTAGGTCAGGCTGGCCTGGAACTCAGTAATCCTTCTGCCCAAGGCTCCCAGATGCTGGGGTTACAGGCATGTGCTACCTTGCCCAACTGCTATATAATTTTAAATGTTTTACATGGAGTAATACATAGTGACTGCATTACCCAAGCTATGCCAATGATTTAATTTTTTTAAAGAGACATAAGGAGATTTATTAGACAGAAATTTTAAAAATACCTACTCAAAGAAATAGAGTGCAAACCCTTAGGAGAGACTGATTTAATTATTAACTCATCTATTTTCAGCATTTAGTGAATGTTCCCTGTGTGTTAGGTTCAGTCTCAGGGATTGTGGGAAATACAGTGAAAAATCAGTTTCTGTCCTCAAGGACCCGAGGGTCTGGTTTGTGAGAGAAAGGATGTGAAGGTGTTAATAGAGGTGCACAGATACGCTAGGAATCTGACAGGAAGCAGGGCTTCCCCTGGCCTGGCTAATCGAGGCCTCCCTAGGAAAGCTGGTTCTAGAAATGAGCACTGAAGGGGCAGGAATTATCTAGATAGACAGAACTAGGAGGGCTTAATGGCGCTGCGAGCAGGGTAGGGGAGCACAGCACCTCGTTTCGTTTTGCATTCTGGACTTGCAGTTGGTTCACCCTTCAGATGTATTAAACTTCACCTTGTCATACTCTTCTAGATAAAGCCACATCTGTGTCTTGATTTTATATCAGTATGAATATTCATGAGAGCCATTTGAAGTAGACCTGTTGCTCCATCTGTGTGGTATGTACACAGACTGCAAATAGTAACCTACCCTGAGAGCCCTCCTGGAGGTACCGTCAGAGTGAGGCCCGGCCGTAGGCAGGAGTGTCATCAGCAAGGAACTCCAGGTTCCTGCGGTCATTGTCATCCTTCTGGGTAATGTAGTGCTTGCCTATAACTGGTATTGTTTATTAAACCAAATTGATAACAGGAAATGGTATTTGCATCTAAGTGTAGTTTTAGATGAATAGGCGTTTCTAATGTCTAATTGTGAGACTTATCAGAAAATTGAGTTTTGAAATGTGTTTTCATAAAAGTGGAGGGTAGCACCATACCTGTAGTTTTATTTGTATTTATTTTTACGAGGGGTTATTTTCTGTTTTATGAGGTTTTCTCTAGCAGTTGAGCATATTATATTTTAGACCAGTCAAGGGCATTGAAAGGTTTCTCTACCTTGGAACTGCATTACTTTGGAAAGTATTTGGTTATTATCTGAGTGTTCATTATGTGTAAATTAACAAGATGACTTAAATTTGTGGTTGCAGAAGCTTCGTTGGCAGTTGCAATTGTATTTTATTTTGCTTAATAGAAATAAATAGTTTTGATCACATCCTAGATGTACGCCTACTCTCTCTGGTCTTGTATAAAGTGTCATTGCTACAGTAAACCAGTTTGAATATCAGCAGGATAATTAAGATAATTTCAGCTTATCAGGAGGATCTCTGTCTAATCACGGCATCGTACTAGCCCGTGGTAGGTCCTTCTCATGTCAATGTTAGTGCTTCTTAGTCATATCTTTGTGTTTTTTCTCTATAATTTTCTAGGAGCTAAAAAATTCTGTGTATGTCTCACTAGATTTTTACTTACATATTAAATTTTTAAAAATCTTTCCGTAGTCAGAATCTCAAATGCATGAGGTAGAATAACATTCACGCAGCCATCACGTGCTAGGACAATGACAGCAGAACCTGAGCTTCAGCAAGGCTGCTGGCTGAGTGAGCAGGAAGAGAAGTACGTCAGTTCACTGGGCAGTTGTGTGTGCTTCATTGAGTAGTCAGGCGTATAAGCAGGAATCAAGCTGATTCATTAAAAATAAGTCTTCGGATAGAATAACAGAGTGATAAGATGTTAGAATTAAGAAGGTCCTTTTAGTTATTTTTACTTTTTTGGAAGACATCAGACTTGAGGTACTCTTATTAAAACCAACATTTGTAGTTATTAATTCATTTAAAAGAAAACTTGCTTATGGATGCTGAAAATAGTTACTAGCTTCTGTACACCGTAATCTTTTTTCCTAGCAAGAACATGTTTCAAGTGACAACAGATTTATGTTGTTTGCGCTGTATGATACACATTTCAAAGGTTTCTGTTTTCTGTAGTATACTGAGGGCTTTTCTTTTTTCTTTTAAAGAGAATAATAAAAAAAGAACAATAGAGAAATACCAACAACATAGACAAAGCAAAGCAAAAATAATAAAAATGATACAGGGTTTCAGAACAAAATGATACAAATTAACAGTGGTTTTTATATTAATTATTTTTACCTTCAACAAAGTTGCTCATTACTGGATGTAAGAATGCAAGTTTGATCAAGCCATTAAAGAGAATAAAAACTAAAAACAAAGGAAACATTAGAAACGATATAGAGCTTCACTAGACAAGATGGTAGGAATTCACCAATGGTTGTTATATTGCATATCGTTGTCTTCAAATTAGTTGTTCAGATTACAGATATAAGCATGCAAAATTGGTCAAAAAGAAAAAAAAATTAGATATTAACTGTTCCTTTCAGTAAACCATTAGACATTAGCAATATAGTTATCCCACCTATCCTTCATATACATATGTATCTTTCTTTTTCTCCTTTTCTTCAACCTAGTTGTTCCTTCCGTTGAACAATTTATTTCCCTTTCATAGCATCTATTGTACATTTTGGGTTTTATTTACTCTTTCAGGTTCTTACACTAGGGAGATAATACATTGTTCAAACATGTGTGTCTCACCTATTTCACTTAGGAGTATGGTCTCTAGTTGCATCCATTTACATATAAAAGCCTCGAGTTTATCTCTTTTATAGCTGAGTAATACTCTATTGTATAAAAATACCACATCTTTTTTATCCGTTCCTTGGTTGATGGGCGTTTGGGTTGTTTCCAAGATTTAGCTGTGACAAATTGTGCTGCTATAAACATGGGTGCACATATATCGCTGTGATAGGATGTTTTTAATTCTTCTGGGAAAACACCCAGAAGGGGAATAGCTGGGTTAAGTGGGTCTTCTCATCCTAGCTTTGTGACGAATCTCCACACTGATTTCCATAGTAGTTTCACCAGTCTACACTCCCACCCGCAATGGACAAGTGTTCCTTTTTCCCCACAGCCTCTCCAGCATTTGTTATTGGTTGGTTTCTTAATGATAGCCATTTTTTCTGGGGTGAGATGGCATCTCAGTGCTGTTTTAATTTGCATTTCTCAAATGACCAATGATATTGAGCATTTTTTCATATATTTATTGCTCATTAGTGTTTCTTTACCTGAGAAGTGTGTTTTCATCTCAGATGCCCATTTTTGGATTGGGTCTTTGAATTTTGGGGACCTGAGTTTTTTAAAATTCTTTATATGTTTTGGATAGAAGTCCTTTGTCTGAGGGGCAGTTGGCTAAATTTTTTTCCTAATTCGTGGGATTTCTTTTTCCTCTGTTGGTGATTTCTTTCTATGATTTTTTTTCCTTTGGGAAATTATTGTGACTCATAAATACCATGAAGCATGATCACAAATATGCTGAATATTTAACACTTTTATTACAGTAATAGACACATTGCCCTCAAAATATTCCCTCTTGCTTTAAACACTCTTGTCTCATTATTCTTGCCAAGTTCTGAAACAGTTCTGAGATAAAGCTGTCATGGCTGCGGTGATACTCTGAATCAATTCAAAATGCTTACCTTTAGTGATCATTTTGACTTTGTGGAAGAGCCACAAGTTGTATGGTGCCAGATCCATGGGTAATGTGGATAAGAACACTTCATAGTATTTTTGTTTTGTTTTGTTTTGTTTTGTTTTCTGGTACCGGGAATCGAACTCACAATCTTGTGCTTGCCAGGCAGGTGCTGTGCTGCTGAGCTAAATCCCCAGCCCAGTTAGATTTCTTTTTCATAGTATTTTTATATGACAGAAATTGTCCTATACTATAATCAGTGTTTGGCGAGAGCATTGTCATGCTAAAGGCTGAAAATGTCCATTTCTTGGGCCATTTTCTGTACTCATCATTTCTTAAATTCCCAAATAAGTCCTTATAACATTCCACAATTCACCTGTAGTGTTCTCCGGTACAAACTCAGCCTATGCAATTTAATCAAGGCTAAAAAGTACAGTCAACTTCAGTTGGATGTTGGATCTTAAGTGACATACTGTTTTCGTATGAAGAGAACTGGGTGATTTTCAATAAGAACCTTGAACTTTAGGGTCAGGATTATAACTACAGACCCAACTTTCATCTCTTATTATAACATTTTTTTAAAAGTCTGGAAGCTGAAGTGGCACAATCAGGCAACTCCAGTAACACTGAGAAACTGTTGCTTTTGTTTGACAGTGAAAATATCTGGAACAAGTTTTGAATTCACTTGCCTCATGTTAAAGACTTGTGCAAATGCTGTGAGATGGACCATATATGAAATTTGTCACACACTGGAAGTAAGATTTGATGTGTTGCTTCTTGTATTAAAGATTCCTGCCTTCCTATTGGCTGGTACTAGTCAGCAACATTCCCCTTATGTTCAGGTCACATCCCGAATCGAAACATAAGATACCTTCAAAAACATAAATTAGTTGGAAGATAGAAACGAAACAAGTCATTTTTAGCAAAGTGTTAAAAATACCCATTGTATGTATGTTTGTAATCCCAGCACTTGGGAGGCTGAGGCAGGGGGATTGTTGTGAGTTCGAGACCAGCCTGGGCTACAAAGTAAGCTCAAAGCCAGCCTCAACTGCACCGTGAGACCATCTCAAAAAGACAAAACAAAAACAAAAACAAAAACAAAAACAAAAACAAAAAACCCCCACTATCGTACTTTATGCTGTGGATTGTTCAGTTGGAAGAATTTATAATTACCAAAAACTTCAGTTAAAGTTCATATTTTAAATTCTTTTATGAAAAGTTCAGATAGAAATTAAAACTGTGGGTTTGAAAATGCTACTGGAAGATACGGAACAGTTGGAGGCGTGGCCTTTTGCACTGTCAGTAGGCTGGGTGGCTGTTCAGACCATTCGGAACGGGCCCGGGGTGCAGGTGGCTCCCACGCTGCTTGTTATCATCAGTCTGCTCTGCTGATGCTGTGCAGAACGCTTCCCAGTTGAGCCGCGAGTTACTGTCCCTCCCCCAGTGTTGAACTGAGAAGAGACCTGAGACTTTTTTAACCACTTGCCAGTCTCATTTTTTAAATTTTTAAAAAATTAAAAAAAATTTTTTTTAAATGCCCCCAAATTAAAGAAATATAGAAATGGCAATTTAATCAAATTTATTCAGTACTTTTTGTGTATGGTATGTTTTAAAACATTCAATACACAATGCGACATTCCAATCTGGACAGTAGTAGGTAGTCTCTTCGAGAACTGTTTTTGCATTTTATCGTCTTTGAACAACACACTTCACACTGTTCTGTTGGCCTTTCCTTTTTGTTTTTGTGGGGGGTATAATTTCAGTAAAATGTCTACCCGCAGGGAGGCTGAGAGGGAAAGGAAGGAAGGAAAAAGAAAAAAAGAAAAAATAGAATCAAAGCTTTTGCAGCTAAGGAGGGGAAGAGGGGTTGAGGGGAGGGGAGGGAAATGGGGAAAAAAAGAATCAAGATGTATCATGTACAGGTACAAATTCTATATGATGCTTATGATCATTATGTCTATCTAAAATGTACCAATACAATTAATTAATTTAAAAAAAAGTCCACTAAACATGTGGTGAAGATGTCATTGGTGGACATCTTGTTTGGTGTTTCGCTATCCCGGACTTTTCAATTATTTGGTCTATTAGACCTACTCTAAATTGTAAAGACTTTTTGAACCTCCTTGCTTTGAATAAATAACAAAGGAGTTCCATATTGTTTGGTCCAGAAGGTGCATAAATATTTTGCAGTAGTTTTACTTAATACTTTTTGATGAAAAAGTAATGAATAGTTTTGATCGCAGGATAACTTGTTAGCTGTTGGTCAGCTCTGTCAATACCACCCATAGAATTACTAGAATCACTGACCACTGTCGGAATTGTTTTAGTTTCTTCTTTGAAGTTCTGTCATTTTTTGAATTATGAATAGTGACAATAAGGAGACGTCATTTTCGTCTTTCCATTTCATACACAGACGTTTCCTCTCATGTTAACATTTCTCTCCTTTTCAGGTTTTCCTTTTGCAGATCTCTTAGCACGTCCTCTCTGTTCTGTTTCAGTGTCCCAAACGTGTCCGTTTTGTATTGTAAAAGAATATCACTGCATTCTGGAGAAGTGTAAATATTATATCTAATGTACTTGTTATGATGAGAGTTTTTATAGCTTGTAGCATAAAATTACAGATTGTTTTTCACAAATAAAATAAACACAAATTAGTAAAAGAAAATAGCCAGTACTGGGGGCTGGGGATTTAGCTCAGCGGCAAAGCGCCTGCCTGGCAAGCGCAAGGTCGTGAGTTCGGTTCCCGGTACCGGAGAAAAACCAAAAAAAAAAAATTAAAAAAAAAAAAAAGAAAATAGCCAGTACTTGTTATTAGAATTCTCTAGAAACAAACTTCAAGGGCAAATAAAGTATGCAAAAATAGTTGGTATAAAACAAATAGATGTAAGAGTGTATCTCATGCACTTAAGAATCCACTGGTTGAATGACACCTGCCTGAGTAATCCTCCGGACAGTCAGTGTGTAGAGAAATGTGCTGCCTCAGTGACACTCAGAGCCTGAGTCACACTCCGAGTAAACCACTAAGTGGTTAATTATAATCTAACTTCTTTTCTTTTCTTTTCTTCGTTTTTTTTTTTTTTTTTTTTTTTTTTAAGACAGGATGTCACTGTGTAGTTCAGACTGGTCTTGAACTCCCTCTGTGACCTAGGCTGGCCTTAAACCCACAGTAGTCCTCTTGCCTCAGCCTCTGAATGCTGGGATTACAGGCATGCACCACAATGCCCAGCTTACTGTTCTGGTTTCTGAGTGGAGGGAATGGATTGTTAGTAAAGTTCCTGGCCGGTCTTGTGTTGCCCTGATAACCAGACAGTCCACAGGGCTGCTAGTCCACATCCTGCCTTCCCCTCCTCTTCCTGGCCACTTACCTTAGCAGAACTACTTTGCTTCATGCTTGGATGATTATGTTTGTTCCCATCCCATCTAGCTACTTTGTCAACCCTGTGATCCAGTTGAGCAAACTCTTACGCCCTGAATAGATATTACAGGTAGACTCTGGTTTATGTTCCTCATCAGTGACTGGTCAAGGAGCTTATGCAACAGAGGGGTGACTTTACATAGCCAAATTCAGAAGCACCTGCCCACTGAACATGGACAAAATTCTGGTTTGTGCTGTGGCTATTTGAAAATATGTCTAAAATGCTGGGATTACAGGCGTGCACCACAATGCCCAGCTTAATGTTCTGCTTTAAATCTGTTTAAATCTAGTAAGACTGTATTGGGGCCTGCTACAAAGTGGAGTGATGTTGAGAGCCATAATCCTTAAAAATAGAGGGTCTAAAACATAGTTTTGTTCTGAATTCATTTACATTTTTACTTGCATCAATCAGTAAATGTTCCAAGAAGAAGACATCCAAGTGGCCATACAAATAGAATGAATACAAAGGGTGAAAATCAAATGAGAAAAGCCAGTGTTTTGAAAGGAACAGTTAATGCTTAATTTTTAAATACATTTTGACCAATGTTGCGTGCTTATATCTGGCAATCTGAGCAACTGATGCGAAGACAACAGTATGCCATATAACAACCATTGGTGAATTCCTATCATCCTGTCTAGTGAAACTCTGGATTGTCTCTAATTTTTTTTAAATTATTATTTTCTTATTCCCTTTAATGACTTGATCAATCTTCCATTCTTACACCTGGTAATCTGAGCAACTTCGCTGAAGATAACAATATGTAATATAACAACCACAATTAATACCTATCATTTGGTTTGAAACCCATATCATTTTTAATGTCCTTGCTTTGTTTTATTTGTATTTTGCTATTATTCTTTTTTTTTTACTATTCTCTGTAAAATAAAAAAAAAAAAAGAAGTAAAGCATCAGATGAGCTATTAAGGCCAATATGAATTGGAAGGGAGGGAAATGCCATTCTGAATGGGCAACATTGAGAATATGCTTTGCAACAAATATGGAGGGCTCACTTCTCATATTGAAATTTATGTCCATATAGAACTCTGCCCTGTTTTATGCTGCATTTCCCTGCCAATTTTAATATTCTTCCTTTTTTTCATAGATTACACTAAAAAACAGTTCACTCAGTTACATTATTTTCAAATTGGTAATAGGTTGGTAGTATTATATGGAGACTTTTGATTTCATATGGAAATTTTAAAGCACTAGTTTTTACATATTGTTTATATGAACCTTCTAAAGTACTGTTCTGAAAAGAAGCCCTAGTATTAATCTAAAAGCTCCACAAAACCTTAAACTCTAAATTCTGTCATTTACCTCATCTTTTACCAAGATTGTTAGTGGTTAAACCCCACATTCTAGCCTGCTTCTCTATCGAGTGGATGTTTTTGGTGAACATCACTATCTCTAGTTTTGGAAGCACAAACTTGTTTTGAATTAGTAAAGATACAGCCTTATATAGAAAATAAGCCTTAATTTCTTGGAGTTCCTGTTTTTTTTTTTAATACTACCTACAGCAATGCTAAATTTTATCTTATTCACAGAATAGTAAGTGGGCTCGTGTGTATGAGAAACTCCTCGTTTAAGGAACCTGTCTTCTGGTCAGCCTTTTCTGAGCTTCACGCTGAAAGTCCATTTAAGGTTAAAGATGAAAGGAACAGGGCCACAGCACTCATTTCGCTGGAAGCTGCACAAGCGTTTGAAGAGCAAAGCTTTCCTTGGAAGGAGGATCTGAATCTTTGGTTAAGGAATTACAAGTAGTCTACATTAGTGTGGAGTGTGTCTATATACTGTTCCATTTCAATTTTAGTTCTTTAAATGAAGTAAAATTTATACAGAGTGGATGAAATAACGTAGATATCCTGAGACAGTCCTGGCAAAAATTGTTCAAAGAGCTGTGAGAAAGGGCTCTGTTGGCTGTGAAAACGATACAGAGCAACTAGGTGTGGTGGTGCAGGCCTGTAAGGCTAGCGCTCGGGGAAGTTGAGGCAGAAGAATCTCAAATTCGAGCCCTGCCTGGTCAGCTCAGTGACTTAGCAAGGTCCTGTCTCAAAATGAAAAATAAAAATAGGGCTAGAGAGTTTGCTCCATGTGAAGACCCTGGTTTCAGTCCTTACTACAGGGGAAAAAGATGCAGGGCAAATTGTGATCTATTTTGATACTCCATCATTACATTAAATTAATTATAAGCCAGACCTTGGCATTTGAAAGAGTTTTTAAAGATTTTAAAACTGACGCTTCAAGGTTTTCAGTGTTTTTCCTCATCTCCACTGTCTCTGTGGATATGCTCGGCTGCAGGAGATAAAGTAAACTTGGCAGGCCACTTGTGATTGTAGCTGCCGAATGTCCCCATTCTGAGAAAAAAAATGATATGGTTATTTTACAGGAAATACTGTTCAGGACTGTGGTTTATGCAAAGGAAATGCCCACAAAGAAACTAAAATAGTCTTAGCACTTAATGGTGTGCTTTATGCCTGAAATAAAGTAGCGTTGATACAAACAGACCTTACTTTCAGGTTTTATGTTCAGAATTAACTCTAACATACTTTACTGTAGAGCGTGGCGGTGACTTAGCGTTTTTACACTGCTTGCTGACAGCGCGCAGCCAGAAGAGGACACTGCATAAAGGCTGTATAAACCCTGGGAACAGATGGTTGAGGGACAATTGTTTGACTTTAGCCCATCAAACAATGAGTCAACCCAGATTCGAAACACAATAGTGCTGTAGTAAGCAGCACTATCATTCCCTTTCATTTGCCCAGAGACAAGCTGTGGGCTTGTAATTGTCTTTTTGTAATTCTTTCCACAAATCATTTAATCTGTTTTACGGACTTGTTTCTGTGTAGTTGGATCATCATGGCAAATGGACCAATTTGTATGGCTGGACAGCAGAGCAGGGTGTGCATGCTGCACTGCAGCCCCCACGGTTTATAATGTAAGAAGCTGCTTGTTACACGTCTTTACCTTTGCACACCTGTATACAACAGGCCTGAAAAGCACTTCGGGGATATAGCCCGGACCTCTCATCTTGCAGGTATATCCAAAAGCAGAACTTCGTTTTAAAGGTTAATCACCAGGGTAGCTAGAATAACAGCCTCTCAGAAATATCCACATCCAAATTCTGGGAAACTAAGTATTTTACCCCATGGTAAAAGGTACTTTGAAAATCTGATAAGGTTAAGAACCTTGAGTGGGGGAGATTATTTTGGATTTTTCGTGTGTATTTAGTTAATCCTATGGGTCCTTAAACGCAGAGAACCTTTCCCACCTGAGTCAGAGACAGACGGCACATTTCTGGCTTTGAAGGTGGAGGAAAAGCCGTGAGCTAACAACGGCGGGCAGTCTCTAGAAGCTGGAGAAGGCAAAAGAAAGGGCTTTTTGCTAGCGACACTTGTGCTTGGCCTCTGAGACCCAGGTGGAGTGTTCGACTGACAGAAGTGCAAGATAATAAATATAGGCTATTTTAAGCCAACATGTTTGTGGTCCTTTTTTACAGCCATCATAGGAAACTGATGTACTCCCCAAGTTAGGGGTTAAATTATTGCACACAGTTAAGTCAGGTAGAAATATTCTCGGCAGTCAGGCAGGGCTGGGCCCGTGAGGGAGTCAGTGCGCAAGGTGAGAGGACACACTGCAGCTCTGGCTAGAGGCGCATTGGAGCCCGGGTGACAGGGCCTGCATGTCTCCCTGAGGGCTAAAAAACAGACTGGGGATTGTGTCACTCTGGTGGGTGGCTGGAAGCCCTTAGTTGGCACTTCCTTAAAAAAGAACCTTGTTCTTTCCAGGTACACTTGCTACGTGACCTGCTTCCCCATTGGATCAATATTACCTAAGTGGCTAAACTTGTAATCTTATTGGCTCATCATAGTTTTGTCCCTCCTCGTACCCACCTTGTGATTTTGCTTTATGAAACTTCCTTTATAAAGTGGAATCTCTGGCAACCTTTTTGGGCTCCTACCTCTCAGAAGCTGTATCGTTTGCCTTCAATAAATATTTCCTACTCTTAATTTCCATTGTTCCTAAAATACGTTCTCAGTTTTGGGGAACACAAACAGCATATCTAACATCTAGCAAGTGGAGAGTTACATTTATTTTATCAAATACCAGGTTATATTTATATCATTTACCAGGTTATATTTATACCATTTATATTTATATTTAATATCATAAAAATGATATATTTATATATCATTTATATTTATATATTTATATCATTAACCAGGTTATATTTATACCATTTATATCAAAACCAGGTTTGGACCCCAGACCTATGGCTTATAATCCACGTCTTTTCAAGGGCAGGAGCTCTTTATGTCGCTGAACCAGAGAATTCACACCACTTTACACTCCTTTCGTAAAATTTAATCCTGGAATGGGTAAAAGGGACTCAGGAAGTGTTTGCGGATTGATGTGACTGATGTCTGAGCATCAGGCTGATATTTTAGAGAAATTAAGACAGAATGAACGCAGCTACCAGCTTTGCCTAGTTCTCCAGGTTCAGTCACCATGCTTTTGGGATTCCGGCTTAGCTAGAGTGCTGCCTGGGATGCCTAGTAGTCATGGGGTGTGTCCAATCTAGGGACTTACTCCTGTGTCCCATGTATCAGGATCCTTGAGTAATTCAGAAGTCCCCACTTAGTCTAGAGGACGGATTGGCCATGCATGGTTGTGAAATGTGTTAACTCAAATGCTAAATCAAAAGAAAAACAAAAAGCATTTGTTAACATTTTAAAATATTTTTAATTGATGCATAATAGTGCACATATTTATAGGCTGCAACATAATATTTTGATATATATTTGTGTGACGTGAAAAACAAGTCCCCCTCACTTTTGATCGTACCCTGTAGATAGATCCGACCAAGGACCAGGAGACTGCAGTGCAAAGAGACTTTATTTCCCTATCTTCGAGAAGAGGGCCCAGCCTGACCCACCCCAGCGTTGGTGCAGCCAGCAGTTTAGCTCCTAGCATGCGCTTTCCACTCCGAGCACATTTTCCTTTCCCCTTTCCTCACTGCCTTGAGTATTTTGGGGGCATAGTCTCTGCACCTCATTAAAGCTCTATACTTATCAGCTGTATCTCATGTATATAATTTGATCAGTGGATTTGGGGACAGCCCCTGAAGATGACCCAGCACCCTGTCAGTCATTCCTGTCAGTCTTCTCCAGAGACCCAGTGAGACACACCCAAGGTGGGGTGTACTCCTCTTCAATTCCGAAAACCTGATTTATCTCTGTGTGCTTTTTATTTTCCTCTTGTCCTGATACCACTTTTCTGTTTGTGCCACACTTCTGCCATACCTGCCCGGAGCACGCCTGCCTGTTGTCTTCAGTAAGTGTAGCTGCTTTTTCTTTTACCATGGGACGGACACCTTCAGTTCTTTGCTTGCTGTACACGAGAGCCTGGAATCTGTTGGCTCCACCTCATGGTATCAGTACGATATCTTTAACTCTTTGGGGATCAGTGTGGAGATTCCTCCAAAAACTAAAACTAAAAGTTCCACTTGACCCAACTAGTCCCCTTCTAGGTATTGTCACAAAGAAACCTTTTTTAACTTTCCTTTTGAATTTGACTCTAACTTCCACAGTGTCCTTCTAAAAAAATATTCGTTGACAGAAATGATGACAGTATCGTAAATAAAATCAGTGGTAAGAAATACAAGATTAAATAAGGGCAAGGTTATAATCCCTCAGAAAATGCAATCCAGAGACTTCCTGCCATGTTTTGTGCTATCTATCAATTCTGACTTGTTGGTAATAGCTTTTTGGAACGCTGGGCATTCCATAGACAAGTCCTTTATTTAGTGAAAAGAATTCTTTGATCGTGTCTAATTTGCGTGGCTGGGGCAATGCTAATCTACTTCCACTCCACTGTAGTGTGCTTTCTACATGTCAATAAATTCTCAAGTCAGTGTTTCCCTCATGTGCCTTTTCTGCTGGCTATGATCCACAGAAGTGAACTGCATCACATTCACATTTTGTTCATTGGGTGTAGGCTGAAAAGCAAGACCCTGGTCACTATGACCGTGGTACAGGGACCTCTAACCTTGTTTGTGAGCTGGTTCTTTTTTTTTTTTTTAAATTCTTTTATTTTAAACTTATATCTGGAGAGTGAAAGTAGAGGCCAGAAATAAATACCAAATACTGCTTTTATTTCTGTTCTTCTGACTTGTATTTAAGTGGTTCTTCCACTGTAGCTGTCTGGCTTTGTTACCGATAGTTTTATATGCTTAGAGAAGGCATGATTGGATGTCATCATAGATGATTCAAAGTAGAAAAAACAGATAAAGGTAAAAATATATTTAAAGTAAAATGTTTGGGTAGAGACAAGAAATATATTAAGGTTATAGGAGTTGAGTATCCCTTTTCTGAAATGCTTGTGACCAGAAATGATTCAGATTTAGGATTTTAGAATATTTGTATATACATAATAAGATATTTTGGCAAAAGAAGCTGAGTCTAAACACAAAATTGTGTTTCATATTTTTTATACATACAGCTGAAGATAATGTTGTCCAGTATTTTTAGTATGCTCAGTTTTTGGCTTTGATTCTTCACAAAGGGGGTCAGTTGTGGAATTTTCTGTTTGTCTGTGCTCACAAAGTTTCTAGTTTGGGAGCATTTTAGATTTTGGATTTTTGACTTATGAGAAACTGGCATACTTACGTTGTTAATGCTTTTCTGTAAATATTTTCATAACAATTGTAGAGCAAATGGCAAATAAAAGTAGAACTTTCTCATTTTTAATAAGAAAATAAGGAAAAGGTGGTAATATTTACTACTTAGATACTAAAGTGTCGTCCACTTTTGAAAATATAAAATCAGGCTGACATAATGCCCTTTATTTTCCATTTGTTTACTTTTTATATTAATATTGGTTTCAGATCCTCTCAAGAAAATCAATTTGCTTAATGCAGAAACAATTCAAAAACACTTCACCTTGTAGCTTTGTTACCAGACCTTCTGGGAGAGTGCTGTACTTAGGCTGTAACGATGGCTTGACCTGTCTGCCGAGAGTCATAAAGCTTAAGTGCCAGAACAGCCTTTGGCTCTTCCC
The DNA here is from genome assembly GCF_000276665.1 of Chinchilla lanigera. Taxonomy (NCBI): domain Eukaryota; kingdom Metazoa; phylum Chordata; class Mammalia; order Rodentia; family Chinchillidae; genus Chinchilla; species Chinchilla lanigera. The sequence goes on along the minus strand of NW_004955435.1, from coordinate 11,553,202 downwards.
TGGAATTGGAAGGAGACTTTCCCTAAGAAGCACATACCATCAATCAGCAGGCTGTTTGCCAAGGTTTAAATACACTAGAGCAATCATGAAAATATGACTTTGCATTTGCACGGCAATTTTGTTGTTCTGAACGCTAACATGTGCATTATTGCATTGCGCTCCATTGTGGACTATAATGCAGAACACTCAAATTCTTATTATCTCTGTTTGGAAATAAGGTTCAGAAGAATTAATGACTCTCTAATGGTTAAGAAGCAGTGGTAAAGAAAAACCTTACATTCTTACATCTGATAATCTGAGCACCTTTGTTGAAGATAGCAATATGTAATATAACAACCATTGTTAATTTCTGTCATCTTGTTTTTAATCCTGTATTGTTTTTATTGTTTTGTTTCTGTCTTCATTGTTGTTATTTTGTTATTGTTTTTTTTTCTCTTTAAAATAAAAAAAATTGGAAAAAGAACTAACATTGAACCTTAAAATATAATTTATAGTTCAAAACACATTTCATATCGATGAAACCCTTTAAGTTGATCTTATTAACCTGAAGACAATAGCAACATAAACTACTACTAGAGACCTTGTTACTACTGATGCCACACTTCTTTAAGAGGACATGGGCTTCTATGCATTCTCATTTAGTGTTATTGGAATGGACAGTTGAATATAGGAAGGGATGCCTTTTTTCCAGGTGGCCTATTCCAACCTAGCTATGTATAAATGAACAGGAATTTACAGCACTGTAAGGCAGTATTTGTGAAATGTCTTGATAATGGCAGACATACCCTAAGTCCAGGAAGGAAGGTCAGCTTTGGCTGGTATAAGCAGAAAGAGAGTGAGGCAGGAGGTGACATTTGAACTGAGCTTCGCAAGTTGACTGAAATTGGTTAGGCAGGCATTTTGTGAAGGCCTATTTTATTAATAGAAAAAAGATAGGATTATTTGGGCAAAGATATCAATGCAGGAAAGGTCAAAGTGTTTGTGAGTAAGCAGTACACCAATTTGACAATGAAATTTCTGTAGGTGAATAGTTACAATAATTTCTTCGTATGAGCATGAGAAAGTGCTAGATTTTTCTGTGTAAGGTCCTGCCTACATTCCCTTCTTCTTCAATCTATTAAGGAAGCATAGACTGGCAATTTTTCCCCAGTAGGCTACTGTTCTTTGAAATTAATTATAGTATTTGGTGAAGGCTAATTATACAGATTCAGACTTTCTTTCCATTTTCATCTTCCCTAATTTTATTAAAGAATTGGCAGGAAGGTGTAAGGATATGTGATACAGATCCATTATAGGAAATAATTAAATACAACGTGTTACGCAGCCATCTTGACCTGTCAGTGTGTAGCTGCCCTGGTAGCTATGCAAGTTATTTCAGTCAGGGCCAGCAAGCATTTCTTTTGTTTTCTTTTGTTTTTCCGGTACCGGGAATTGAACTCACGACCTTGCGCTTGCCAGGCAGGCGCTGTGCTGCTGAGCTAAATCCCCAGCCCCGCCAGCAAGCATTTTGTCTAAGAGATTTTCTTTTTATTTTGTTTGTTTTTTTTTCCGGTACTGGGAATTGAACTCACGACCTTGCACTTGCAGGCAGGTGTTGTGCTGCTGAGCTAAATCCCCAGCTCCCCCCAGCAAGCATTTTGTCTAAGAAATTTTTTTTTTTTTCTGGTACCAGGAATCGAACTCATGACCTTGTGCTTGCCAGGCAGGCATTGTGCCGCTGAGCTAAACCCCAAGCCCCTCATTTTGTCTAAGAGAAAAGATAGGAAGTAGGCTTTTTAGGCCATGTGGTTTCTCTCGCAACTCCTCAAATGTACCTTTTTAGTGGAAAAACAGTCACAGACAGTGCATACATGAATATGACTTTGTTTAGTAAAACTTTATTTATGTATGTATGTATTTATGTACGGTGTTTTTGAGACAAGGTCTCGCTATGCAGTTCAGGCTGGCCTTGAGCTCACTTTGTAGCCCAGGCTGGTCTCGAACTTGCAGTGATCCTCCTGCCTCAGGCTCCCATGTGCAGAGATTACAGGTGTGCGCCACACCTGGCTTAAAACTATTTTCGAAAACATATGAGGGAACATATTTGGCCCACTGTGGTAGCTTGCAGACTTCTGTTTTAGAGATGTAGGTGATTCTCTCATTTCAGATAACTGGACCCCAGATTTCTTGACTTCCTCATGTCTGTGCGTTCTTTGACTTTTCAAAGCAGTCTCTGTTGGTTAATACTGTAGTTACATTGTGTTGCTTCCAGTGATTCTTAAGGTTCTTTCTAGGGCAGTGGTGGCAAACTCATGGCCTGTGAGCCGCGTCACCCCAGTATCGCCCCAGCAGGCAAGCGCCAGTAACAGTGCACAGGGGCAGCGTTGGCGCTTTGCGGTAGATATGTGGGTTTTAGGTTGCAGTTCGGGCCCTTGGTCTCTAAAAGGTTCGCGATCACTGGTCTAGGCCTAATAAGTAAACCATTGTGACTTTCAATAGCAATATCTATATAATCACTATTCCTTACATCCTTCCTCCAGTCCTATCTCAGGAGAAACATCGCCTTTCCTGGCCATCTAGACCAGTGATTGTAAGGAATATATAGGGTTTTTTTGAGACCTAAAATTATTTACCCTTTTAAATTCATTGCACTTTTTATTAGGGCAAAATTTTGGCAGTTTATTGAATTGAAAATTTTGCTGCATAGAGTGTCCCGTTCCTCTGAGTACACATATACACAGAGAGTATACATGCTTAAGTATGTTTAATTAAGACAATCTGAGCCGGACCTGGTTGTGCAGGCCTGTAACTCTAGCACTCTGGGAGGCTGAGGCAGGAGGATTGAAAGCCAACCCTGAGCAATTTTGTTACTTAGTGAGACCCTGTCTCAAAATAAAAATGGTCCAATGATGCAGCTCAGTGTGAAGGTCCCGGGTTCAGTCTCCAGTCTCTCTCTCAATCTCTTTTGTTTGGAATCATACTTACTTCCTAAGAAGACTGGCTGTATTCATCTCTGAAGTCTCCTTCATACTTAGCATAAAACCTTATGTATTGGTGCTGAAAATATACATGATATTATCCATTTGAACTCCTCTGTAGGATTGTTCCTATCAGTGTATAAATGCATGAATAGTTGCTTGTTAAAAAATCTTTCTTCACTCTCTTCCTCTTTAGTTGTCATGCCGCTTTTGTTTCTCTTAGAAGAATCTCTTGACATACTTATCCCGTATATATCCCTGCTCCATCACATCTCCGTTACTTTGTAGTCTGTTTCGAGCAGGCATCTGTCCCCATCCCTGCAGTACCATTGCTTCTGTCCGCATCACTTTCATGTTCCTGAAACCAGGACACTTCTCTGGTCAGCGTTTTGCAAACACTCCACACAGTTCACCCCTCTCTGCTTCTTACAACCACTGTTACCTGCTTCCTTGAAACGACATTGTGGTAGTCTGCTTGGGATGTCATAAAAAATGCCATAGCGGTAGTAGCTCACACAAGAATTTATTTTGTCTTAGTTCTGGAGGTGAGACTTCCATGACCAAAGACCAGCAAAGTTGTTTTCTAGTGAGAGCCGTCTTCCTGGCTGGTGGACAGCTGCCTTCTCACTGCGTCCTCACGTGGCCTTTCCTGAGTCAGTGGACATGAAGAGAGGGAAACAGAACTCACTGGCTTTCCTTCTTCTAAGGGCCCCAGTCCTGTTGGATCAGGGCCTCACCTCTTATTTGAGCTTTATTACTTCATTTAGAGGTTGTATCTCCAAATACAACAACATGGGGTTAGGGCTTCAACATACGAATTCCTGAGGGGAGAAACAGGTCTTCAGTTCATGAAGGACCGCTCCTGCCTCGCTTACTACCTCACCAGTTACTCTTCTGTCACTTGTCTTGACTTGCTTTCCATTACTGATCTCTGACATTTGGAACTTCCTGGACTGTATTTTAAATCCTGTTATTTTTTCATGGTAAATAGCGACATGGGCACTCTCACTTCCGCAGACTTGCTTATTACTTACAGAGATTCAGATGTGCTATTTACTGTGTACAGTTTCTTTCAGGTTTTAGTCTCAAGGCTAGGCCTCTTCTCTGTGCTCCCAACTCACATCCAGTGTATATTTCACATAACTTTAAATTGATTATGTCCCAAACAAAGCCCTTAATTCCCAATTCCTTTTTATAAATTAAAAAAATTTTACTACATGTTTGCGATACATAATAAATAGATTCATTGTGGAGAGCTGGTGCATACACACATCACATCTCGTTCCCCATAGATGTTTCTTCCCAGTTCTTCATTCTAGGAAATGACACTGTTATCTTCAGTTCCTGAGATCATACACCTGAGGCTTATTCCTGATCCTTTAGTGTCTCCTGTAAGGGAGTCTTGGAATCACTGTGAATTTCTCTAGCTTTTTCACTGTCCTTTGTACCTCCAGGCGCTCCCTCACCAGTCCTATCTCAGGAGAAACATCGCCTTTCCTGGCCATCTAGACCAGTGATGGTGAACCTTTTAGAGCTTTCGGTGATAACAAACAGCCCGCTGCCACACATGCGCCATAGGCTCGCCACCACTGGTCTAGACTGTCTCTCTGAATCTCCAGCACACAGTACGCCCCCAGTCAATATTCACAGCATCACAACATCTAGAGTTTTATGATTCATTGATGTTTGTGTTCTTCCCTCTCTTCAGAATGTAACATTAAAAAGAGCAAAGAAAGACCTTGTTTAGCTCACTGTCTTCACTACATCTCCCCCATCTAGAACAGCGACGGTACATAGTGATGTTCAAGAGACATCTACTGTAGAGTGCAGGAGTCTCTTTTGGTCCACAGAATTCCCTGGCAGCCTTACCTTTTGCTCGTACTATTACAGTAGCATCATACCATTTCCCATCTCCGGCTTTTGCCTTCCTCCAAGTCATTCCCAGTGAGCAGCCAAAGTGGTCCTGTAACAGCGCCCTTCAGACTGGGCTCCCCAGCTGGAAGCTCTTCCTCAGCTCCCAGTGCGTGGCCTGACCCCTGCCGTCCCTCCAGCCTCCCTGTCATCCCTTCTGCCGTGGACACAGAGGCTCTCAGCCATCTACCAGAGCGCAGCCGGAACTTTCTCCCCTCTGGGTCTTCTCGCTTGCTGATCGGCTTCCCAGAACACCCCCTTTCCTCCTCACACGACTGCCCTTTCTCTCTGGAGCTTCATGTTCTAACGTAGTTGCAGTTTAATTGACCCCTCTTCAGACTGGCCTCCTCTCCCTGAGGTGGATTTTCTTCCCTCACTGGCCCAGCACCAAAACAGTTCCTTTACCGAGCTAAATTCTGCCTAAATGTGTTTCATACCTTTGCACCTCTCTTTCCCGTATTGCCTCCACGCAGGTGGGGCATTGCTTTTATTATTTATTGTATCTTAATAAGGTCTGACAGTAGTTTGTCTTCAGAACTTTGTTTTCTAAGGCTGCAAGAACAGAAATGATGCGTCTAGGAAATTGAAATGCCGAGATTAGTAATCCTTCTCTAAAATCTTCCGTGGTGTGAATGCACAGGAAAGGCTGTGGGTTTCTCCAGAGACAGCCTCATGAGTCAGAGAGGAGCCTCCCAGCACGTGACTGGCACAAGGCAGCGCGTTTGTACTTCTCCCTGTTCATGCCCTTAGTCGTGCGAGTCACTAGAAATTTGCATTCTTCCCTTCGCGCTGTATAAATACGAAGGAAAGCTTGCTCCTTACTGTAGATGAAAGAAGGGTCAGACTTAGGAAGACTGGATTGGAAAGATTTTAAAAACTGGGTTGCATGAGAAAAGGAGGTCAGTTATCTTTCCTTGGCAGCCCCAGACTTGCAAAGAGGAAAAGGTATTTCTTGCTGTAACTGTTGTCATAGACTTAGCACTGCCCTCAGCGCACTTCCATGTCCAGAAAGCAGTTTGGAGGAAGGGCTTGGGTGATGTATGTTTCCTTCAAAAGCACAGAAAAAGCTGTATGATGCATTCCCCACCCTCGTTTGCCACTTGAAGTGATACATTTCCATTCTAAAAAGTGTGATTCTGAGGCATCCATATTCTCATCGCCAAGAGTTGAGACATCCTAGTGTTTTGTCATCTTCGTTTCATGTCACTTTTTCTTTTTTTCAATAAGGAATAATATGCTACATTTGTAGCATATGTTCATTTGCTAGTGTATGAGATTTTTGCATGTAATTAATTTTTTTCCTTCCCCAGGGTTGACTCTGTGTGTGTGTGTGTGTGTGTGTGTGTGTGAGAGAGAGAGAGAGAGAGAGAGAGAGAGAGAGAGAGAGAGAGTGAGAGAGAGCAAGCAAAGGAAGAAATAATTTCTATTGGTAAAAAATTGATAGTGAAACATTTTGCAAAAGTTAAATCATTAAAGACAAAATAGTCAGCTTCTCTGAGGCAATCTCTTTTTGCTATTTCAGCTGGAGAAAGGGACAGTAAAGATTATAGCCTCTGTTTTTTCCCCCCAAACTTGAATTAAAAACAGATCATTAATATTTAAGATAACAAACAGAAAGCCTACACAGAAATAATTATTTTCATCAATTTTTGCGTTATAAAATTTAATTAAGAGAAACTGCGCCTATTCCTTGACTACAGGGACCAGAGTTCTAGGCACTTGAGTGGAAGGAAGCCTGCAGTGCAGCCTTCCTTTTAGCATTTTCTTTGATGATGGCGATGTCCTGGGGATGGCATCCACCAGGAGGGGCGACTAAGTAACCAGGCAGTGTGTCAGCTTTCACCTTGGGGAATCTGCTTTGTACTTTCGTACCCACACACACATATACATGCATATATATTCATAAACATTCTAGCGATTCCTGTGTGTTTTATATACCTATATTATTGACATAAATGACACTTTACATCGCTCTTTGTATTATTGTTTTTGAGATTAATCCTGGTGGTATAAGTGTTGTCATTCACATTTTAACTGTTTGAGTTAACACAAATACATAATACATTACTATTTACTAATAGAGTCTGTTTTCCTTTCCTTTTCCTTTCCATTCACTTGCCTTTGTTCCGGAACTTGGGTCTGTATATTTCCAGGTGGTCATACTGAAAGTGCGATCAGCATTTTATGGCAAAATCTCAGGGTGGACTTCCAGTTAACTGAAGAGAGTATAGTGTATCTGGGAGAATGTAGCTGGGTTCCACACGGATCTCGATTGGTTGGTGATGAGTTCTTGGAGGCCCCTGGATTAAGCAGAGGGACCAATCCCTTCTCTCCAGAGTGCTGCCTTTGGTTGTGTTCATGATGTACCAGATCATCACTGCGTTCAGACCAGCGTCTACCACCCTGTGCGGAGGAGCCTGTGCTCTTCCTGGAACCTCGTCTGGGTGGGAGCAGATCAAAGAAGTTGGCCAGGTTGAGTGCCACGTGCCATTTAGTGACAAGCGTGTTCCCTGGCGTCCTGTGTGAATGAATTGCCTCTGGGAGAGTGATGCCTGGAGCCTGTGGGCGTGGCCCGTGGGGAGCCAGCCTCTTGAAGTCTGGTTGCCAGGTGGGATTGTGAACTTGACTCCTGAGCGTGAACTGCAGCAACAGATCGATTTTTTTCTTTCCTGAGCACCATCAGAGTTTTTCTTTCTCTTGCTTACATGCAGTCTTTGGCCGTATGTAGCTCTGAGAGGAATTGGGTGGCATCACGCGCTCATGCTCCGCTAGCCGCTCGAGAGATGTTGTCCTCCCTGTCAGCCCAGCCCCTCCCTGTGGATGGCTCCCTCTCGTTATCTGGGGCACTGCAGAGGTCTCCTGACTTCCTTAGTTCCCTGCCTCCCAACCTGAGCAATTTGAAGACTCAGCTCTGATTCTTCCTCTGCTCTTCCCGAGCTTTGGATGGTTCCACTGCTGCGGAGGAAAAGGTTCCCACTTCTTAACACAACCTGGATGACTTAATAATCTAGCTCTAATCAGCCTGCCCGGGATCAGGTCTTGTCTTTTCTGCTGCATGAAACTTGCTGTGGCTGAGCGTTCACCATTCCCCAGACCTGCTGTGCGCTGGTGTAACTTCATTCCTTAAATAGGGCCACTAGCTCTGCACCACAGCCTTTCTCTGCCGGTGGAAGTCCCAAAGGCTCTTTGGGCCAACATGCGTGATGCCTTCTCTGTTACTCACAGAATCTCTGGAAGGACTGCAGAAGCAGCGGGCCAGGCATAGTGCCTAAGATGACCCTGTTGAACGGAACTGACGAGCAAAGCTGGCATGGGCTCTGTCCTTGCCACTTGACGGTTGTCCTGGCTGCCAGCCACTGCTCTGGAGCCTTGGTTCAGATGCTGTCACTGGTTTCCGTATGAGTGTGTCCAAATGCCTTGCCTTCTCCTTTTGCCAGCTTCTGAGTTAAAGTCTGGGGCTCGGGTACTGATGGGCAGAACATAGTTCCTGAGCTGCAGCGGAGGCTGGGATGTGAGCGTGGGGAATTTCTCTTTTTGAGAGTGGGAGGTGGCCTCTTCCTCCTGAGAGGCATTCTCCATGCAGAAGTAATTCAAATACATAATAATCAGAATAATTTCAGAAACAATGGCATGTTTAGGGTGTAATTTATATTTCTGGGGTGGTTTTTCATCTCATTTTACAAATAAGAAAAGTGAGATGGAGTTTTTCATTCCTTTGGTCTGAGAACCTTGGCATCCTCTCTCATTCATTTTTCTGGAATCACCACCAGGTTCTCTTGGATTACACGTCAGTCTCTGGTCTGCCACTTCTTGTGCTATTGGGGATGCAGCCCCGTCTGGGTCTTCAAGACCTTGGGGTTTCTCAGTAATCTTTCTTTCCCCTGATATCTTCCAATACCTGTTTCCCCTCTCAGACCCATCCTGCCAGTTTTGGCCGGAATACCTTCCACAGCACTGTTTTAATAATTTCTCTCCATTACGCAAAATTATTACAGTTAACGATTGGTTGACTTAGGAGTCAGTGACCGTTAGTAAATAATACACCAATCTGGATCTTTTTGTTTGTTTGTTTGTTTTTTTTCTGGTACTGGGAATCGAACTCACGACCTCACGCTTGCTAGGCAGGTGCTGTGCTGTTGAGCTAAATCCCCAGCCCTTTGGATTTTTTTCTGATATGGATTCTGTTTACTGTTGATGAAAGAGAATAAACAGAGGGGTAGGTTCTTATAGAATATAGGAATATTCTTGTATTTCCAAAGTCCTTATGGGAAGCAACTGTGGCAGATACTTATTTCTATCCTATTTTTATTGTTAGACCTATAATAGGATTGTGATTGGTGTTTAATTAAATGCAAAATAAACCTGGGGTATAGATTTTTGATTAGTGATTTTTTAAAAATTATTTCGCAAGGAAGAAACCCCATTTAACAGTTTTGGATCACATATCACTTGGACTTTTGAGCTCTGTGTATGTTTTTCCTCATCTGAAATTTAATTCAACTGAGCATCTTAAGAATCGTTTTGTATCTATAATCTCAACCACAGTCATTGCTATGCAGTGTGGTTGTATAATCTCAACGACAGTCATTGACAAATAAAGGTGACTAGGTACATTCATTTTAACTTCTACTATCTGTACTCTTTGGAAACCAGTATAAGAAATAATAATAAAGCACATAGAGCTTTTTATATAATAAAAAGGGGACACATACGTGGCACACAGAGGAATTAACAAATTATATTTTCTAAGATTTTCCCCCTTCTGTCTATTATAGGATCTGTTTCTCTGAGGCATCTTTCCACTGGAATTGTTTCTTATTGTACATGAGTCCTACATATGTACGAGGCTATCATCTTAGCCAGTAGCATTGACAGAATTGTAATTTAGTGTATTCTGCTGTTGTGCTTCGTAATTTACTGTAAGCTAGACTTCCAGAGTTACGCCTTTCTCTCAACTTCTGTTAATGTTATTCTAATATTTCTTTTCTAGCCTAATTTCTTATAAAGTGAGATTTTGTTTAATTTTATGTTTACTGAAATAGGACCCATTACTACCTCCTCCCAAACTAGGTCTTTTAATGTGAGACACAGCCTGGTTGATTTGTCCACTTGTAGAAAATGATGCTAGCTTATGGCTTCCTTTTGCAACTTGAAAAAGCTTAAAACAGAAACCTCAGGCTATTTTATCTATTCTGTGAATTATTCTTGTTGTGTAGAGAACCGTATTAGAGGCGAAAAGGCATTTCCCAGAGGAGCCCTAATTCATAGTATGTAGCCCTTTGTGTTCTTCTCCTTGAGTTTGTCCTTTCCCATTTTTCTTTGTGGTTGTTAATAGTTTTCATATTGATTCAGAAGCATTATGTAGATGTTAAAAGCATTAACATCCAAGTAACATCTTTTTGTCTTTAATATGTTTGCTTTTGTTTATGGTTGTTTTTCTCTCTTATTTTTATGAATTCTTGTCTATTGACTAGATTGCAATTTCTGCCCATCTTGGATGTTTTTAGAATCTTATGGTAAATTAAAAAATATTTATAACCCAGAGTTTGGGGGGTATCCAGTGAAGAAGTAATGGACTGTTTTTCCTGAAACCTGATCATGCTCAATTTTGTAAATATAACTGCCAGTTTTCTCTTATTTGGTATTTATGCCTAGCTAGGTATTTCTCCAGTTTGCTTTTCTGTGTGAGGCTTTCTGAAAATGTCATGCCATTTTTAAATAAAATGTCAGCCTACTTTTTCACTTTCGCAGGTCGCAGATCATTCCCAGATCACCCTGTGACGATCTGATTGTAGGTTCTCTTTGTTCCTTTGTGGAGGTCATCTGTGAGCAGGAAGCGTAGAGCCCATCTTGGGGGCATCTCTTCTGCTGTGTTCTCTTGAAGATGTCTGTTTATCTTCTCATCAGCTTTAGAATGATTAAGGCTTTTGTTTTGTTTTTTTTTTTTTTTTTTTTTTTGTTTTTTTCCGGTACCAGGAACCGAACTCACGACCTTGTGCTTGCCAGGCAGGCGCTTTTGCCGCTGAGCTAAATCCCCAGCCCCGATTAAGGCTTTTGTGTATTGACTGTGGGATGCAGTGAAACTAATAAGCTGGTCATGGTGGTGCATACTTGAAATCTCAGAATTTAGGAGACTGAGGCAGGAGGATTGCACATTTGAGGCTAGGCTGGGAAATTTAGCCAGACCCTGTATTAAAATTTCAGAAAAGAGCAAGGGTGTATGCTCACCTAGCATGAGACCCTGGGCTCAGTTCCCGGTAACACAATAAAAGAAGGAAGGAAGGAAGGACGAACAGGCAGACAAATGGATAGTACCAATGTGTTGTCAGCCTTACAGCTTTCATCTTTGGTGTCTTAGAGGAAAATTAACCTGCTAATTCACGTGAGTGAGGATAGGACTTTTACAATTTGAACTTTACATATTACAAATTACAAATGTACTATACATTTGAGATTTACATATTCCTGAAAAGATTTTTTTGAGAATGATCTCTTCAATTCAAATCTGTTATTTCCTGGTTTCTTATCACTTCTGGACTTCTTTTTTTACATGTTTTCCTCCTGGTTTTCCTTTTGATTTCTGTGCCCTTTATTGGCTTGCACGTTCCGCACGTTGCCTTCTCTTTATTGTCCGTTTCCTCTCCACGAGCGGCCCCCTCACCTAGCCTCCTTTCTTTCACCGTTTCCTGCTGCCTTTGCTCCTTGTGGGGTGGATCTCGAGACGTCTGCGCGGGGCAAGAGAACATGTTCGGATCCCTTCCTGTAACGTCTTCCTGTTTGGTGATTGTATTTGGAGAGAAAGACGAGGTTGCTGAACTGAAGCTCAGAGGGGAAAATTACTCTCTAGGTGTACTCACCTAGAAAACATTTTGGTCTTGTCCTGTTTTAGAATAATTAAGGAACCGTTTCAAACGAGACTGTGTAGTGTGAGTTTTCATGAAATTTTATGAATTTTGAGAAATTCCCTTGTTTCATTCAAATTTAAAATCAATCTTAATTTCTTAAGTTATAGAGGAAAATAGAATATGTGAAATTGAAGGTGTGACTTGCTCGGTTCCCTGTGAAAGAGCTTCATTCTCTTGTTCTGAGAGGAAAACCTGCAGCTCCTGCCCCTCCTATCTGTGTATTTATTTCTCTCCTGCCCTCACCTCTTGTCTTCTGAGACTACAGAGTGGTAGGAGGCGCTGATGGAGAGGTGTGAGCCACCCCAGAAGAGCAGAAATATGTGTGGGCAGCAACACCTCTGCAGTGATTCACGCCTGTGTCCCAAGGCTGGGTGTGGGTTTGGGGTTGAGGGGTATGGTCCCAGCTGCTCTCAGAGTACAGATAGATGTCTCAGGGTTTGCGCCGGCATTGGCAATGCATCAGCACAGGTTTCGCCTTTTCTTTTGTGAAAAATGTTAAAAAAGAACAGAGGTTATTGCAGAAAATGTGGACTTTACAAAAACATACATTTCTCAAAACATTTTGTAATTGTAAATATATGTATATGACTACATTTTATTTTCTAGCGTCAGTACATTGTGCGCTAGCTCAGTTATCCTTTAGACTTCTCTAGCAGTATTTCTCTAAAAATTTCAGATCAGTAAAAAATTTAAGTTTTCTTTGCTTGTAGTGTACAAAAATAAAATGATTTTTTATACCTTTTTTTTTTGTCATTCTCAATTTCATGTTTGGGTCACTTGGGAAGTAACTGTAGCCTGAATGCAAATTTTATATTCTAATGCATAGCACAAAAGGGATTTATCTACAGAGGTCCAATAATTGGGCAAGTGAGTGCCTTTGCCTAGTGACTTGTATGCTATCGTTTTGGAATGTTTAAATATTTTTTCCTGTTTAAGTGCATTTTGAATGTATTTTTCTGATCTCTTCCCTGAATTTATAAAGTCCTTGGTTTTATGTATTTCAGATTTTGTAACACATCTAGAACAATGTCTTGCACATTGTAAGTGCTCATAAAGTATTTGCAGTTTGACTTGACTGTAAATTAAGGCTATATTAAGAATCTAGACACTGCCTGTACCATTTGAAGTGCTACCGAAGGACTAAGAAGTTGGTGCTGACACCATAATTTTCTTCTCTTTCTGGATGTGTGATCCCCCTGTTGACTGTGTTAAATATTTTATCCATTCTGTATTTCTTCCCCTTGGGAGTTAGGTACCCCTGACTTCCCAGACTCTTAGGTTGTATCTTAGTGATGACTCCATCCCAAAACGTTGCTTAATTGGGAGTGGACAAAGGAAACCTTGAAGCAATAGTTCAAAGAAAGGAACTAGAAGGCTGTTTACTTTTTGGTTGCCAAGAATAACATGAGGATTGGCTTAAGGGGAAGAAAAATTGCGAGTGTCTCTAAACACTACTTCAGGATCAGAGGCACAATCTGATAATACAGTAATCCTTTGCCCTTGGGCAGGTTCCGTTCAGCCTTGTGAGCAGCTTAAGAGTAGCTTATTTGTAGGGAAGCTATTCTTTTAAACAAAACAAAACAGAACACCCCAAAATCAAAACTTACAGTTTAGCAGAATAATCATGAACTTTAAAAATGGCCAGAAACTTGTAGAAATTTGTCATCAGGAAATGAGCAGGCACGTGGTTAAATGTTTAGATACAAGAGGATTATTCTTTTCATTGTTTGTAATGGTGATAAATTGGGAAAAGGCCCTGTGTCTTCAACAGCAGGGTGTCACATAAATGCAGTGCAACCTCATGTGATGGCGAATACGCCGTGGAATGTACTGTGGGTCTTCAGGGCATGTCTTAGGCTGTCTTTTTTTGGTAGAACAGAAACTGGACATGGGTTATTTATACAGAAGAGAGGTTTATTTCAGCTCATTTGTTTGGGAGGCTGGAAATCCTACCATCAAGAGGCCATCTCTGATGACTACCTTCTCCTTCAAGTCAAGGCTGCGTGTGGGAGGGCAGACGGGCGCAGAGAGGAAACATGCGTGGTGGCCTTGCTTTCTGACAAACTACTCTTGCGCAAGCTTCTCCAGCTCAGGAGGAGCGAGAGCCTGTAGAAGGAAGGATTAGTCCCTTTAGGAAAGCTTCAAGCCTGTGGCCTGAACACCTCCCACCGGCCGTCCCTTCCAGCTGCCACCTTGGGAAGCCTCCTCCAGCCTCCGCATCAGTTTTGGGTGGGGACAAACCACACCCACACTAGCGGGACGGCATCTCAGATTGGAGCAGACCTGGACTGCTTGGGAATGGAGGGTGACTTGGGTAGTGGGTGAAGCAAGAGATCGTTGGTGGAGATTTGGATCATGAATTTCCTTCACTGAGCTTTGAGAGTGAAGGCCAAAAGTGACCTGTGATTTAGTAAACACTTTGGTCTTATAAAATTTCCTTTCTCCGTAGTTGTGAAAAAAACATGAGGCAACAAATATTATATTGAAGCAAATAGTGCTTAAGAGTTTTAAAAGCAATTTGAAAGAGGATGTGGCTGCTTTGAATTTGACGGTTGCTTTCACCTTGTGTTTTCTAATTACTTTCCAGTAAAGCAATTTCTTCCTGGTCGTAGTACGTTCTCTTCATCTATATTACTGACTCTGTTCGGTAAGAGTCCTTGTTCATGATCAGTTTCCAAGCACTTCCATCATTTTAACCCCACATGTGTCCCACATTTCTACCAAAGGTGAGACTTAGGAAGTCATATATCCAGGATATTGTAAAATGCCTCTATTTTGGGACATAATTATGTATTTTGAAAGTATTTTTATAAATCAGCATTTGGATTCTTAATCATTGTTGATCAATGACTACAAATAGGTAAAACTGTTATATTATGCCTGACAGTCTAAGCACTGTATGTCTTTAAAGTATTAAATCCCAGCATTAACTGCTTATTTGTAGATATATAAATTTCTTCCGAGGAACGATGGTATTTGTACATTTTCTGTTGCTGTGGCTCCTGGACCTTTACACTAAACTACATTGCCACATTCACTACAAAAGAAGGAAAAGGAAATTTAACAGGCATCTTCTATCGCTTTTAAAGGAAAACATCTTGTGTTATCTTTCGTGCCGCTTCAAGGGGAAGTCAGAAGATTGAAGGTCGGTGTGGATTGCTAGTATCGTTTTGGTCTCAGGTGGCTGCAGAGTTTGGTCTGATTTAGGAGGAAGGGCTGAGCGCGGAGCCTAGCGGGGCCAGGCTGTCACGCTGGCTGTGCATCGTACACTGCAGGCGGTGCCCTTCTCAGGGACTTCCTAGTAAAATGTGCTCAGTGTAGTGTCATGTGCACACAGGGGTCTTGGGGCTTCATAGCCTGCTCTCCCTGCTGGCTTATTCCTTTGGAGGGGCTGAGGTATTATGTAAAATCGAATTGGCATTATACATCTCATCTGATATGAGTGTCTAAAAGCTGTGATTCAGTTTTCTAAAGGACAGGATCAATCAGATTGTCTTTTATGATAGCAGTTAGTCACAGCTGAAGCAGCAGAGTTAGGTTCTAAACACTGAGTCTAACTGCAGTGGAGAGAAAATTGCAGTAGGGTCTCCTTTCACTCTTCAAATATCTACATATGTAAAATACAGCATGTGAGTAAAGGTGAAGAAAATAGCATTTTCACAATAATAATCTTTCTTGGAAATATATCTTGATTTGAAATGATTTTTGACACCTAGAAACCAAGAGTTTCAGTGGCTCTAAAATAGTTCTTTTTTGGCAGCGTTGGAAAGGAAAATCCACCCTGCTTTACTGCATTTGTGTCAGGTTTGTCCTACAGCATTAGAGTGAACCCTCGTTTGTAGACAAAAACATGTACCGGTGGCTGGAATTGTTCACTGTGCTTTGTTATATAGGAGTCGCATCAGAAACATTGGTATTTTCAGCAAGGGAAATGATACCAAATATTTCAACATATGCTTCCTCCAAGGCAGAAGATAGTTAGAGATCATTGTATGTGGAAAATAATTTATTATATTAATAAACATATTATGTATATTTATTTCAGGCTACCCTCGCCAGCCTTCTTTTTGTGACTTGGTTTGCATGTAGTTCAGGTACCAGTCTAAGAAATTTCAGTACAGGAAAATTAAATGGAAGACTTTGGAAGTTACTTTTGTGTTACCTCACTCTCATATATTTCTCACTTTGGCAGAATCTCACATCTTTATTTCTGTTTTGATGGTTTAAATCCCAAATGCAAGAGCTGGCAATATAGCTCAGTGGCACAGTGGCAGCCTGGCAAGCACAAGGTCCTGAGTTTGATTCCCAGTACCAAAACACAACACAACACAACACAACATAACACAACACAACACAACTGAAAACCCAAATGCAAATAATGAAAAGTGATTTTGAATTGGAAAATTTCTCACAATCCCTTTTTTTTTTTTCCAATAAATGACGGTGGAGTATATGAGCCGCACATACGAAATAACTGAAAAATAAAATTCAGAACTTACATAGTTAAACGAAAAGTACTGTTCCAAAGTCCTCTGATTATCTTGGGAAATAGTGAAGATCCTGTTGCTCAAAGAATTTTTTTTTAAAATTTCTCACCTCTATATATTACCACTTTTTCCTGTTCAGCTCTACTTTCATCTCTTTGAAGTGTTGGCTTCTGATAATATTTTGTTGAAACCAAACACTGGGTCCACAGAGCAACAAAGAAGATGCTTGAAAACTATTTCTGTTTGTGGTATGATTCTAAAAGCATTTTTACATGAAAAGTCTTTCTGAGTAAGAATTTATGTATACCTATTCATAAAATTTTCAGAAATGTAGAAATATTAAAAAACAGAAACAAAAGTGAAATTCTGTAGCAGTTTCACTTCCTAGTTGGCTTGTTGTTGACAGTTGGCTGCGTGTTATTTTGAATATCCTGCTGGGTGGAAGTCCTGGCAGCCCCTGAGCTCCAGATTGGGAGGGGACACGTGGGCGCTGGGGCCCCTGGGCAGTGGTCAGGTCTGAGCGTACCTTGCCTTTTCCTACAGAGGTTTCTACCTCTGCAGAGCAGTGGCGGGGCAAGAGACCTCCTTTAGCAACCTACTTTGAGAAGGTGGAACTGGAGCAAATGCTCAGAAACGCACGGGTGATGACTTTAGCCTCCTTAGCATTTTCCTTTGTTAGGTTTGTGTTCCTTTTGCAGTGTTATTTGCATCAAATAAACCTACGTGTGGTACGTAGTTACTTTTTATTTTTTTAAAAATAAAATGTGTCTAGATTGCGATTTAGGAGAAAGCAAAGGGCTGAAAGTGCATAAATCTTAAAACTATGTTGTATTAATCTTTCCGTAGCTTATCTCTCTATGGCAGTGCTTCTCAAAGTGTAGCGCCTGAACCAGCAGCATCAGTGGTGTGGAACCCTTGCTAGAAATGCAAATTCTCAGCACTGCTGTATTGGAAACTCTGAAGGTGGTGCCCAGCAACCCGTGCTTTAACAAGTCTTCTGGTGATACTCTATTGCTTAGGGCTGTCTAGGGGAACAGAATCAATAGGAAAAGTGTATGTGTGTATGGTTTAAGTATAAATATGTGGGTGAAATTATTCAAGGGATTTCTTACATAGGTTTATAGGATTGGAGGCAGGAGAGTCCACACTGGCTGTCCGCACACTGGAGAGCCGGAGGGCGCTGTAGCTCCTCAGTGCAAGCGGCTGGAAACTGCAGATAGTAGAAGCAGTGAGAAAAAGAGGCTCTGTGAGCTGCAACTTGCAAAGCCGTAGGGCTGGGGCCGGCTGAGCTGTGTGGAACTGTCCTCTCACCCCCATGTGCCCTGGATGCTGGATATGGAACTACAGGACTTCATACTTGCCCTACTGGGCTTTGGTTTTGCTTTTGTCTCATTATTTTCTGTCCTCCTGTTTCTCCATTTTGGTATGGACATGTTTATCCTATACCATTACGTATTAGGAATATACAACTTGTAAAAATTTTGCAGAGGGTTCACAGAGAAAGAGCACCTCAAGTCTCTCAGAGGAGACTTCGACTTGGACTTTTAAGCAGTTCTGGAACCGCTGAGACTTTGGGGAAAGGATTAGTGCATTTTTATTTGTACACAAGATAGTTACCCCATGTAACATGGAATTATGACCTTGTCGTCTGTTCTGGTGATTTCAGTATGGGTTAAGGAGGCGTGTTTGGTTGTCAGATTCACTAGAGGTAGAAGGTGATGTTTATGCTTGTCACCTTCCTTGTTTTGTGAGCTGCCCAGGGGATTAGTAAAGCATACTTCCGGGGGGTCATGGAGGAGTGATGCTGGGTGCGATATCTAGTCCCTGACCCCTTCTCTGGCGTTGTTTCCTTGCTCTGATTCTTGGCGGCCATGGACTAAGCAGCTTTGCTCTACCGTGCTCTTTGATCGTGGTGCTTCTGCCTTGGAGCCAGCTGGCCGTAGACTGAGTCCTCTGAGACAGTGAGCTCATAAACCTCTCCCCCTTTACGCCGTGGGTGTCAGGCATTCTGCCCAGCAATGGGAAAGCTAACCAGTATAGAAACTGACTCAGGACAGCACTTGAGGACTGTTGCTCTATATAAGAGCAAAGATGGCCGAAAAGCTAATTTAGTTTATCTTCACACATTGTCTACTAACTTCTACCTCCATCTAAAGGTGGTGATGTTGTCAAGGCAAAACACAATTTTTAAGTGCTGTCCTTTTTATGTCTCTGATGCTAGGATGCCGCTCTCAACTTTAATCTACGTAATACCTCAGTGACGGTCCTTTAAAAACTTTATGTCAACGTAACTGACTGGAAAGCCTCTGCTGACCTAGAGATCCAGTTGGGCTGAACTATTCTGTACTCTTCTGAGCTTTGTGAATCACGTATTCTTAGCAGTTTTCATTGGATTATAGTAGTTCATTTAAATGTCTTTCTCTTTCCCAAAGTATTGGGATTTCCTTGAGGAAAGGAACTGCATGTAAATGCCCCTTTTTATTCCTGATACCTAGAAGAATTCATGGCATATGCTCCATAAATATTTAACTGAAGGACTAAATGAAAACCTTAATGAAATTTTAACTTCTCCACAGTTGAGAATTACTAATAAACTGATGTTACTAGGAAGCTAGAATGACTTGGGTATGAATTCTACTGACTGTTAAAACGGGGTAGGTAATTTCTATGATACTGTGTCGTCTCCTGTGTAATATTGGTACAGGTCTTCCCTGAGAGGTTCATGTAGAGTTTCTGACATACAGCGTTGAAAGCAGGTAGCTGCCAGTAACCATGCTGAAATGAGCACCTTTTGCACATTTCAGTACTTGGAAGACTATCATGATGCTCTCACAAATCACCTATTACTATAAAAACGTTTTTCACTTATTTTGAAAAATTACTCATCAGAATTAAAAAGCAAAAAAAAAAAAAAAACAACTGAATTAAGCTATTGACTATTTGATAAGAAGGTAAGAAAAATGCTTCAAATATATTGGTGGCAAAAGGTTTTAATCAGTATGCACCTATGCTGCAAAGAGGCCCTTTTATGGTAAATTTGAATAATTATACTTTATTTGCCAACAGATATGCATGTCCATTTTTTGAACTTAGCTTGTGAGACTACTGCAGAAATTACAGATTCTTCCCTGATTCTCAGGAATTTATTTTGTGAGGCTTTCATTTTTGCTTATAACCGTAGATATAGGGTGCTTTCTTACAAATACGTAATCCTTCTTTAGGTAAGAAACACATTCATACACTTCCTAAGGGGGTTGACACTTAAAAGATCAAGTCCGTCAAATATTGATGAAGTCTAACACTGAACATTTTAGGTAACTTGTCTATAGCTTTTCTCTTAGCTTATAGGTAAAATCAGTAATCTTATACATCAAATTATAGACTGTGAATACGTATGGACACTCACGCACATTGGCCCAAGTAGGTATGGCATGTGTCTAATAACATGTAGGTTGGCCCCTGTCGGCTTACTGGTAGGAGCTAGCGTAGTTTAGTTGGGTAGAGTTGAAGTTAGAGATGAGCTGTGGTGTGGATATGATTTGTTCCCCTCAATATTCGTGTGCTGGAGGTTTGGTCCTCAGTGTGGTGATGAGGTGGTGGTAGCTCCTCTAGGAGGTGGGGCCCCATGTAAGGTAACTGGTCACCAGGGGCACCGTCTGTGGAAGACATTACTGGGGGTCTCAGGGAGTCAGTTTGTTCTGCAGAGACTGGATTGTTGTGAGTGAGGCTGCCCACCATGCTTGTCCTGTTTCATGCGTGGCCGTTTCCCTTCCCTTCCACTTCTCCGTCGTGTTGGGATGTGGCGCGGGGAGCCCTCACCAGGGAGGGAACTAGTGGGCTGCCTGATCTTGGACTTGCAGCCTCTCAGACTGCGCCAGCTCAGTCCCTCGGTCTCTCCCTCTTTGCTTCCTTTATCACTGTGTTGCCCAGGCCAGTACCAGTCTCCTGGACTCACGTGCTCCCCTGTCGTAGCATCCTGAGTCGCTGGGCCTGTGGGCGTGCACCACACTGCACCTAGCTACACTCTTTTCTTTGTAAGTACCTGGCTTCAGGGATCTTGTTATGGCAACAGGAAATGAATAATAAGACCAACTAACTATCGTAATTTTAGAGATGAGAACTTGGGAACCGGAGGGACCCCAAGACCTGACCGTTGTCTCACAAGGAGTTAGGCTCACAACTGGGATCAGAAACGCTGTGGACTGCATGGTGTTTTGAGGCAGTCGTATTGGCAAAACCATTTAGTAGGAGCCACTGTGACATACTGCTTGTTTCTGGGACCTTTTGGTTGGGCCAAAGAATAACACTAGGACTTTCTGTTAGCTTTGCTGTAATTCAGATGATCACTTACCCCACTGCAGAGCTTTTTCCCCTTCGTGAACTCTGAAAATTAGGATTTTCTGTGATGAAAGTTAGGAGTGAGGTGGAAATCATCAGTGAGACTGAGGAACTTGATAGGGTCGAGGGGAATCTTTTAGTTTCTTACTTCCAAAAGCACAGCTTTTCTGATCTGGCCTTGTCAGAGGTATGTTTTGAAACGTGCAATTCAAAATGCCCCTCTAGAAAAATAGTCAGTATCAAAATGTGCTACTGAAGCCAGATCTCTTCATAGCAGCCCAGATACCGTCTGTTCCATAGTATTGAAAAACTCACAAGTTGCACAAATGTTTAAAAGTGGATGTAAATAAGACTGTGGGTTTCCCTGGTAGCACCCTCTTAATTCTGATTGCAATAAAGTAGCAATCTAAAGAAATAATCTTAAAAGATCATCCAGACATCCCCTAAATGTACTACGTTTTGATAGAGTACTCACTTTTGAAAGAATGGTTAAGACATATAATCAAAGAAAATAGATAATAGTATTAAAGCAGAAACAATATTATTAGACCAGCCTGTACTATGGGACAACAGATCCTCTCTAGTTCTCTCTGTCCAGGGAACTTTATTACTTATATGCTATAAGAATTTTTATATAGCTGCATGGATATATCAAAGATGCCATGGTGCTAAAGGCTTGAAAGTTACAGTTTACTAAATTATTTAGACATGAGCTATTTTAGTGATTTCCCCTGCATACAAATAATTTCTGCTTTAGGATTTTCATTCATTTCCTTAATACTGCCAAGAGCAGAGTAGCCTGGCTGGCAAGTGAAGGCAGACCCCGTCTGCTTGCTAGACACGTGCGTTAGACGTCATCTGTCTTCAGAGATTTCATGAGGAAAGTACTGTATTTCACGACAGCTTCTGAGGAGGTGGAAGCCCCTCCATATAACTCTGGTGAAAGAATTTTGGACTGTGGTGACTCCCCTTTTGTCATATAAGTAAAGTTAACCTATTCTTCCAGCTGAAATATTTGATTCCAGGTTAAAATGAATCAAAATATCAAACAAAACTTGTAAGAGAAAAAAGCAGGGTAATTTTTCCCAATCAAGTGCAACACAGTGTCATACCTTTGCTGCCTGGAGTCCTTTAACCAAAAGGGCTGAGATACTTTTCTCTATCCTTTGAGAGGATTATTTTCTCTGTGCCAGTTCTTGGTACATACTCAGACCCTAAGGGACATTGAGATTATCCTGGATTAAGCACACATACTCAGAGGGCTAATGACTATAGCGTAATTCTTGCTTATTGCAAAATACCTGAGATCCAGAAAAAGAAACCTTCCAGAGTTCTTAAGGTAAAAATCCCCTGCAAGATTAAAGACTACAAGATGAAGCGTTTTAAAACCACAGCTACTGTCACAGTGTCTCAAAAATAACTGCATGTGTAACACAATCAAAGTTACTTCAGAAGGGAAAATCAGTGAAGACTTGGAATGGAAAAAACAAGTGGTTTCAAAAGTGATGAAATTAAATAAGAGTTAATATTCACTCTTTTTCTTAAGTCAAAATGCAAGCGAATTTCAAAAAGCTGATAAATCAAATATATTTATGTTCAAAGCAAAACTTCATGTGATTGAGTGTGGTTCTCAGCACAGGCTGAAACGTGGAGAAGAGAGACAAGATAAAAGCTATGTTCTTGCACCAGGGAGACAATATAGTGCTTACACTTGTGGGTCTGATTTATTTCACTTATGAGTGTGGTCTCTAGTTGCATCCATTTACCTATGAAAGCCTTGAGTTTATCTTTTTTATAGCTGAGTAATACTCCATTGTATAAAAATACCACATCTTTTTAAATTCATTCCTCAGTGGATGGGCATCTGGGTTGTTTCCAAGATTTAGCTGTGACAAATTGTGCTGCTATAAACATGGGTGCACATACATTGCTGTAATATGATGGTTTCAGTTCTTCTGGAAAGATACCCAGAACCTGAATGAGTAAATAAAATCCAAAATGTACAATAGACATTTTGAAAGGGAAAGAAACTGCTCAAAGGGAAGGAATAACTGGGTTGAGGGAAAAGAGAAAAGAAAGAATGAAGGGAAAAAATATATATATGTGTATTCAGGAATAGCCTGGATAATTGTACTGCTGATTTCTGTTGCTTTATTGAAAGGAACAGTTAATGCTTAAATATTTTTTCTTTTTGTGACCAATTTTGCATGCTTATATCTGGTAATATGAACCACTAATTTGAAGACAGCAACCACTGTTGAATTCCTAACATTTTGTTTAGTGAAATTCTGTATCTTTTTAATGCTACTTAATTTTTCTATTTGCTTTAAAAAAAGCTATGAATCAAATTAATGACCATAAAAATTCTATTTTATTAGTACTGGCTCTAATAGATGTGTGGCATAGTACACACACATTCAAGAGACACACACGCATTCAAGACACACACGCGTTCAAGACACACACACACACCCTTACACACTTCACACATAGTTTCAGATTGCTCAGGTGAGCCTGGGTGCTTCCCGATGAATTGCAGACCTGTGAATGTAGCTCCACCCAGGCTCGGGTCAGCAGCCCTGTTGTAGGATGTCCTGACCACGTGGATCTCTACAATTCTTGGCGGTTCTGGGTTGGCTATTTCACCCATGGGCAGCCAGAGCAGTGCTGTGGTGGACTAGTTCATGACCTGCCTATGTGGGAGCACCCAGCTGAACTGAATCACCATGGTGCTGGGCATGGAAGACCCCCGGAGGATTGTTGCCAGAATGGCATACAGGGAGAAAGTGAGGGGAGGGTTGGATACCGCTGAGTCTCCTGGAGAAGCTTGCCGGCTGGCTCTCCTGCTGCGAACTTGGCTGTTCTCCACATCAGAGAAGCTTGGGTCCTTGCTGTCACCAGGGATGGCTGCTCTTCTCTTTGCGGGAGCTCAGGGCTTTGCCTTCAGCTCCTGGCCCCGGTGCAGATCCCTCAGCCGTCTGGCACAGATCCTTCACCGTGACGGTGCAGACTTTCCAGCTTCCACCACTGGCCTTTGGGCCTTCCCAGTGCAGATCCTTGGGAAGGACTTGTGTGAGACGCTGCTGTGGGCTCTAGGCTGGATTCTCCCAGTCTTCGGTGTGTGGACAGATCTCTTACACTCTGCTGCATTTGACTTTTGGGGTGAATATTAGAAAATAATCCTATAAATAGTGTGTCCTGCATTAAATCTATTCCCTTGCAAACCACTGACTACTACAAGTGTTGAATTTCAAAATATGCCTAGATTTGATGGTCTGTGTAAAGCATCTTAGATATAGCAATTACCTAGAATTAGATCAGATTTGTTAAAGTTTTCTCGAGCTAGACCTGCTTCACTGTGATTGGATGTACCCACTCGTGCACAAATGGGGTGGATCCCTTTTTCATTTCTGGTTGTACCCATTACCTTCGCCATCTCCAAGGTGACTTCCTGATCAGCTCAGAAGTAGGCTTTGTTAAAAGAGCTTCCTACATTCAGACTCCTTCTTATGCAGCCAGCGGATCAGTGTTTTTAATATGCTGTCACAGTTCATTCTCTAGCTCAAAAAACTGTATTGGCTCCTGTAATATAAAAAATAACGTCTAGGTTCCTTAGACGTTAGAGCTGTTGCTTGCAACTTTTCTCTGAAAGCCTGTTTCGTACTCTCCCATCCCAAACCCAAAGTCCTCACTTCCAAGTGTGTGTTCCCATCGTGTATGCCACTCGGTCCATCCCTTTTTGGATGTGGTAACTGGTCATTTATCTGCCACTAAATGTTCTAGATACCATGGAAATGGGATGCTGCAGTGAGCAAGTCTGATAGACTCACGAATGTCATGGAACTTACACTTTATCCCAGTTAGACAGATAATACACAGATATGTAGCACTTCAAATGGGAGACGTGAGGGCGGATATAAAACTGGGGTGGGATGGGGCACAGATGCTCTCTGAGCTCCCGTCGCCCTCCCTGGCTCTTCAGCGCATGTGGCACTAATCACACACTGTGTTGATTTTCACAGTTTCAGTTACACGTTCCGGGTCAGATCACCAGGGTGCAGGTTTTGGCGTTACTATTCTCCATCTCTATAGCCATCGTTAAGTTTCTTAGCCTCACTCTTCCTCAGTTTATTTCTAAAATGACAGTGTTATTATTTTGCTCATAAAACTGTCTTGAGCATTTAATAATGTCTGTAAAATGCCGAGAACAGAGGCTGGCGTTATATGTGTGTACAGGTGCATATGCGTGTGTATGATATATACTAGCCCTCAGTTTTTTTTTTTGTCTTTCTGAGACAGGGTCTCGCTGTGCAGTTCAGGCTGGCCTTGAGCCCACTCTGTAGCCCAGGCTGGTCTCGAACTTGCAACGATCCTCCTGCCTCAGCCTCCTGAGTGCTGGGATTACAGGCGTGCACCACCACGTCTGGCTAGCCCTCAGTTGTTTACCACCATTTTTCTTGGGGTGAGGTTAATTTTAAATGTATATAAATATTCACACCTCCGACAGAGAGATACTCCTTAAACACAGCAGAAGATTGTGTTTCCTTATAATCTGCTTAACTGCCAACCAGAAGAATCAGCACAAGCTCATGGGCTCTAGACTTTGAACATCATTTATTTCTAAGTGGGCCTGTTAACTGCTTCTCTTGTATTCCGTTTAATAGTACCAGATTTTACATATAATTCTTTTCCCTAGCTATAAACACTAAGCCCCTGTGTTTCAAACTCTTAAAATGTAGAATTTCAAATTAACTGATGATCACAGGACTCTTTCTTTGGCATTTTATTCCACATGTACTTGTACCTAAATGCTATAGAACAAATTTATTTATAAAGTTTTCTGTGAGCAGCTAGCACTGCTATATAATATTGGTCCCACTTTCATAAATAGTAGTGTCTTAGTTAACTGCTGAAATTCATATGGATTTTTATAGGTGATTGCTATAATAGTGTATGTTCCCTATTTCTTTGTCAGATTAAATGATAGAAGAAGTTAACATTATGGCATTTATGTTTTCATGTGAATTTGAACTGCACCATTAAACGATTGATTTTAGACTGAATATACAATATATATATATATATATATATATATATATATATATATATTTCCCCCCCCCCCGTACCAGGAATCGAACTCATGACATTGCACTTTCCAGGCAAGTGCTGTGCTGCTGAGCTAAACCCCCAGCCCCACAACATGTATATTTTTATGAAACTTTATTATAATGCTGAAAAGTTTTCCTATACATATAATCTGGATTTCTATTCTTGCAAAGCATGGGAATGATATTTCACACATACGTCAACAGTGGCATGGTGAATTGAACGGATGATTTTTGATGCTTCAGTTGTTCACTTCATGTGAGACATGGTAGAAGATTCAATGGGACGAGGAGAGGTGGTTAGCTTTTGAGGTATTTAACAGTTCTCAGTATGTGGTCAGGATACCCCAGGATGAAGGAGCACTACAAATAAAGTCATAGTTAAAGTGTTAAGTACAGTCATGAGCTGAATAAAGAAGTTTCCATTTTAAAATGAAAATATCGTCTGACTCAAGGTTTTGTGACATTAAGTAAAACTAAGTGCTTAATCTAGGACCTGCCAATTTTAGGCAATCAGTAATTATTTGCTAAATTGAAGAGTGAAAAAGAAAATCTCGATTCTGTTTGGTTTCAGGGATTGAGAGAGCTATTTTCTATCCAAGCCTGTGGTTTTCGCCCTGGCTGCCTATTAGAATGACCTAAGAAGCTTAAAAATTCCAGTGTCAAGCCCTCATCACGTAATATTGGTTCCTGGAAGATAAGGTCTGAGTATGGGGGATGTTTCTTCAGTGCTCTCCTGATGTTTCTGGTGTTTATCCAGATGGAGACCCACCTGTCCTGAGTGTCTGAGAATGGCCTGTGTATAGCTGGCCCTCTCATCCTGGCCGAATATATTCCAAACGCCTGGCACCTCTGCCTTCCTCTGCACTGCAGTACTGTCCGTTGGGTCGGCCTGTGTAAAGTGTCACTTGTACTTCTTCAGCGAGCTCTTTTCTGGTCTCTAGCCTGCTAGTCTGTTTTCCTTTAGATAATTTGTTGGGCTGGCACCACAGTTATCCCAGAAAACAATCTAGAATGTGTTATAGCCTAAGTCTCTAGGCCTGCCAGATGAATTTCTACCTCTGATATGGCGGTCTGAACCTAATCCATTTCACAATGCATGGGAAATTGTTACTGTAACTTGTCACGTTTGATAAATGGGGCCAAATAAAGGGAGAAAGATTTGTTTGGAGGTAGGCTGACTTCAGCACTTGCAGACTGACTGTGGAACATTGGTGAGATTATTTATCTCTGGGAATGTCTTTTCCTGCTTGAAAGAAAGAATAAGACAAAATTAATTTGCAGAAATAAATGGAATAAAGGTGTATTACTAGACTGTGAAGAACACGAATGCTTTTGTGGTGAAAATACTGCAAGGGAAGACTTGATCTCTGTTAGAAAGTCAGATCTCAATGTGTGTGTGCCTTCCTTAGGGAAGCTGTCCCAGAAATCCCGGATAAATCCCCTCCTCTGCTCTCCTACGGCGTTGTTTGCCTTTCCCCATAACTCTTACTGCCTGTGGTTGTTTGAATAAATTGTGTTTTGTTGATTGTTGACTCGTCTGTGAGGATTCTGGGGACTAGGGCTTGTCCAGTTTCTTTAGAGAGTGTCTGCAGGGCTGAACTGGCACGTCCACTGGATCAAATGAGAACGGTCAAGGGGTTGACCTTTATAGATAGTGGGGACGTGGCAAGCAGGCCTTGCAGAGGGGCAGTTTTCTACTCCCCTGGGGCTCGCCACTTCCTTTTGGGTGTGTTCAGCCTTCCGGTTCCACTGAAAAGGGACACAGACAGCTGGAAGTGTCAGCTCCTACTTTGACTGACCATGCTTACCTGTGGGGTCTTCGGGGCCTCGTGCCACTCCTAAGCTGCCACCTGCTTGTGTATATGGGAGCTTTGCCCAGCCGTTTTGATGCTGCGGGTCTCCTTCATTTCCCATCATGCTTGAGTGCTCTGGCGGGTTTGGTCCAGACCTGTGCTGTCCCATACCGCCTGCAGTAACCAAGTGTGGCTCCTCTGCGCGGAAGGTACCTGTAACAACAACTTACAGGTAGTATAAAATACCTTGCTTTTATATTTATTATGTGAGAGCAGTATTTTAAAGGCACTGGCACTGAATTAAATAACATGTGAATATTACCTAAGCGACTGTACTTGCAGTCTCATTGACTGGTGAGAGTTGTGTTCCACCTTCAGCCCGCCTCACCTTGTGACTTCGCTCAATGAAACACCCTTAGAAGTGAGGCTGCTGGGCAACCCGCTTCCTGCGCCCCCTTCTGTCCCTCTCAGACAGAAGGTTTTTTTTCTCTAAGTAAATTCTCCTACTCATAATAAATAAATAAAAAAAAATGTGATTGCAATTAATTTCACCTTTAAAGTTTTCTAATGAGGCTTCTTAAAAATTTTAAGAGATGTGTGTGGCTTATATACTTCTATGGACTAGCTCTCATCTAGAAACTACATGTCTAGCATAAAAACGAACCAATGTAGCTGCATTTCAGTTGTTCAAGTAGGTATGAACACGAGCACTTTCAAGCAGATTATGAAGTAATTGGAGTTACCAAACCAACCAGAACGGAAACTTTTAGGACTCATTTTATTCTGCTAGTTCTGCGGGCAAAGTTGTAATTTTTACCAGGTGGTTTGAAATCTGAGCCTTGCTTCCATATACTTGCTGCTTAATACTCTGGGAGCATTTCTGAGGCTGGGACCAAAGATGGAGCGTCTGCAGGCTGTCAGTCAGTGACACCTTCTCTACTGGGAGGTCGTACTCTGGTATTGCCTTTTCTTTTTTTTTTTGGTTTTTTCTCCGGTACCGGGAACCAAACTCACGACCTTGCGCTTGCCAGGCAGGCGCTTTGCCGCTGAGCTAAATCCCCAGCCCCTGGTATTGCCTTTTCATTCTGGGACTCTGCATTTCATCGTTCAGAGTGGGGATAGCTATGGGCAACATACAGGAAGCAGAGATCTTTGCTAGCAAGCTGTAAACAGAAGTGAGCTGAGCTTGGAAAACGTGTGTTGACTTTGTCCCATCTGTGTGATTTGTGGGCAGCTTTGAACATTTACCAAAATCTCCATGTCCTTGAGTCTCATAGAACTTCCAGTCTGTTGCAGATCACAAAGCCCACTTTGGCTGGACACACGGCTAGGACACACACGCCCCTTCAGAGTGAGTCGCGGTGGCAAAGTCTCAGTGGCTCCCCAGTGAGCTGCTGGTAACACGGGCTGCTCCAGCCTCAGCCGCTGCGCTAGTGACGGCTCTGTGAGTAATCACTGTTTGCCTACGGGGTCTGTGCTTTAATTCCTGTTCTTGTTATTGAACGTGTTAAAATGGCCCCATAATGTTTGTTGCTTGTATCTCCACTCCCTGCTTAAAGGCAGGGAATGATTTGCAAATATAATTACATTTTCAAAATGAAAGTATTTCTTTTGCAGTAGTGAACGAACAACTAAATTTCTTAACATTTCCCTATATGTGTTTATTCAGTACCTCCTGACAGACCAATATATATTTGGAAGAAGCAGTATTTTCAACTAAAAAAAACTGTGCTTTCAGCCAACCAGCTGCACTGATGAATTCCAGGTATCTAAACCAGGGGCCCAGTTGAGACATTGAGTAAGAAAAGCTTCTTACAGTCTGATACTTGGTGGGAGAAAGTTAACCTTCTGGTCCTAGTTTGTTTTTTTTTTCTACTTGCCCTTGAGAATGAAAGTTTCAGTTTTGAATCTGCCTCTGTAAATTACAGCAATGTGCTCTGCTGGGATCTGCGTGCATGATTCTGAGCTCTGTCTGGCGCACAGAGCGGCTGGGTGTGGTTTGACATGGCAAGTGCTGCAAGAGGAGGTAGAGTGAGACCTGGAAGACTTTGGGCAGGTTGCTAAGCAATCAGCGAGCGTGTAAGAATTTTAAGGGGAGAGTGATGGTAATGTTGGTGTAGTCATATCGGCAACTTAGAAACATCGTAGACCTGTGTGTCGTCCAGGTAGAGAATGAATTTGAAGGGAGTGAAATCGGAGCCCTGGAGACAAACTTGCAGCTATTCCAACACTTGAGCAAGAAATAGGGCTTAGCAAAGCCCAGATCTTAGTTTACATATGATAACAACCGCAGTGGCAACAGCAGGGATGACTGATTTCATTAAGAAGCAATGACAGAAGGCTCAGATGTTCTTCTGTGCGCAGCGTGCATAGATTACCTCGTTTCACTTCTGCAGTAAACTTGTGTGACGGGCAATTTTTACCGTAATTTCGCAGCTAAGAGAAAAGGCTTAACACATCCCGGTGCTTTTCCAGCCAGAGCTAGAGCTGGGATTTGAACCCAGACAATGTGCCTCTTGAGTCTGTACTCCAGGCCAGTTCAGCATGACTTTCCTGAAGGAAGTTCTTGTTCTCTGTACTTTCAGTTTTGTAGATTCAACAAGAATAGTTCTTGTTTTATGATCGTTGCCAGGCTCGGCACAAACTGTAATTGGACCTAGTTAAACTGTAGACACCTACTCTTGGCAAAGAGGAAAATTCATTCCCCATGATTTATAAGCCTGATAGAGAGGTAATGCTTTGTTCATTGTATCTGGGCTGAGCCTTTGCTTTGGCCACAGAGGAGGTGCTAGCATGGGTTTCCAACAGCATCCTACAGTGGGAGGCAAGAGCCAAGGGTTTAGGGAAAACTCTGAACCGAGTTAGTGAAAGTGACACTAAGCTCAGGGTATTGTAAGTGGGGTGATTCACTGTGTGAAACTAGAATTGCAGAGAAAATTAAGATCCTGAGTTCTGCTGATTTCCTGGGAAACTTAAGAGGAAATATACTGTTAATCTGAAACTCACTACCTGTTCCGGTTTAGAGGTAGGTCTCTTTGCCCTGGGTAGACCAGCTGCTTGCTCTTCATGGTCGTGGTTTCCTTCACTCAGCACCCTGCAGCAGCTGTAACATACTGCTTCTACAGGGATGACTTGTGTTCGTGTAAACGGCAGTGTAAACAGCACTCGTGTCAGATCAGCAAGGAGTGGATGTTTTTCAGCAGTTTCATGAACAGAATATTTAAAAATGGGTAGATTTAATCCATGTAAAATGTTGCATTCTGTATTAATCAGTTTCAAAACTGAATCATAGGATGGTAAAAATAGAGCTCCAAAAATAAAACTCATCAGTAGAGAGAAAAAGTTTGAAAAAGCTCTAGTTTGCTCTTGGTTTCAGGAGATAGGTAACGCTTTCTCGTGTTTAATTTTCGTAATGGTTCCCTCTTCAGTTATTCATTTCTTTCTCACTGTTTTGCAAGGCAGATGGTACTCATTCACTTGTTTAGCAACAAGTATTTTTGTGTTACGTGCGCCTGCCTGGGAGCTGGGTGATGGGAAGCAGTTTGGTTTCCCGGCCCCGTTGGAAAGACAGAGGTGAGCAGATCACAGAATGCCCGTGAACAGTTAGCCTCACGCGGGTCCCGCGGAGAGCACGCTCCTACTCATGCCGGGACTCATAGTCGTCATCTTTAAGGATCTTCCCTGTAGCCGTATTTGAAAAGACGTTCAACAAGGCTGGTAGTTGTAGGTTTTGCAGCAAAATGTTGAAAAAACTCATCAGCAAGAAAACGGCTGGAGTTTTGTAAGAAGCACACTGGACTCTTAGCTGTGGTCCTCTTTAGCCAGAAGGTTGGACAGGGAGGAGAGGGGCAATTTTTACGTGTTACTTCAGTAGGACAGAATAAATGTGGCTTGTTTGGGGTTACTTTAAAAGGTCAGATTTATTTTAAATAAAGATGGTAGGGCCGTTAGGTCCAGGGCTTGGTGGGGACGCCCGGGACCCAGTCTGGCAGGGGAGATGGTCAGGAAAGGCTCCCTGGGGGAGGTGACCTTGCTGAGCGCAGGATGTGCGTGTCAGCCGTGCAGGGGGATCCAGGACAGGAGCACGTTGCTCAGGGGCGTCCCCGGACCTTCTGGGTAGGCCTTGTGCAGCTCACCGCCCTTCATGTCCTCCTCCTCCTCCTCCTCCTCCTCCTCCTCCCTAGCGGGGTGCACAGTGCTCCAGGGACGCCTCCCAGGGCTCCTCAGGCCGTCCCTCTCCCCTGCTGCCCTTCCTGTCCGCACCGCTCAGATCTCATTTGGACCCTTGACAGAAACGCTTCTCTGTGTCCAGTCATTGTCTGCTCCCCATGCCTGCCTGCCTCAGTCTCTCCTTCACCCTGCTAGTGATCTTTGAAACCTGGCTGTTCCTTCCCTAAACTGTCTCAGTCCCTCTATTGTCCCCCACTCCATGCAGAGGTGAGAAGCCTTGCTACACTGGACCTGGTGTTTGTGTTACCCAGAACGGTCTTCATGTCCTTGTCAACGCCGGTCTCCTGACCTAGTGAGGGAGGGAGGGGGCTCGTGAAGGAAATTCGGTGATGTGGGTTTAGTAGAGTTATTAATTTATTAATTTGCGAATAGTCTCCCTAAATAACCTTGCGTTCTGGGAGTTGATGTCCATAATTTCCTTGTATTTTTAACAACTGAGAAATTAATACATTGCAGAGAAAATAATCTATGTCTTTGGAGTGTTTTCTTTTGTGACAGTTTTTGAGTGGATGTTTGGAATGACAGGTCAGAGTCCCCACACACAGGATTTGAGAATCTGGCATTAATCATCACTTGTCTGTGCTAAATCCGCATGCGGTCTCCTTTTATAAAGTACACGTTGTTCTAAAATCACAGCATTAACTAAACAGTCTTTATTTGCGTTGGCTAAACTTAGTGTTAATGAATAGGAGACATAAAGCCAGCTTCCAGCACTCAGGACAATTCACTTTTAAAATAAACTGCATGTTATTCTTCCATCCCTCTTGTCTTCCAAATTTGTCTCTGTTATTTTCTTATTATGTAATTGTAACAAATAACCCTTGTCAAGTAAATACTGGGAGTTGGTTTTGGCTTGTTGATTTTCACAAATGTTTGCATTTAGAAATACGGTCATCAGGGCTATATTAATATACTATCGTCTGGCTCCCCCTGGTGGATATTCATATAAATTATTTAGCTAGAGCATTTCTGCACTGCCCGCCCCCCCCCCCCCAATTTTGGGGACTAGGTGAGTGGAACAAAGGTTGTAGTTTTTCTGGTTTTTGGTTGAAAAAAGGGACAGAAGGTACATTTTAATTTTGTAAATACGTCATTTTATAGACCATAAATACACTGCTATTAAATAATATGCATGGCAGTAGTTGTGCTGTTACTTTTTTTCTTGATATTAGTGACAGTGCGGGGACCACAGTGTAAAAGAGAATCAGAGGCAGATTTCACCCAGAAACTTTGTAGCAGTGCTACACAAGGGTAGGATACGGGCTACCATGCACTAATAGAGTTAGTACGAGGGCGCAATCCTGGTCCATAGCTCATTCCACAATCTCCCCAAAGCTAGACTTTTCACTGAGTAATACATAATTTTGGGACTCTTGGAAATGATTATTTTTGCTTTGAATGAGTTTATTTTGATGAATTTGTTAGTATTTCTAACTTGTGATCTGAGTTTACAGAGTCACTAAAATTGCTTTACCTTTATTTTGGGGATTTAATTGATACCAGGTTTTATCAGAGTGGTTGTATCTTGCCTTAGCATCAGATACTTCCCACAGTAACCAGGAGGAGTTGATGAGGGTCTTCAGCCACACCCGCATATCAGGGCAGTTAGGATACTGAAGGTGAGGTCAGGAATTTAGCTTAGCTGGTGACCCTGACCTTTGAACCCTTGGGAACCACTCTGAGGAATTCTGCTACCTTCTGTCTTTTGTTAGTGAAATTTCAAAAAAGAATTTATTTTTTATATTGAAAAAATTTAAATTTTTTACATAGAGCATCTGTTTTGAAACATACATACATTGTAGATGTATATATAGTCAGGTGGAGCTGATTATCACATATGCTCTCACATATTTTTCATATTTCCTATTGTGAGAACACTTAAAATCTCTTCACAGTTTTCTAAAATACAGTACAGCACATCGTTCCTACTGATAGTCACCATTAATTAAACTTATTTCTGTGTAATTTACTTTATATAACAAAACCTCACATTTATTGAAAAAAGCATTTGATGGGCACTGTGTTTTTTAATTCTTTCTTTAACTTCATGGGCAGTTAGCAGTTATTCATGGCACTTTGCAGAGCCTGGCAAAATGAGCTTAGGTAGAAGCTAGTGGGCCAGGGTCCCTAACATTCTCATTCCCTGCAGTCAATTTCAGACTGCAGGAGTGTCTGACCTCTCCTAGCGGGCAGGAGATGAGAACAGGTGTGACCAGTACTCTTGCTTGGCGTCTACAGAGGGCTGGAGACTTTAATTTTATGCATCTTCCTTTTCACTAAGGAGACCTCAACTCAGAGCTTTTGGCATTTCCCCCTCATTGTTAATGGACCTTGCAGTAGAGCCTCTTTAAATTTTGTTTTGCTTAATTTTGAAAGTTAGGACAAATTATATCCATTGTCACAAAAATAGTTTATGAGAAAATTATATTTGAGGTCATTGCCTTCCTCACCAAAATCTTAAGAGTCAGATGATCTTAGGTATAGTGTGTTAGCTGTTGTTTTTTTGCGGGGGGGGGGGGGGGGGACCGGGAATTGAACTCATGACCTCAGGCTTGCCAGGTAAGCGCTTATGCCACTGAGCTACATCCCCAGCCCATGTTAGCTGTTCTTATTCTCTTATTGTTTTGTTAGGGAATTTTGTTTTATTTTCACATAAAAAAAATTACGCCCCAAAACATTGAAGGAGGATTAAAATTTCTAAGTACTAATGCTAAACTGTGAAAGGCAATTTACATTTAGATACCAAAGATCTTGGTAAAGAATGCTTGAAATAGATGATCAAGGGTAATTTACGAATTTTTTTTCCCCTGAAAATAGTGGCAGTTTCCTTAAAATCAATGATTATAAGGTATTTTACATGTGTCGTTTCACTCTTACAATAGTCTAATGCTCATGAATTAACTGTTACTGGAGATATTATCTAGATGAAGAGAGTGAAGCCCAGAGAAGTCACGTGCTCGTGCAGAGCTATCTGGCCGGGATTCAGACCCACGGTCTGCGCCAAGAGCCCACGCTCCGAACCCCGCAGTAGCGTGGTCCTGTAGAGCCTGTGGTGATGATGGAAATATCTGACACCCGTGTAGCCCAGTAAGTGGCAACTGGGGCTCCTGGTGCTTACAGTGTGGCTAGTACTACTAAGGAACTGATCTTTTGTTGTTTAAATTGTAATGAAGTCATATAGCCTCTTGTGGCCAGTGGTAGTCTACTCATGAACACAGCTGCATGTGGTCCTTCAGAACCTGTAGAAGTGGAGATACCGGAAGTTTGGGATCGCTAAGGCTCTGTCTCACTGACTGGAAAACCACAACTTAGAGGAGTTAGCAATCTGCTTTAAGTCACTGAGCTAACGTTGGAGACAGAGCATAATACAGGTGTTCATGCTCCTAAATCACAGCTCCTCCCATTCCATAATTCTTTGGCATCTGACATTTTTCTTTTTTTCTACCATCGTTAATATTGAATTGAAAAACTATTGGTTATGGAAAAAATCTTACTCTCTCTCAAATGTGTAGCTAATAAATATTTTCCTTTTTTCTCAGGTTATAGAAACATTATCACGGCTTTCTCGTACACCGATAGCATTGGCCACGGGGATCAGGTAAGCTCATTTCTTTGTGGTTCATCTGTCACATCCAGTTCAGTGTAGTGATGATTTATTGAATAGTTCCTGTTTGTAAAACATCTTATATGTAGGGGCCATGTGTTATACAAGACAAGCACATGGTGTATAGTACCAAGTATACCTTTGAAATTTCTTGAGCTACTAAAAATTGATGCATAGAATTGAATGATATATATTGGCTAAACACCATTCTCCATTCACTGGTATGTTTCTGGTTTTATTTCTTATACTTCTAACAAGCACAAATCTTTAAATAGTAATAGATTCAGACAGATATAAAGTGGTATATGTACAGGATGTGTATTGAAGGTTTGATAATATATTCAAAACTTAGAAGGAAGTTAGTTAAATAAATTATGTCATCTCCTTGCAATGCCATATTGTGCAGTTGGTAAACACTGGTGGTACATGTGTGTTGTTTGAGGCCTTTTCTGATTCCAGTACTAGAGACTAACTTAGATTGGCCAGTAAATTTGTATTACAAACAGCTCAGTGGCAACACAGTAGCAAGCATCTCCTCTTCTAATCTTGTCTGTGTTTTGGAGTCCAGCTCATAGTCACATTCTGATGGAGAGGAACCAAGCACACCTTACAGGAATGCTCAGAACAGGTCAGACGGCTCGGTTCATGGACACAAAGCAGGTGCTTTGAGGTCCCTTCCCGAGAACTGGACTATGAGTTTGGCCACTTTCTATAGAAATGCCCTGTAGCCTGGTAATTCCTCAGCTCCTCCTAACTTGCATCTTAACAAATAAATACATTTTCATGTCAGTGTGCATTTTATTTCATATGTAAACACTATATTTTGAAAAACATGATCCAGTGTTCATGTATGTATGTATTTCTGATTCTGAAAAGATAAAAGTTTATCTTTTTAATTTTCCTTATCTCTGTTTTCCACAATGGACTGCAGTTTTCTATTATGGATTTAATAGTATTGACATAAAAACATAACACATGCTTAAATTTATAAAAAAAATCAGCTTGAAACTTTGGGATTTTTTTTCTTCAGAATGATTTCATTAAACTTGTTTTAAAGAGGAAAAAATAACAGTAAAACAATTTCAAAACAGGTTAGTAGGAGAGTTGCAATAATTAATATATTGCATATTGTTGTCCTTGTAGTAGTTATTTAGAGTACAAGATATAGGCATGATATCTTATCCAAGCAAAATTAGCACAAGCCCTTTCTTTTCAATGAACTAAGAGAAACTAGCTGTTTGACTATCCTAAGTATCTTGTGGGGCCGGGGATACAGCTCAGCAGCACATGTGCCTGCCTGGCAAGTGCAAGGTCCTGAGTTTGCTTTCCAGGACCAAAACAAAACAAAACACAACACTATACTACCTTGTGCATAAATATATATTTTTTCTTTTTCCCTTCCTTTCCCCTAAAGCCCCTTCACAGTTTGTGTTTTGAACAGTTTCTTCATAATTCACTATATCTGTTGTGCATTTTGGACTTTACTTGTTCAGCTTGTCGTACTAGTGAGACAATGCAATGTTTATACATATGGGTCTGACTTATTTCACTTATGAGTATGGTCTCAAGTTGCATCCATTTACCTGTAAAAATCTCTAGTTTATCCTTTTTTATGGCTGAGTAGTACTCCGTTATAAAAAAACCCATATCTTTTTTTATCCATTCCTCGGTTAATGGCCTTTTGGATTGTTTCCAAGATTTAGCTATTACAAATTGTGCTGCATACATGGGTGCACATATATTGCTGGAGTGTGATATTTTTAATTCTTCTGGGAAGATACCCAGAAGAGGAATAGCTGGGTCAAATGGGACCTTTAATCCTAGTTTTTAAAGGAATCTCCAGACTGATTTCCACAGTGGTTGCACCAGTCTACACTCCCACTAACAGTGGAGAAGGGTTCCTTTTCCCCCACACCCCCACCAGCATTTGTTATGGGTTGATTTCTTGATGACAGCCATTCTTTCTGGGTTGGGATAAAATCTCAGTGTTGTTTTAATTTGCGTCTAACAAATGACCAATGACATTGAGTGTTTTTTCATGTATGTATTTGCCATTTGTATTTCTTTATCTGAGAGGTGTATATTCATCACAGATGCCCATTTTTGGATGACACAATTGTAGTGGGGTCCTTAATATCCCACTATCACAAATAGATAGATCAACTAGACAAAAAGTCATCAAAGAATTATTAGAATTAAATCAAACCTGTGAACATATGGACTTAGTAGATGTCTACACAGTGTTCTACCCCAAAATATCAGAATGCACATTCTTCTCAGCTGCACATGGGACGTTCTCCAAAGCAGACCACATATTAGCCCACAAAACATGTTTAAGTAAATGTAGACAAATTGAAATCATTCCCTGCATACTGTCTGACCATAGTGCAGTGAAACTAGAAATCAGCAACAAAGGAAATCACAACCAATGAGTCACAGAGGAAATTAAAGGTGAAATTAATCAGTATATACAATTAAATGATAATGCTGATACAACATACCAAAACTTATGGGAAGCAATGAAAGTAGTCCTGAGGGAAATTTATAGTGATGAACTCATACATCAGGAAAACAAAATGAGCTCAAATGAACAACCTAATGTTGAACCTCAAACTTCTAGAAAAAGAAGAACAAATTGAATCCAAAGCTCATAGAAGGGAGGAAATTATAAAGGTAAGGGCAGAAATTAATGCAATAGATACTAAGAAAACAATGCAAAGAATCAACTAATTGAAAAGTTGGGTCTTTGAAAGAATAAATAAAATTGATAAACCATCAGCCAAACTCATCAAAAAGAGGAAAGAAAAATGCAAATTCAAGCTATTAGGAGTGAAAAAGGGGAAATCACAGTGGATCTCACAGAAATCCAGGAGATCATCAATACCTACTATGAGAACCTATATTCAAATAAGATGGAAAATGCAGAAGAAATGAAGAAAATATAAAAATTCTAAATAACCTGATATCAGCCAGTGAAATTGAAAATGTAATTAAAAATTTACCAACAAAGAAAAGCCCAAGCCCTGATAGACTCATTGTTGAATTTTACAAGAAATATAGAGAAGAACTAATGCCACTAATGCTGAAACTAAAGAAATTGAAAGGGAAGCAGTACTTGCAAAATCATTCCTGGAATCAAGTATTACCCTGATTCCAAAACCAGCGAAGAGAACTCAACCATGGAAGAAAACTATAGGCCAATCTTCCTAATGAACATGGGTGCAAAAATCCTTAATAAGATCCTAGGAAACAGAATGCAGCAAATCAAGATTATACATCATGAGCAAGTAGGATTCATCCCAGCGTTGCAGGGATGGTTCAACATATGCAAATAAACATAATACACCATATTAACAGCACCAAAGACAAAATCACATGATCATCTCAATAGATGCAGAAAAAGCATTTTTCAAAGTCCAATACTCATTCATGGTAAGAAAAAGCCCTACATAAAATTGGAATAGATGGTCTTTACCTCAGTCTTATAAAAGACATCTAGATAAACCAACAGCTTACATATTAAATGGTCAAAAACGGAAAGCTTTTGGTCTAAAATCAGGAACAGAAAAGGATGTCCTTTATCACCACTCCTATTCAATATAGTTCTGGAAACATTAGCCAAAGAAATTAGACAAAAGAAAAAATAAAAGGAATAAAAATAGTAAAGGAAGAAGTTAAATTATCGTTATTTGTAGATGGCATGATACGCTACATAGAAGACTCCAAAAACTCCACCAAAAAAACTTGTAGATTTAATATCGGAATGTAGCAGTGTAGTGGGATACAAAGTCAACACTCAAAAATCGGTAGCATTCCTGTACACAAGCAACAAACCAAGAAAGAGAAATTAGGGAAAGCACACCCTTCACAATAGCATCTAAAAAATGAAATACCTAGGAGTCAATCTAACAAAGGATGATGTAACAGATCTGTACAGTGAAAATTACAGTACCCTAAAAAGGAGATCAAAGAGGATGTCAGAAAATGGAAAGATATCCCTTGCTCTTGGATAGGAAGAACCAATATAGTGAAAATGGCCATACTCCCGAAACTGCTGTACAGATTCAATGCAATTCCCATTAAACTACCAATAGCATACCTCACAGATCCAGAGAAAACACTCTTAAAATTATTTGGAACCAGAATAGACCTAGAATAGCAAAAGCAATTCTGGACAACAAAGGCAAGTTAGGGGGCATTATAATCCCAGACCTGAAATTATACTACAAAGTTACTGTGATAAAATCAGCATGGTACTGGCAAAAAAACAAGTCTGAGGATCAGTGGAACAGAATAGAAGACGATGATGCAACCCCTAACACACTCAGCCAGCTTATCTTTGACAAAGGAGCCAAACATGTTCACTGGAAGAAAAGTAGCCTCTTTAATAAATGGTGCTGGAAAAACTGGCTTTCCACATGCTGAAGACTAAAACTAGACCCACATCTAGCATCATAGACTAAACTAAAGCCAAAATGGATCAGAGGTCTAAATATTAAAATAGAAACACCAAATTTACTGGAAGAGAAAAAAAGGAGAAATCTTGAAGACATAGATGTAGGCAGAGAGTTCATAAACAAAACCCAGACTGCAAGGGAAATACTACAAAGAATCAACAAATGGGATCTCACCTCATTAAGACGCTTTTGCACAACCAAAGAAATCACCAACAGAGTGAAAAGACAACCCACAGAATGGGAAAACATTATAGCCAGGTGTCCCTTAGACAAAGGACTTATATCTAGAACATATAAATTAAAAAAAAATCAGATACTCCAAATTCAAAATACCCCATCCAAAACGGATTTTACATGTATGTTGATTTTTGGAAAAAGTTAGATTCCTTAAATGTTCTAAGTGTTAAATTAATCAGTAGACCAATATAAGTCTGCCTTTTCAACACAACTATTTAGAAATAATTTAAATTTCTTATTATTTTAATGGTTCCTCATTGGTGGGACATGTGACATGCTTGATGTCAAGGAAAAGTAAAGTGTATGACATGATAATGTGACTTTCTTAGGAATAAATTTGAAATATATTTTTTAACAAAAAAGTACATAATATTATGAGGCAAACAAGAGATAATGTGGGTTTTTTGTGGAACAAGGGACAAAAATATGACAATACCCTATTCTCTCTGAAGTCCAGCTGACTGATTTGTCCAAAAAATGAAAATAAAATATGCAATTTAAATACCTTAAAGTCTGAGTACAAAAGTATGTCAGGGTCTGGAATCATATTAAGGGCATGATGTATTTTTGTCTTCTATTAACTTTCATTTGTACTAATGAACTGAGTCATAGAAGGATGGTTGTTACCAAATTTCTTGTCCTATCAGATCTTAGAACTAAAAAGAGAGAGTGCTGAAAGCAAAGGTACGTGTACGGCTGCTTTTTCTCTGAATGGAGCACTGCAGTGAGTGCGTGGGGTGACCCTACAGATGCGTGGCGGGGGAGGACGTATGGCACACAAGCATGTCCTCAGCTGCACATGTGTCTGTGGTGGCCAGCTGCAATTGCAGCAGAAGATTTGGGGTAGCAGGTGCCTCAGCCTTCTGGTGGAAGCCCAGTAACAACAGCTCAGCAGACACTGTGAGGAGCACTGGACATCAGTGGACATGGCCGGTGACGGTTTGGCAGCGATAAGCTTGCATATTTAATGAGACGTAAATGTGCAGATTGGCTGCTACTCATTCACCCGTGTTTTCCCCCTTTCCTAGGCCCTTTCCAACCGAAGAAAGCGTTAATGATGAAGACATCTACAAAAGCCTTCCTGACTTAATAGAGTACGTTGAACATTTTCAGCAAAATTAGGCCTCCTCCAATTTTGACATCTAGCACGGATCTTAATTGGGGATATGAAGTAAGCTCTCTGAAGAGTAAAGGCGATTTCATGATTAAGACGTGTAAGAAATAATCTTAAGCTGATGACAGAAAGCTTCAGCGGAAGACACATACTGCAGCTGGCGTTTAGTGCCTGTCACGTGTCTCTGTGAAGGGTAAAGAAGCAGACTGCACTCAAGTAAAATTTGGATGTTTCTCAAAAGCGTAACAGAGTAGTAGATAAAATAGGAATTAGACAATTAGGAGATAATGAAGAAGGAATAGAATCTATGACTGGAGTTGTAGCGCAGGTAGTGTGTGGCTTCTCAGTTTCAAGGAAGGACGAGATACTGTAAGTACGAGCTGGACTTTTTCAGGGATATTTGTTAGATGGCATTTGTTTTGAACAGAGATTCCTCAGGTCTTTATTATTTAATAGTAGAGGTAGAATTCTTGGCGGCTGATTATCTTCTGCTGATTGAGTGACTTGTGCAGATTACAAATCAATATAAGACATGATCCTCCCTTGTCAAGGAGCTGATGACACAGATCAGGGGTGTTTGAAAAGAATTCTAAGAACGAGATTATAGTCTTAGAGAGATTCATAGAGAGATAATAGATTCATTCTCCGGGAGAAATTCAGCCACTTAACCATTCAACATTGAGAGTGAGCTTATATTAGGACCTTTGTTTGCTGTTTTGTTGGTCTGTAGGACTTGGCCCTCACCACTGAAGTCTCTTCTCAGATGTGTCTCTCTATAGAGAGACCCTCCCTGACTACTTTATCTAAAATTGCCACCACCCGTTTACCTTGCTCTGAATTTTCATAGCATTTACAACTGCCTGGGACAGTCTGGCTTGCTTTACTTATTGTCCGTTTCCTTGTTAGAAGGCAAACTTTGTCAGATCAGGGACCTGACTTTGTGGCTGTGTTCTTAGAACTTCAGTGCCTGGTGTGTAGTAGGTCAGTATGTGAATGGATGAGTAAGTTTGCACTGCACTGTGCACCTGCTGCTTGCCAGGTGTTCTGCTCCAGGCGTGGGGTCAGCTGGCAGGAAGAGCATCTTGAGTGTTCATTTGTGTGCCAACCATGTTAGCATGA
Organism: Chinchilla lanigera; assembly: GCF_000276665.1. Taxonomy (NCBI): domain Eukaryota; kingdom Metazoa; phylum Chordata; class Mammalia; order Rodentia; family Chinchillidae; genus Chinchilla; species Chinchilla lanigera. The sequence goes on along the minus strand of NW_004955435.1, from coordinate 11,510,942 downwards.
TCTCGTGTAGTGCCTCAGTGTCCCTAGGTTTCTACAGTTACCATAACAGTAATGAGAACAGCCACATTTTGAAAAGCTAAGTAACTTTCTGAAGGTAAGTAGTAGTTTTTGAACTTGTTAGGAAGTAGTAGTTTTGAACTGGAAACCCAGGCAGTTCTTGTTCTGGAGCACAGGCTCTCACTCATGCTGACTTTCAGATGCACCCAATTCGGCCTCTGAGAACTTGCACCGGAAGAGCAGGGAGGTATGTGCGGCCGGAGCGAGCACCACAGGTGTGCAGCAGCTTTCCAGGGTACTAGGTGGCATTTGCAGTGGTCTTGAAGTCTTACTTGTTAGATATCTCTTAAGAGAGGTTCTTTTTATCTCTTCCTAAAACTTCCAAGAATTCACTGGCTATGCAAGATGGGTGCTGATTGTCTCATTAAATTGGCTGTGATCTTCATAAAGTGACCATAAGCTTATTGGTCTTGTGATCGAATTCTTTAAAGTATTAGGAAGAATTTATGACTTCTAGTGTTATGACGGTATTTTTCTTGTTAAATTCCCACCAGTGATCATTTATACTTATTAATTTTGTGGCCTCCTCCCACTTTGTTCTGCTCACAACGTTTTTAGGTGAGATCGAGTGTTTTGGAAGGGTAGTATTTAGGAGTCAAAGGCAGGAGCCCTGGGACTAAGAGCAACAGAGAATAGATTCATAGTCTGTTTTCCTTCTGATCAGCTCCTCTCCATGCAGAACTGTTCCTTTACCATCTCTCATCTTAGTTAGCTCCCTGTCTGAGGAGATCTTCCTACTCCTTGATGTGTTCTAGGCAGTGCTTATCCCAGCTTAACTATCTACCATTTCCTGGCCAGGATGCTTGTCTGGATCCTTCTGTATGGAAATCATGGAACTGCCAAAATGGGCCTAATCTCCTCAGATTCCCAAAGTGCATCCTTCACTCCTTCCCTCTCTTCCTAGTGCTGATTGGTCAGCGAGTGTGGTTGACACGCTCTTGGAATTTTCTGCATTCCTCCTCTCATTTGCCTTTACAATGGTTACAGCTCTCAGTCTCTCTCACTCATAGTATTTTGCCTCTTGGCTCATTGATCTCCCTGCCTATCATTGTCCTCCTCCATCCTACCCCACATAAACCCCCTGCTGATCCCCAAATACACAGGGTGGGTTTGAGTTCAGAGTGCATGGCCCTTTGAAGTTTGGTTTCAGCTCTTGTCTCTGACAGTCTGTTTCACTGACCTGGGCACAGTGACTGGAGTGCCAGTCCTCATGTGGTCATGCTCATACCCTCTTCTCATTTGCCGTGGGTGTGTGGGAGTCCTCTTTGCCTTTGAATTTTGTGAGAGAAGAAATTGTATCTTCTTATTCCGCAGCCATGTCTCCTGGAGGACAATATTTTCATAGCAAGTATCTACTGAACAAATAGATAAATATATCCAAGATCCAGCTCAGATGTAATTCACTTCTGTGAAGCCTTCCCTGACTTCTTTTGTCAGAGTCATGTTTTGCTCTTTCCTCTGGCCTTCTATTTTGCATTCACTTTCCCTGTTGCATGTACAGAATTATGTTTATGCGCTGTTATTTGTACAAGGGAATAGGAGAGTTCTTGATCTGTGCATTCTGAGCCTGGAGCTCAGTCAGTTCTTAGCAGATGACTCTTAGATGGACAGCTGGCTGGGCAGGTGGGTGGACAGGTAACTATGAAATGAATTTTTCTCATCGAAGAGTTCTCTGAAACTTCTGTTACCACTAAATCTCTGTCTGTTAGTACACTTCCCTTTTCTCTGAGTGTTTGACAGTTCATTCCTGTTCAGATACCGTCAAATAATCCTTCATGGCAAACATAAGCAACCCTGTGATTGTACCTGTTCTGAGAAACGGTCCAAGTCGCAAAGTGACATTTCTAGTTGCAGTGTCTTCGTATCAATTCATAATGTTCCATCTGCCCAGACCCAGGAGAGGCACTCAGGGCTGGCGGTATTAAAGGAGTTGAACTTCTGTCTGAGGAATATTAATGCTTCTCTCCAACATGTCTATGTTGGATAATCTCAGTTCTTTGGGATTATTAGTAGAGGGCACTTACGAAAGTCTTGCACTACAAGGAAGAGCTTAAGCATAGTAATAGAACACGCATGGCTGGACCACTGTGACTGAGGGTATTCGTGGTCTCACAGGAGGGCCTGAGGAGAGCCGCTGGCAGTCACTGTTCGAGTGCTCATGGAAGCTGATAAGTAGGGAAATGGGGCGGGGAGTATGACGGAGTAGCTCCACACTCAGAGCGTAAGATCATGGCCTTGCCATTGCCTAGTTGTGTTATCTTTGATAAGTCAGATAACCTTTTGGACTCTCCACTCCTTCATCTCTTTAAACATCAAAAGGCGTACTAATAAGGTAATTGCTGCTGGATGAGTTAAATCAGGTGACACTGCAGAATGATCAGTTATGAGCTTGTACGAAAGCAAATGCCTGGTAAACATTAGCTACTATTGCTTTCATTGTTGGATCCTGCTGTTCATCATCCATCGTATTAGAAGGGACCTAACTGTCAGGCAAGCCTTTTCCCTCTTTCCACTAATTCCATTTCACTTCCTCTTTAAATTTGCTACAAAATCAGTAGAAAAGTTTCAGTCTGTGTTCTGCTAAAACTTCAGAAGCTGCTCCTGGCTCCTGTATTTACTGAGTGATGGAGACCTAACTGCTGCCTTCTCTGTTTTAGTGAGACTCGTGTGGAAGATGAAGAAGATCTCTACGACTGTGTTTACGGGGAAGATGAAGGTGGAGAAGTCTATGAGGACCTGATGAAGGCAGAGGAAGCACACCAACCTGTAGGACTTGGGCTTGTTTCTAAATTACTCTGAGGACTCTATTAAGAAATTGATTACTTGCAAACCTAAAATTATTTCTGTAACCTCTGCTGGCATAGCCCTTGGTTTGTTTTCCCTTTGATTCCTTATAACCTTGCAGCTGTGACTTTTTTTTTTCCATTTGGAGCATGAAGTTTTACAGATCAGAACAAGCGTAGGGAATCTCTAGTCTGATCCTTTAATTTTACTAGTAAGGAAACACATGATCTGGGAGGTGAATAGCTTGCCCCCGGCAGAGTGGCCAAAGAATATAATTTGAAGAATCATGAAATTACATGGTTGTACAAGTAAATCTCTTACAAAGTAGGTACATTTTTTTCTTTTAAATGTACTGCCAAGTAAAATACATGTCTTCTCTTGTGTTAGGTGTTATCATGAGGAGCTATTCCTTTGTAAGTCTCCTGCCTTTTTACTATTTCGTAAACTTAGTTTTGGATACTGTCATTTGGGCCCTCAAAGCTCTATCTGCTGCGAATTGTATCTAGAGCATTCAGAAAGAATTACTTTGAGCAATCCATCTGTAATTTGAAATCTAAAAGTCAGTGATTAGATTTTTATCAACATATTCTTTATCCTGAAGACTTTGCCTCATCAGCTGATGATTTAGGTTCTTCTGTACTTTGATGATCTGGCTCCATTCTGTCTCTGCCTTTCCCTTTAATAAAGGGCTGGTGAGCGTCTAGTCCACACTGGGGAGCAGTAGCTTATATGAGGTGGAAACAATCACCCACCTGTGCTTGGGAAATATAATGAATGTGTGTGTTAACCCACTGCGGGAGCTGACAGGCTGCCTCTGGCAGCATTTTCAGAGTGATTTTAGGTGACAGAGTATCATCTGCACCTCCTGCAGTTGTCATCTGCTTTGGTGTCAGCAGATCCTTCCGTGTCTCCCCCGGGGGCAGCCTTCACTCGGCTGACAGCACTGGCTTACCTGGGACAGGGTTAATAGGAACAATAATTTAGATATAGCGCCTTTCCTGAGTTCCTGGCTAGAGGTAAAAGTGCTTTCCATGCTTCTATCTTATTTATAACTTCTTGTATTTGGTTCTGTAGTTCTGTTTTATGGAAGAGAAAACTGAATCTCAGAGAAATTAAATAACTTGTTCATAGTTAACAGGCTAATAACAAGCCAATCTTCGAACTCAGCTTCATCTTATCCCAGAATCTTTTATTTTAATACTATACTCAACGAACTCCAATCTTAAATACTTAGGTGTTAGTGTCGAAAAAAATATTTTGAAGATTCTCACTTATCTTTTTAACATTGTTGCAGTTAGTTCTGTAGCACGTGGGAAATATACTGTATATTAAGGAAATTCTTTTTTTATTATTAAGGGAATTCTTACACAATTTGTATTTCCCAATTCATTAACATTTTTAATAAGAGCTGTTTTACTTGAATATAATGTCTATACTCAGAAGCTTACTTTTAATCACCTAAAATTTTTTCAACTATGTTGGTTATATTTTATAAAGTACAGCACAAATACAGTTAAATATGACTTTTGGTATATGCTTTTATTAGAATGAAAAGTTAAAGAAAATCAGTAATGATTTTGATTTCTCCCCATCTCCTACCAGACAGATTAATATATGAATTTATTAAATAATTTTATTTTTATCATTCTAACTGCAGAAATGTCAAGAAAATGATATACGAAGTTGTTGCCTAACAGAAATTAAACAGACAGAAGAAAAATATACAGAAACTTTGGAGTCGATAGAAAAAGTAAGTCATCAGGTATTAATGCCAAAATACCCTGTAAGTAGTTAATATGTTAGATTCCCTCTTTCTGCAGAGTGTGTGTGTGTGCATGCCTGTGTGTATGTGTGCATGTGTGCATTCTGACTTGCATTTAAAGAACTTTGCATTTAAAGCCAAACATGGAAAGACAGCTCCCTATAGTCTCATTCATAGTTTTGGATCTAGAAAGTTGAATTCATAACAATAGAGAGTAGAATAATGGCTACCACAGCCTTGGTTGATTGGGGTGGCCATGGGGAGATGCTGGTAAAAGGATATATATTTGCAATTAGCAGAACAAATATTTAAAAAAAATCTTCATTCAGAGTAAGCAAATACATAGCAAGAGAAAGTAGCCAAGTGAATGTCTGGGGCCGGGGGCTGGTGGTAACATGAGTGGGTGTGGGCGGAGGACAGGTGGCGTGGAGAAGGAAAAACGAGGATGACTGCTGAAGGTTATGCACTTTTCATATGGTGATAAACACAGTTCAGAGTTGATTGTAGTGATGGTTGCACGGTTCTGTGAATGTACTGAGAACCACTGGATTACACACTTTAAATTGGGTGAATTGTATTTAATGTGAATTATATATCTTAAGTTCTTTTACAAAAAAGGAAAATGAAGATCTCAAAGCAAGTTTATTCATTCCACATCTATTTATTGATGGTAAACAACTGGGCCTGTTTTAGAACTGGTATACAACAGTAAACCAGACAAAACTGTGGATCCATGGCCATCCTGTATCATGGGCGGGTTTAGTATGGAAGTGTATAAGTGTGCCAGATGGTGTGGTAAGATCTCTGAAGAAAATAAGACAGGGGAAGGGGTAGAGGGGGTGCGGGGAGTGGCTGGAGGTATTTTATAGAATGATAATGGCAAGTTTCTGAGACAAGGTCATGGTGAAGCTGATGCCTGAGTGAATTTAGAGTATAAGCCACACACGTATCTCAGTGAGGATCATTCTTGGAGAAGCATCCTCAGATAGGAGAGTGTTCAGCTTGTGTCCCAGGGAAGGAGAGTGAGTGGGAAGTCAGCTGGTGGGCCGCCAGGTCACTTTGGGACAGAGGCTAGGGCATTTTGCGTGTTGATGGCACGTAGATCTTCAGCATTTCATTCTGGCTCTTGTAAAGCAGGATGGGAACTGGGAGAACATTGGGTGTTTGTAACAAGAGGACAAGAAGTAGTGGTATTGACTGAGTTGGTAAGGGATGGTCAGATGCTAAGTACATTTTAAAAGTAGAGCCAACTGAATTCGATGATGGATTAGATAAAAGATTTGAAAAAAGGAAGAAGCAAGGGTGACTGCTAGGCTTTGCCACGAGCGACTGCATGAATGGTGAAGACGGTTACTGAAATGGGGAAGGACAAGTCTGGGGGTCGTGAACCTGTGGGCATATTAAACTTGCAACACCTCTTAGACTTCCGGTGGGATGTATTAAGGAAGATGTTAGGCGCATGAGTCTGGCCTCAATGGGAAGAGTTGAATTGGCATAGAGATTGGATTTTTATAGTTGCACAGTGGAATTTAAAGCCATGGGACTAAGTGAGATCACCCCAGGGAATGCAAACTCTTAGGGAAGAGGTTTGAGGCCGCCCCTACGGACTCTCACACTTACAGGTTAGGAAAATGACAACCAGGAGAAAGTGTTTTAGGTTTAGTAAAAGAGATCAGATGTGAAGAGTTGTTTAGGAAGTGGAAGAGCAAATTGACGAGGGAGATACAGTGAGACTGTGTAGCATTACAGGCCCAGTTGAGATTTGTTGTCATATTTAAAATTAGACTATCAGTGTAGTCCATGCTTAACTTCTTAGACACAAGTGTAAAATAGGTGGCAAGCTAAATTTCACCAGGATTTGATTTTCTAGAAGAGCACAGGGAAACATGAGAGAGTAAGTGTGTGTACAGGGAAGCAATTCCAGTGATGGCTTAAGGAACGTAATCTGGGTAGGGAGGGAAGTGAAGGTGTGAGGAACGTAGTGGGGTCAATGGGCTGGTGGATCCAGGATGGCTACAGAATTCCCGTGCTGTCCATTTGGGAGGTGATGGTCCAAAGGTGCATGTTTGAGATTTCACTTACGAAGCGTATTTAGTTGTTTATAACATCTAAAGTGTGACCATGAGATTTGGGAGTTGAGCTAGACTAGGGCACAGGATTCCTGGATGACAAGGAAATGACAGGGTTGGATGTTGGAAGGATCACCTGCACAGATACTGAGATTGCCGGGAGTGGAAAAGGTATGCCAGGACACCAAAAAATTCAAGGAATGAAGAGAAATGATGCATAAATTATATGAACAGATTATTGACCTCAAGGATCTGTGATCTTCACAAAGCATTTTTGTAGAAGTCCTCGTCTCTCTCTAAAATGTTACCATTGGTTACCAGCCTGGCCAATAGTGTTCTCTTTCTTACTTTCAGAAGGAAATATTATATAAACCTTTTATTTTATACTTTAAATGTTTTAGTTTATATTTATGTCTGTAGATCTCTGGTCAAGTATAAAATCTTTTTCATAGTGAAAATAATTGCTACATTTTTGGAATTTATAATGCTGATGAGCAGTTGACTTTCAATAAAAGATGTTTGTTGATGAAAAACCATTATACAGATTAGGGCAAGTTATGCTTATTACTTCCTTCTTCTCTCCTACTAGTATTTCATGGTACCACTAAAAAGGTTTTTGACACCAGCAGAATTTGACTCAGTGTTCATCAACATTCCTGTAAGTAAAAATATGATAGTCAAGTTTGTGTGGCACTTGTGTAAAATATTCATTTTCTTAATGGGTTCCAGATGAATTTTCACCCTGTTTTTGCTTCTCAAGTTCTTGTATCATTATTTTCTTGAAAAACCGCTATATCTTCAGCCAACAGTCTGTCAGAGTGCATGCAGAACACAAATGGATAAGTACTATTCAAGTGTTATCCTTAACTCTTGTCATGAGGAGCGGGGCTCAGTTAAATCAGGAAGCAATCCTGGCTGCAGCTGGCGTTTCTCTTCTGGGGCTCCTGCTCTGTCCCACCTCCTTGCTGTGTTTCTTCTTGGGCCCTGGGACTTCAGTCCTTTTCATGCCTTCTCTTGCTGCTTTCTGCTTCCAGTTTTGTCACCCTTAACTCCTATTTCCAAAACTTTACTGCCCTATAATTTATTAGACTATTTTAATGGTAAAGTGGGAGGAGTTTTCCTGACAGTTACATAAATATTTTGAGTTTCACATCTTCTGACCATATTCTTACAGTTCTCAAAGTATTCTTGCTCAGAAATGTACAGTCAAGCTAAATGCTATCCCAAGTAGGTACTGCTAGGCAAGATTCAAGTTCTTGACCTTTAGAATTTGGTTTACACACACACACGGACACATGCCACAAGCTCGTGCACACACATGCACACGCACACACACTTTTATCTATAGGCTTTCTTGTATCACCTGAGAAAGTCCCTTATATTTTGATTCTGTTGTGTTCTGTGTTGCTGAGCACCAGATGATAAACTCTGGCATATGTTCTTTGTATCAGTTGCCCACATGAAGACATTCTCACTGATTCGTCACATAAGTAAATGAAGTGCTTACAATACTAGATGAAAGTTTAGCATAAAACAAAGTGCTCAATCTAGCAAATCGAGGTCTTAAACTACTTAAGTATGGTCACTATAACTTACAACTCATTTGATACTCTGTGTTTTTATGGCTTTCCCATGCTCCTCAGCAAAATGACAGCACCAATAAATATGTTCATGTTCGGTTTCCACTTTACTAAGGAGAAGGTGTGCTTGGTATACCCCAAGACACATAGGAAGAGATACCATGAGTCAAATTTCTTCCTATTACTGAAATGTATTTCCTGGCTGCTGAAAATGCCTTGCTTATGAGGACAAATGTGAAATTCTGACTTTTGAGTTGCTTTAGTAAATTGTCTGGTACCATTTATTTGCTTCTTATTTAGGCTGTTAGTTTTCTGGCTTCAAGTAATTTAGTCTGATTATTGTTAGCTTAACACCAGGACACCACTAATTGACCAAGTGCAAATCTACATTTCTGTGTCCCAAGGACATGAATTATTACTTTATTCTGTCAATAAAACATTAAGCACTTAGACAGTTTTATTTAAAAATTTACAGTGATTGTAAAATGAGAAAGCTGTAAGTATTTTTACACAAGAAATAAATTTTCCTTTAATAACTGAGGAGATAATTTTTCTCACCACAGGATACGACATTTCTAGTCAGATCTGGATTTGCTATTTCCCACACACACGTCTCGCTTTCCTTCTGACTCCCTTCCCATTTTCTCTTCAATCCTTCACAGTTCTCTCCTTTTCTTTGTGTCTTTTCCTTTCTCTCCTCTCCTTCAGCCCCTTCTTCCTCCTGAATCCTTCCTCTTCTCCCTTCTTGAATGGTAGCAAGTTTATATGTTTACGAGTAACAAGTCTGGCAATACTGAGATACTTGGGGTGTACATTTTGGTTCTGATTCTTACTTTTCTTTCACATTGCTTTCTTTTCTAAGGAACTTGTAAAAGTTCATCGGAGCTTAATGCAAGAAATTCATGATTCCATTGTAAATAAAAACGACCAGAACTTGTATCAAGTTTTTATTAACTACAAGGAAAGGTAATGTGTGAATTTAAAATTTTGTGTGTATTAGTTTGGAATTATATGAAGATTAGTATTAAAATAAATAGTTCTTGCTACTGTTTATTGGAATACTCCCTGTGCATGTGAATACAGGACAGTTCATCTCAGGGTAGTAGTTTGAGCTTTCTATGTGATTTCAAAAGAAAAGGACTCAGTGTACTGCCCAGACTTCTGCAAATCAAAAGGCTGAGATTCACAGGCCAGTCACTACTGAGTGGTGGCTTGTCATTTTAATTAGTCCCCTATTCCTTATTTGTAAGTATTGAGAGTAGATTAGCTGGTACCAAATGCTTCTTCCAACTCTGATATTTTATGATTTTCCATTGTGGTGCATTAAATTCAGAGTTTTACAATTCACAATTTCCATTGTGGTGGAATTCACAATTTTACAAATTCCACAGTTTCCATTGTGGTGCATTAAATTCAGAATGAAAGTCCCTTTCCCTTACTGAGTTACAAAAGATCTCCTGAGTGACTCATATGAATTTGGAGTATCAAGAGATTTTGCTTAAAATATAATGTTCTCTCAATTGAAATCAAGCAGCATAACTCCTAGTACTAAGCGGTGGCTAATGAATTGCTTTGTGCAGCTGCTAGGTAAATATTAATAATTTAGTAGTAGTTTTCCTTAGTGGGGAGTTAAAAGAAAGAGTAAAACAAACAAGCTTTTTGTAAAAAATCTGCAATACAGAGGTATTATCCCTTAAGTGGGCTAAGAATGTGTACAGTATGAGTTCTCTTTCACCCTGCACAATTCAAGCCTCCCCTTCCCAGTTTTCAGATGATGCATGTTCCTTAAAAGAGGATAAGGAACAGAAAGTTTGTTAATCAGTAGAATCATAGTGATTCCAATAAAATTGTAGTTGAAAATAAAACTTCTGAGTAAACACAAAAAAGTTCATCTGTAATGAGTTAAAAAGATGTTTTTTTGGTACCAGGAATTGGACTTGGTACCTTGCACTTGCCAGGTGGGCGCTTGTACCTCTGAGCTGTATCCCTGGCCCCAAAAGTTTTTTTATTGAGATATGTGTGCATGTACTCAAATAACATTAACAGTCATCATGACAGACTGTAAAATCTACCTGCCATAAAAATAAATATTTTGAGTTAATTCTAATCAAATTTGGAACTAAGAATGAGTCTTTATTGCTACATGTATGAGTGGCCCTCATGCTGTGATTGTGTGTGTGGTGTGTTGAAAATGAACTTCTGCTTTCATTCTTTCTAATTATAGTTCAAAAGAGGTGAAAAGTCTGCCTCTGTTTTTTTTCCACTGCTCCCTGCTTCCTGCTTTTGACCTCACAGATTTCTTCCTCTCTTTCACTTCAGATTGGTTATTTATGGGCAGTACTGCAGTGGAGTGGAGTCGGCCATCTCTAATTTAGATTACATTTCTAAGACAAAAGAAGATGTGAAACTAAAATTAGAGGTAATTGTGCTTTTTTGGTTGTTTATGATATATGCAAAATAAACTTAAAAAGCCACATAGTCCTCTTCCTGATTAATGCAACAGTACATTTGTCTCTGTATTCTAAATGTAATTTTATGTCATTTATATAAAATACTTTAATAGTTCTATAAAGTAAGATGGTAGTAACAGTAGCAGAATTTAACTTTTATAACCTTCCAATTTTTATTTTAAAGAGAATAAAAAATAACAAAATAGCAGCATAGACAAAAACAAAATGACATAAAAACAATAAAAATGATACAGGATTTCAAAGCAAAATGATAGGAATTAACAGTAGTTGTTGTATTACATATTGTGATCTTCAACGAAGTTGCTCAGATATTATCTCCTTACAAGACTGTGTCAGAGACAATACAGTTAAGTTTCTCATCTTATTACTGAGAAAGCTGAGGTTCAGAGATTTTGAGTAAATTATACAGGGTTACGTAGGCAGTAAGAGATCTAGGCTGGGTAAGAGCATGTGTATGTAGATTTTTTTTTTTTTTTTGCTACCAGGAATCGAACTCATGACCTTGTGCTTGCCAGGCAGGCACTTATGCCACTGGCCTTGTATGTATATTTAAAATGTTTATGAAAAATATAACACATTAGGGATAGACGTGTAAAAATAGAAGACATTTAGAGGAAGGTGGATACAGAAGGCATGGGTGTTGCCCAAAAGGATGAGAAGATGAACATGAGAATAATAAGCCCGTGCCTGTGTGAGGAGCTCTGGTCAAGGGCTTGGTGGGTAAGATGGAGTGGTCACTGCAGAGGGAATAGATGGCAGTGGGAGATTTATCTGAAAGGTGCTGTCTGAATGAGGTCACTGAGGAAGGTGGTGCACTTTGGCAGATGAGGTTGCATGAGGACATTCTGGAAGAATTGGTGTCTTGACCAGACAGACCATTGAGGGACGTTTGAGATTAGCAAGCTGATCAGTGTAAATATAGCACATAGTCACACTGGAAACAAGCTTGAAAATGTGTTAAGTCATAGAATTTGTACATCATATATGTTTTTTCACCAAGGAGTGTAGACTTTCAAAGAATACTTGAAAAATCAATTTTCTATAAATTATCACCTTAAATGGTTTATTACTGTTTTTGGATTTTCGTAAATTTTAGGTAGAGGAATGAGGTCAACTCTTAAATGACCTTGTATAGCTTTTTTTAAAAGCTCTTTAGTAGCCCTTTTCTTTTTGTTTAGTTTATTAGTGAAGTCAGTTGCTGAGCAAGGGAAAAGAGGCAGACCGTTTTCAAATCAGAATCTTCTCATTGTTTTGGTGTATCTGGCGTGGTGTCATAACTCCCGAATCCCACAAGGGGAAGCTGTTTAAAGCTGAAGAAGCTTGAATGTTAGCAAGTCACCAAGTAACTACTAAATCTATGTGATGGATCTTTTCCCTTACGTTTTACTGTTTCCTGATGGTGTTATTCTTAAGGCTTGAGATGGTAGTCACCAGTAAATGACATCCTTCTAGTATTGTTAACAAAAAGGATTCCTGCTTCTCCTTAGAGAACAGAAACTTATTAAATGCCTTCATTCAAAGTAAGATATAGTAAAGCTTTACAACTCACAGAACTAGTTCCTAGTGGAACAACTACTACAGCAGTTTTTCTGAAATAAAGCTGTAAAGTTGTGGTTCGAGATAGGAGACAGCAGGTTGTCGATCAAACCAACATGCCTTATTGAATGGTTGTTCTTCCTTCTATCAGAGTCAGTGTCAGAGTTCTGCCCAGTGACCACACTCTGGGACTCCAAGCAGTTTGTGTAGTCACTGTCTGTCTTAGTTGGAATAAAAGGCCTCAGGCTGAGACTAAAAGACTTTGGGTGGGGTGCCTCAGTGTACAGGCCCCCCTTCTGCCCATGGGCCTGGCTTGAAGTGCCGTATTAGTTAGTGCAGCATTTTAACAAATACTCTGTGGGAGCTATCTGCTTTAAGCCTCACTGTGGTGGAGGGAAAGCTGCCTTCTTTATGCCTTTTGTTTTGTGGTTATTTTTGTTCTTATCGATTTTTTTTTTTCTTCTCTACTTTGGAACCAAGATAGCATAGGGTGGAGCTTGGGGGAGAGTTACAGATTTTCCTTATCTTGCCTGGTGGGTTTGAGCCCACCTCATTTTATTTTCTTTTAAATTAAAACTGAGTTTAGGCTAGGTGAGTGAGTGGAGGTTTCAGGAGAATTATTTCTATCCTTTATTTACTTTCAGTGCCAATAAGGATTTTATACTTCTGGCTTGAGACCCCGGTTGTAGCTCATGCGAGTAATGTTGGTTTCTTTACTTTCTGAATTAATCTGAGTAAAGGAACTGTTTTCATTGCCCGACAGTTTTAAAGAACTTCTGTAACATCGTCATTTTTAAATGTATGTCTTTCTATTACTGGCACTCTGTTGGAATGGAATGCATAAGAAGTGTAAGCTACAACTTGTATTTCGAGAACCTTAAAATGCAGTGCAGGAGATAGGGCTCACTTATTATAATAATGACAGTTTAACTTCCTACTTAAAACTCGTGATCCAGAACTCTCCAATTTGTAGAAGCCAGAAATAAGTTGCAGTGGTTATCCTTCCAGTGAACCACAGGAATTGATAGGATACAAGGTAACATGTCAGAATGGTTCCTTAGTTAATTTTACCTAAGATCTATAGTCAAATATGTTCAGTAAGTCATTATGTTCATTGGATTTAATGGTGTTTACTTTGTAGCTGCTGATACTGTATCTTTCAAGGTGCCAGAAAAGCTACGTATGAGCAAAGGAAAAATAAATTTTGAAAAAAAAAAAAAAAAAAAAGTATTTTCTTAAGCACACCTCTTTCCATAAGCTGGAAAGTGTTTGGTTGGATATGCAATTGTGTAAACATTTCTGACTTATGAGGCTGCTCACAGATAATTTTGTATAACATTTTATTGTTGAATACCACCAAATATACATGGGAAATGGTAAAATCAGAAAAGTGACTTGTCCAAGATGATACGGCCAAGAGTTGCCACACCTTGGCTTTAAAACTCATGCTTCCACACTTCAAAGTAATTTCCTCCAAGTCACAGTTACTTGTCAAAAGAGTAAAGAAGTCAATACTATTTTAAAGTAAATTTTAAAGAAGGACATGATATTTAAAATCCGAGGGTTTTAGGGGGCTGGGGATATGGCTCAGCGGCACAGCACCTGCCTGGGAAGTGCAAGGTTGTGAGTTCAATTCCTGGTACCAAAGAAATAGGAACTCTTCTCTACTGCTGGTGTGAGTTAAGACTGGTGAAACCACTGTGGAAATCAGTTTGGAGATCCCTCAGCAAACTAGGTCTAGAGGTCCCATTCAACCCAGCTATTCCCCTTCTGGGTATTTCCCCAGAAGATCTGAAAACATCATATCACAATGATATATGTGCACCCATGTTCATAACAGTGCAAATTGTAATTGCTAAAGCAACCCAAAGTCCATCCACTGAGGAATGGATAAAAAAAAATTGTGGTACTTTTATATAATGGAATATTACTCAGCTATAAAGAAAGATAAACTCGAGGCTTTTACAGATAAATGGTCACAACTAGAGACCATACTCATAAGTGAAATAAGTCAGACCTCCATGTGTAAGCAACATATTATCTCAGTAGTGTAAGAACCTGAAAGAGTGAATAAAAATTAGGAGGTATGACAGACATTGTGAATGCTCAAAAGTAAAGAGCAAGTGGGATTAAGGAAAAGGGAAAAGAAAGAAGGGGAAATTATGTATGTATGTATATACAGGATAGCTAACATAGTTGTACTACCGACTTCTATGGCTTTACTGAAAGGAACAGTTAATGATTACTTATTTGATCCATCTTGCATGTCTCTATCTGTTTTCCTGAGCAACCACTTTGAAGATATCAATATGTAACAGCAACAACCACTGTTAATTTCCTGTCACCTAATCTGTAACTCTGTATTGTTTGTATTATTCTTCTGCTATTTTATGAATGGATCTGTTTGTTAATGTTTTCCTTCTTTTATTTTTAAATAAATTTAAAAACAAGATAAAAGTTCAATAGTAAAATCCAAGGGTTTTAAAAACATGAGTACAGTAGTGGGCTTATAGTTTAGCAAGTTTTCATACTCAGCTCTTCAGTTTTATTCAGTTTAATAAACGTTAAACATCAGATTCTGAAGAGACTTCAGGGACAAGTTAAAGACTTAGAGGTTATGTCGGAGATGATACTGTGTATAACGATAACTAAACAACCCCAAAGGCACACAGACAGAGAGGAGTGGGGAGGGAGAGACAGAGACAGAGAGAAGCATGAGAACACAGTTTTACTGAAATTATTTCAAAAGGCCGAGAAGTAGAGTTCTAAAAGAGGGTGGCGGATTTTGCTAGAGGCAGGAAAAAGCACAAGGCGTTTGGGTACAACTGAATGAACCCGTCCGAGGCTCAGGGTCAGCTTGCAGAGCGGGCGCCTGTCCTTGGTGTCTGTCCATAAGCCCGACTGGCAGAAGATAGGGTTGTGAGAGTCTGAGGAAGACCCTGGATAGCAAGAGGTAGTAATTGTCATTCGTGTAGTAGTTCTGTTTGAAATGCTACAAGAAGAATTACTAAGGAAAAGAGAAAAAAAGCTTTATTGAAAATGGTTCTGCTTGTGGACTGGGCAACTTTTAATGTTCATGACTTCTCTTGAGAAAATTAACAAAACATTTTTAAAAAACATGTCCTTAGGAATGTTCCAAAAGAGCAAATAATGGGAAATTTACGCTTCGGGATTTGCTTGTGGTTCCTATGCAGCGTGTTTTGAAGTACCATCTTCTTCTTCAGGTACGCGACTTCACGTTGTTTGCTTACTGTTCATTTACTTGTTCAACAAATAGCGTGTGAAACACCAGCTGTGTTGCCTGTGCTCTGTAGGTTAGGTCCCATCATCCTCTGATTTTGAATTTTATGTGGCTGTACAGAGATGTTCAAAGTAGCTTTACATCTTTTCTTTTTAGCAAAGATGACTCTGTATTTGCCACACGGTCACATTTTGTCTCTCAAGTGGGACTGGCTAAAGCATAAAAAGGAAAAAGTAAGGCAAAACAGAAATATCCCTTCAACCAAGTTTTCTCTGGTGAGCAGTGATCATTTATTAGGGCTTCAATGCACCCGAGTTTGTGCAGATTAGTCGTATTGGACCCTTAGCCTTACAACAAAAAGCAAGAAGATTGTATCACATTCTGCACTGCTTTCTACGGTGCTAACTTGTAATAAGACTACATCTATTTTGAAGAGATTCTAGTTATAGATAACCCACAAAACTTATGGTTTCCACGGTTCATCCTCTAATGAGGGTGGAGAGTCTTATAAATTTAATTTGATAGCTATACCAGGAGACTCATTAGTTCTGCTCCAAAGAAATGTCTTACTGTATTAGTCTGTCAACTTTGCTGATGCTTGTGAAATGTCATTTTAAAAAGATCTACTACCTGTATGTGAAATATAATTTTGAGTGTGCTGTGTTTTGTACATCTTGTATATTAAATTTCTTGAACTGTAGCCACACAATTATTAGTCATCTCTATTTTTGTTCTACTGAGAAATCAGAAAAATTCAAACCCTGATTATTCCTTAAAAATGCATTAAAACATTTATGAGACCTAAACTCAAAGCAACTTAATCAAATTGGGTTTTATGAAAGAATAATAAGGAAGACTCAGGCAGTCAGCTTCCAAGGCGCTAGGGAACTAAAAACATGTCCAAAACAAGATAATAATTTATTGTGTAACTTAAATGCCATCAAATATTGATTTTGGAGAATTTAGAAGGTGCCATTTTCAAGGAATATCTGTTTTGGTCCCATAGGATTTTGCACGGATTTACAAAACTATAAAACACAGCTATCCTTTTTTAAAACTCATTGAACTTTCCCCCCGAATTTCTCTTGGTTTGTTTTATATTTTAAGATTATATTTAGTTCTCCGGTGAGTTTTTAAAATAG
The DNA here is from genome assembly GCF_000276665.1 of Chinchilla lanigera. Classification (NCBI taxonomy): domain Eukaryota; kingdom Metazoa; phylum Chordata; class Mammalia; order Rodentia; family Chinchillidae; genus Chinchilla; species Chinchilla lanigera. The sequence continues at coordinate 11,494,300 of NW_004955435.1, read as the reverse complement.
GAAAACTTTTATTTTGGGTACTACATATAGATAGAATGCTAGAAATATTTTTCTGTCTCAAAATAGTGTAAAATAAAATTTGTATGGTGTCTAGACATTTTTTTTTAACAAATCTGGTTATAAATTTTCACATTTTCTATGTGCTACTACACTTCCGTGGGGAAATCACTTTTGAAATGCTTGATGATTTGAAATCACAAGTTTATAAAACTTAGAATATTTTATAGTGATGTGTTAGAAACTTTAAGAATAATTTGCTATTTTCACTTAACAAAGTAAGAGTAAAAATAGAAATTAAAGAACATACTTTTGACCGATTTTTACACTTAGCGGGTTCTTGATCTGTCGGTCTTGCTTAAAACAGAAAACACTACTGGCGCTGAATTCAGTAAAGATATTTTGGATGGTTCCCCTGTGTTAAACACAGTATTAGACACCGTATGACAGCTCTTACACTGGTAAAGTTCACCGTTTAGGAGGGAAAAATGAAATATGTGTCAAGTGTAACACAGGGTGATAGATACATAGAAGAGATGTAAGTGATACAAACGAACGTCTCTAATTATGCTGAAGGAGGCTGGGGAACTGGGTAGACTCCTCAGCTTCCCAGAGGAGTGATCCTTGATTTGATCTTTGAAAGATAATAAGAGTTTGTTAGGTAGGTCAGTAAATAAGAGCGTTCTAAAAAAAGAAAATGGTATTTCTTATGGGAGTTAGATATCAGCATGTGTTTTGAGAATATGTTTAGTAGGAATAGAATGTATGCTGTTGAGTAGACATGGACAGCGAGAAGTTGAGAGAGGTGTGCGGAACTGGGACCATAAGGAGCCTGAGCATCACAGAAGTCCAGATGGGTAGAGAGGCTCTGATTGAACCGATGCCAGTAGCGTGAAGAGAAGTCCAGCAGAAGACTGCTATATTAACCTATTTCAAAATGAGAGAGGAGCTGAACCTAAGTATTAGCTGGGGGGATGGTTTCCAGGAGCCAGGGTAAAAGTACCAGCGGGACACAGTGTGGGAGGGGTGAGCGCAGAGTTTGGGGCACATTTCGGGTTTTGGCTTAAGTGATTACACTGATGGTAATGCCATTATTCAGTCAAACATAAATGGCAAGAAGAGTGAATGTGCCTTAGGTTGCGGGTGTGTTGGATCTGAGGAACCTGGAGATACCCAGGTCGAACTGTTTAGTTGGGTATTTGAGTCGGAGACTTAGGCATGAATGCTGGTGAGCACACTGGAGAGTGACTGCCTCATTAGGGGACAGTTGACATCATAACAGTTGTTGCAGTAGGATTTGTGGAGTTTGTAAACTAAGAATAAGAGAGCATAGGGTGAAAATCTAGGGAGTTAAAACCTTCTGTGGTGCAGATTAAGAGGAAACTATGAAAGGCGAAGGAATAGGCAGAAATTTAGGAATTGTAAAGAAACGAGAACCACAGGGACAATAGAGCATCCTGGTGTCCCTGAAGTGAAGGGCGATTTGGTCATCAGAATCAAAGCCTGTGGAGAATTCCTGTGTGATGGTGTGTGAAAGGGACCGATTCAGTTAACATGAGGAAAGTTGTCATAATTGGGGCTCAGCTTAGAGTAACAGTGGGGGCAGTGAAATCAGAGTTGTCTGTGAAAGGAAAGTACTTGCAAGTACATTGCATGTTCTTTTGCTGTCTGGTTTGTCTTCTTGCAGTTTGATGCGTTGGATGAACACACAGCCTAGTTTCATTAAGTTTATCATATCGTTGAGAGTATGATAATAAGGGTCATTCGTTCATTCATTCATTCACGCATGCATGCATTTGGCGATACTGAGATTTGAACACAGGGCCTTCACATCCCCAGCCCTTTCTGTTGTTACCTTTTATTTTGAGAGATGGTCCAGCTAAGTTGCCCAGATTGGGCTTGGACTTCCTGTATTCCTGCCTCAGCCTCCCAGAATGCTGAGATTACAGGCTTGTGCCATCACACCTGGCTAAAAAATGTTTTATGACTTACGTGTCAGTTTTGATTCAATGAAAGTAGCTCAGTACTAACCTGTATCTGTCCCACAGGAGCTCGTCAAACATACCACTGATCCTGTTGAAAAGGCAAACCTGAAGCTGGCTCTTGACGCTATGAAGGTAAGGCAAATGTGTCAGTACCTTATTTGTGTTACTATATTCTAGCCTACAAACAGTAGAATTATAACTGTTAATGTGCGTATATCCCACACATTTATTTTTGGAGAGGAAAATAGTATAACTTTTACTGGCATCGATATTCTTGCATGGATTGAATTGTAGGACAAAAGCACATAAATCCAAGAGGTGTATTAAAATACTTTTGTACAAGTTTGCCAACTTTTATAACTACCCAGAATAGTTGAATAACTGGTTTTATTTCATATTCGTTTTTAGAAAACTGCTGCTTTGTGTAAACATTAGGTCAGTGGGTGGCTTCAGAAATACCTGTGGGACTCATTGTCCTCAGTTGAGCTTGTCTACTGGGTTTACCTATGTGGGTGCTGTCTGTATAGCATATGAGTCAATCTCAGCTTGTATTTATATTTTCAGTGAAATCTGACAAATCAAGAAACAGGAAAATAAAAGACATTTTGAACATATTACTGAATATGTAAAATGCCAGTTTCTACATAACTTTGAAAAAAACTAATATTTGCCTGTAACTTAAAACAAAAGCAAATATTTGTTCTTTAAAGCAAAATAATATGACCAGGCTCAGAGAAATGTATAATCACCTACTCAGTGTCAGTACTGGCTTTGCTGTTGAGCCGATTTTAATATCACTACCAGGAAACATCACACAAGTATTTGCTATTTCAACCATGGTCATGTGAGGTTTCTTACTTGTAATGAAGTCATTATTGGACGCAGCCTATTTAGGAGGAATTTGGGAACTGTTTGTGTAGAGCTGTGTTCTTCCTGTTGCAAATGAATTTAAGGTGGAGAAAAAGAAAAACCTCACAAAACAGAGAATCTGGAGCACAGGTAATAAAAATAGCCAGTTACAGTATGAGAACATTAGGTAATGTTTCCTCAAATACAAGAAAAGCCATTTTAAAATAGGTGAAGGCCCGTGAAAAACATGGGCGGCGTTTTTTATTCACCTTGGTTCAGTTTTTTGCTGTTTAGCTCTTACCTGTCCTTTGTTTCTCCTTTATTTTTTAAAATTCAACCAGCCCCTCCTTGACTGAACGTTCTCAGGAACTAATAAGGTGCAGAAACGGGTCTTGCTTAGGTTCGTGGTATAAAATTTAGTTACTTTTGGTCTCCCTGCCAATCGTTCATTCTTGCCTTTAGTCCAACCTGAATAAAAATGTAATTCTTTCAAGGTCAGGTGGATCTCCTCCTGCTGACCTAGTTTCCGCGTTGCTGCTCTGCACAGCAGCAGATTGTGTTTTTGTTTCTTCACTTCAGGCAGCGCCATCCTCCCTGCGCTCAGGGCTGTGGTAAATGACAACCCTTCAGTCTCCCCAGCTGGACTCTGGGACATTTTTTAATTGTTGCTGACATGCAGCTTTGATTGATGGGATGTTCATTTTGTTGTTGTTGGAAAGTTACGGTAGTTACTTTTACCTCTCGTGGAACTAACGATGCGTTTTCCTTCAGAGCAGTTTGCGTCTCTCCTCTAATCCTATTGTGCCTTCCTTCGCACCCTTCCCTTTGTGCTTTAGGACTTGGCGCAGTATGTGAATGAAGTGAAAAGAGATAACGAGACCCTGCGTGAAATTAAGCAGTTCCAGCTGTCTATAGAGAATCTGGTAGGTGACTATCTTTCCTCCAGCTCCCCCCACCCCCATATGGGGGGAACATTCTAAGAGCTGCTGTTGAAGTAAAGATGCACTTACCTTCAAGTTTCTGTCGTTTGTCTGGGTTTGCTCCCCTAAGCCCTCTGTTGGGCGGCAGTCAAATGGATGCGTAGTGGCCCCGTTGCTCGTCACTGTCCAGAGACGTTTACCGTTGTTGGTGTCTCTCCCTCTCATGCTCTGCCTCTTCTGTAGTCTGAATTCCAAACACTGGAGCCCGCCTTCGTCTTCTCTTGCCCTCAGCCCCTACATACTCAGTCCACGTGGGTTCTTCTGTGTACCAGAAACGTGGCTTGGCCAAGCCTGCACCTGTGCGGAAGGGGGTCTCCTGACTGAAGGGACAGGCAGAGGAGAGCTCTAAACTGTCAGAGTGAGGTTAGAGCTGTCATCGTGAGAGCTGCCCCTGCAGACGTGACAGGAGGTTCTCGTTTAGATAGGACAAGCTAGAAAAAGCCGTCTGGATCATGTTTCATTTGAATTAGAACCTAAGAGATCAGAGGTCACAGGAAGTTCTTGGGGTGCAGAGACCCAGGTGGAAGTCTCAGCAGGTGACACGGCCGCCCTCCCGCTGCAGAGGCCTCCAGCCGTGCTTCCCTTCCAGCTCCTCAACACACACGTCACCTGCTGAGACTTCCACCCAGATCTCCCAGCAGCCTCTGGTGATCTGTCCATATAATAAAAGTTCTAAAATCCGGTCGCTCGGTTCACCCTCTTTCCTCGGCTCGTCAAGGTTCTGGTGCTGCCATTATTCAGTCAGCATTCCTTAGGCGTCTTTAAGACCCTTCATTATCTGGCTTTAAGCTGTTTTCCTCAACTCAAGCCAGCAGATGATTGCCCATCATGTTTTGTATCAACTGTATTTTATATTGTGGATATTCCGTTGTATTTATTATAAAGTCTCCAGCTTGCAATTTCTGCCTTTAATTATAATCACCTCGCAGAGCCTAGCAGTGGTGGCGAACCTTGTAACGGTACAAACAGCCCACTGCAGCACAGGTGCCAAAGGTTCGCCACCGCTGGCCTAGATTATCTTTGCTGTTATTCCCTATAAAATTCCTCCAAGGTTCAGCTAATATAAATCCCTTTTCCTAATCTCTCATTATCCCTTTCTGTTTGGAATTCTGTAGCATATTCCCTGGACAGCTATGTAGCATTAAAACTTGTACTAAAATATACGCATATTAAATTTACCATTTTAAATGGTAAACGTAGCATTAAGTGCCTTCACAGTGCTGTGAAACCATTGCTGCCATCCATCCCAGAGCGCTCATTCTGCACAGCAGGAAGTCCGCGCTCATCACGCAGACTCCATTTCCTCCCGCTCAGCCCTTGGCAGCCACCGTCCACCTTCACTGTACCAAGGTGGCCATGACCGCGTCAGGTGCCTCACAGAGATGTGATCACACAGTTCTTCTTTTGTGACTGATTTTAGGTACCTTAATGTCTTCAGGGTTTATCCGTGTTGTAGCATATGACAAAAATTTCCTTTTTCTTTCTAAAATTTCTGTCTTTTAAAGTCTGAATAATACACGATGGTGTGTGTAGTCCCCCATGTTTGTGTATGTGTACATCGCTTGTGCAGCCATCCATGCACATTTGGGTCACTTCTTTCAACCCTAGTGAGGGATGTATGTAGGAGTGTCAGTATCTGTTCCAGAGCCTGCTTCACCTTCTTTTGGTTATGTAGCGATAAGTAGAGTTTCTTGATTATATGGCAATTCTGTGTTTAAATTTTTAGGAATTTCATACCGCTTTCCATAACAGCTACATCATTTTTTATTCCTGTTACAAATGAATGGGGGGGGGTCCATTTTCTGCGTGTTTTTACCAGCACTTGTTCAGTTTTGGTTAATATATATATTTTTTTATAAATGGATGTCCTAATGAATGTAAAATAGTGTCCCTTTGTGGTTTTGACTTGCATTTTCCTAGTCATTGATGATATGGACATTTTTTCATGTGTTCATTGGTTGTTTGTATATCTTTTTTAGAGATATCTATTCAAATGCTTTGGCCATTTTTGAATCAAGTTGTTTTCTTTTTCTTGAAGTTGTAGTTCTTTTTCCTTTTTTTTTTTTTTTTTTTTGGTTCAGGGTTTCACTGTGTAGAGCAGAATGGCCTTAAAAACTCACTTTGAAGCTCAGGGTGGCCTCGAACTCACAGCGATCCTCCTGCCTCAGCCTCTCCGAGGATTACAGCCCTACACTGCCACAACTGGCCTGAATTTGTAGTTCTTTACATATATCCCACCTACCAGTTTCTTGCTAGAAAGATGGTTTGCACATACTTTATTCTCTGGGTTGCCTTTTTACTTTGTTTCCTTGAGGCACAAAAGTTTTACATTTTGATGAAATCCAATTTATCATCTTTTTTGTTGCTTATGCTTGTGGTGTTATATCCAAGAAATCTTTGCTGAATCCAGTGACATAAATTTTCCATTGTCTTGTAAGATTTAGGGTTTGGATCTAGTTTGAATAAATCCATATATGGTATAAAGGAGAAGCTGAACTTTATCCTATTCCACGTGGCTGTCCAGTTTTCCTAGCACCCTTTGTTGAAAAGCTGTGCTTTCCCCATTGAATGCCTTGGCAGCCTGTTGAAAATAATTTCGACCATATATGTGAAGGCTTCTTTCTTTGATCGCTTTGGTCTGTATGTTTGTCTGTATGCCAGCGCCACACTGTTGCAATCATTGTAGCTTTGGAGGAAGTTTTGAAATTAGGAAGTATGAGATACTCAACTTTGTTCTTTTTTCAAGATTATCTTGGCTGATTCAGGGTCTTTTGAAGACCCATATCAATTTTGGGGTGAAATTTACTATTTCTGCAAAAAAAAATCATTGGGATTTTGATAGGGGACATTTATTGTTATACTTCCTTATAAGAGTTCATTAATCACACATCTCGGGGCTGGGGATTTAGCTCAGCGGCAAAAGCGCCTGCCTGGCAAGTGCAAGGTCGTGAGTTCGGTTCCTGGTACCGGAGAAAAACCAAAAAAAAAAAAAAAAAAAAAAATCACACATCTCTGCCCTGTTTGACCAAAGAATCTTTAGATGTTAGTGATAGTACTCAGTTCAATTGTCTTTTAGCCAGTGCAGTAAGTACTCATAAATGTTTAAAAAATTTGATTGTGTACTTTTGGGGAAATAGATCATTATTTTTATTCATTAAGCCAGAAATTTTCATTTTTGAGACCTAAACTCAAGGCAGCAACCCCTGACTCTCTAGACCGGATTGGGTCCCTGTCCTGTATGCTTCCGTGGAGGCTGTCTGCATTTACAATTGAGTACTTACTCTACCATAGGACGGTGTGTTCCATGAGGGCAGGGTCCGTATCATTTTATCCTGTGTCTGTTATAGTGGGGACACAAAGTAGATGTTTAACAGGCATTAGTACCTAGAATTTTTTTTGTGATTCATATTACTCTAGTTATTTATTTCTTCTGGTGTTTAACTTCCCATTTAAGATTATAAATAAAATTGATTAACGTCCCTGGTAAAGGCCGGGGTATACAAAGGTCTGATGGCTTTTGATAGTGTGTCGTACAGTCCTGAGCTTTTAGAGAGTGTGTGCTAAAACTGTATAAAAATTTACGGTGTAGTACAATAGCTGTCCTGCGGAAATGTCTTCACTAATGTTGCTGTTTCTATGTTATGAAAAGCTCAGATGTACATTTGTATTTTAGAATCAACCAGTGTTACTCTTCGGACGACCTCAGGGAGATGGTGAAATTCGAATAACCACTCTGGACAAACATACAAAACAAGAAAGGTGAGAAGAGAAGACAAATACTTATTTTCAAAACAAATAGAATCAGAATTTTAAGAAAACCTTAAAACCATTTTTGAGGTTGAAGTGGCGGGGTGGGATGGGGGAACAAGAGGATAGGCCCGCGATGGCTCCTAAAATTTTCTCTTATAGATATTGTAGTTATCTCTCTTTTCTGCTCTGGTATGTGTTGATTTTAGTACGTTCTTAAGAATAAAATGAAAAATATAGAAGAGAAGATCAGCCAAGTTTAAACATACACATTAAAATGATAATGGAGATGAAGTAACCATAAAAACATCAATGATTTCTTTGGTGTGTACTTTAAAATAAGTGGGAATAGAAATGTCAGAAAGAATAATTGAGAACTATGTAGTAATCAGTTTTTCTCGAGGGAAATTTGTAGGAGTCTTTCAGAATTACTAAGCTGGGCCTGGAGTCTTTAAATAAATAAACGCACACGCACACACTCACACACACACACACGCACGCACACATATGTGGTTATCAAACTGATGCTTTTGTAGTTTTCTGGAATCCTCGGAGAAGACAGTATGGGCCAGCAGGGGGCAGCATCAGCTCTTACTTCCACTGTGACACCCTTGTTCTGCAGGCAGCTCTCAGGAGATACATGGCCTTTAATCCACAGGCTTTAAAAGTGACAGAAGTCTTAGAGCTCTGTGTGTATATCATTGTCATCACTGTGTGACTAATATGCGTGTCACGGTCTGAGAGTTTATGAAAATATATTAATATTGTTATCGCAGGATAGTGTGTAAGGTTTGACTTCTTCCACCAATTTCCATTGTTTTTAACAAGAAAGAAAAAAAAGGAACAAAGGAGAAATTTAACCAGATGTTCTCTTGTTTATATTTTCTTCATACACACAGTTCATGTTCCCGGTGGTCCGTTAAATCATAAAGAATAACATAGAAAGAGTAAAAGGGTTGGTTTGAAAAATGTGACCTGGGTGTGACTTTTGCTCTGCACCTCACTGGCAGTGTGACCTTGAGCAGATTGTCTAACTTGGGTAAACTTTGATTTGCTCCCCAATAAGGTGAGGATGGTGATCCCACCTAACCAGCAGGGCCCTGGGGGCATAACTGGGACCCTCCTTGTGAGAGGGTCGACCCCTTCCTTTTCACAGCATTCTGACCTACTATGAGGAACTTAGTTCACGTTAGCTGCTATTTTGCTGAGATTTGGTTTTTAAATTAAGAAGTAATTGCTTATGAAAAAGCTCTGTGTTGTAAATTAACTTGGACCTTTCAAGCACTCTGCACTGTATGTCTCACTGTATGATTTTGCCTGCTTTTTTTGTTTGTTTTTTTCCGGTACGGGGAATCGAACTCACGACCTTGCGCTTGCCAGGCAGGCGCTGTGCCGCTGAGCTAAATCCCCAGCCCCTGCTTTTTAAATTAGGAAACCTGGGTGTGAGAGGCCATTTCGTGGTCAGGGGCAGTGCCTGGGTGCGCACATTCATAAAATGGCAGGCCCCTCGTTCCTTTCAACCTCGGACATCGCCTGTTGTCTTTAACGCAAAGCAAGCATATCTGGTCGGTGTAATCACATCTTCTCAGGAAAAGATGAATACACAAGCTCCAGCCAGCCTCTCTTCTCTCTCTCTCTCTCTCTCACAGGCATATCTTCTTATTTGACCTGGCAGTGATTGTGTGTAAAAGGAGAGGCGATAACTATGAAATGAAGGAAATCATAGATCTCCAGCAGTACAAGATAGCCAACAACCCTACGACTGACAAAGAAAATAAGAAGGTGACTTCTTGGACACTGATGCGTATGACTTCCTCATAACACTGAATATTCAGGAAAATTATGCTACTGCAGCCGCCCCTTTCCACCACTGTGGATACCAAAATCTGTGGGTGCTGAAGTTTGTTAAGTAAAACGGCATGTTTGCACGTGCCCTATGCATAACCTCTTGTATAATTTGAATCATCTCTAGAATATTTATAATACCAAACACAGTGTAATTTCTGTGGAAATAGCTATATTGCATTCGTTAGGGACAGTGACAAGAAAAAAGTCTGTATACCTTCAATGCAGGTGCAGTTTTAAAAAATAGTTTCCACTCATGCTTGGCTAAATCCGGGGCTACGGAGCTCATGAACACAGAGTCCCACTTGTCCCCGAGTGTGGGAGGCGGCTTATTGGCACAGGTGCTCCGGCATAGACATTGCTTAGGTGCAGGCCTCTGTGAGCGTCGTTGGCCAGTGCCACGTCTGCTCTGACCATCTCCAGTGCTGCCGTAAAATGCACTTGTTATAGAGAAGAAGTTGACTACAGGAACAAGTTGGATTGTTCAGTTTATAGATTGAAAATGTCGTGAGGGGGCTTTCAGATGGGTGTAGTGATGATTTAATGAATTTCAAAACATGATATTTTTAATATGTGATACATATTAACCCACAGAATGTTAATTTTAACAGTGGTCTTATGGCTTCTACCTCATCCATACCCAAGGACAAAATGGGTTGGAATTTTATTGCAAAACAAAAGATTTAAAGAAAAAATGGCTGGAACAGTTTGAAATGGCTTTGTGAGTATTTCTATTTTTAAAGGCTCTTTTTTTCCTACTATTGAAATCATTTATGAATAATGAACAAGCAGTGTACTCCAATGCTTGCAGCATGTGTGCGGAGGCTCCGGGAGAGGCTGCCTGGCCGTTCCCTTGGTAACTTGCTTTCTCCTAGGAGAGGCTTTCAGTGGATTTCTCCAAAAGGAAGAAAGAGGGAGCTCTAACCTTCTGTTTGACTTTCTTCTCCTAGGAATATTTAATTATTTAGCTTTCAGCAGCTCAAGAAAGTGTGCATTATTCTAATGATAAATTGTTAATGGAATCACTGTTGTTATATATCTTTAAACTAAATACACATACTCTCCACATACAGACGTGTGCAGATGTGAATGTATCTTTGAAAGATTTATTTCTTTTTTCCATTTTAAGCCCATTTATTGTTGAAATGCTGGCTAACTTGTGGTGGTACTCAGTGAATGCTTTAAGGGCTTGATTTCTTTCTGTGTACTTTCCTTTATTAAAGCCAAAGCTTCAACAAAGAGGTAGGAAATAAAACAGACCTGTTTACAAAAGAAATGGCATACAGAGCTGTAATTACCCAAGAACATGTCACTCTAGGTGTTCCTTTTTAGTTTAGATGTTTACAAATTAAAAGGGCCATACAAACCCTCATTGTGGAAACATATTGGTTGTCCTGAAATGAAACTAGTTAGCAAAGTGTGGAATTAAGGAAAAACGCTTTTGTGATTTATTTCATTTGTGTTCTAGCATTAATTACCTTTGGTTGACAAATTCTATCAAATTTTCTTGTTTTTGTTTTAAGAAACGCTCTTGCTAATAAGTAGAGGTGTGAGTGAAATGTTTTATTGCAGTTCAGAAAAGATGGAAATAAAGATTCTCTTAATATTATCTAGTATTTTGAGAAATAGGATTATGTCACTAAATATTTTTAAGGGTATAGACATTGCTAGATTTCATTATAATCAGTTCCATGAGCTGCCTGAGAATCTGAAGTTATTTAGCTTCTGTGAGCCTCAGTCTCCTCTGTAAAATGTTTTTATATTTATTTTGACGTCCAAATAATATGTCTCAAGCAGAGTGCTAGCCACAGTCATATGATATTAGTTGATAGGTGATACCTATTGTTACTGTTATTATTAATATTTTATATTAGGATTCTAGTTTACTTATGAATACTTAGCAAACTAAAGAGTCTTCTAGTCTGCTACTGTAGTCCTTATAATTTATTGTTATTCGTTGTAGTAGTTGCACAAAAGAAGCTAGTAGTTGTGTGCCCTGGTGCAGTGCCTGTATAACGGGGCCGCTTCTGGTTTGGGGGAGAAGCAGTGGAGCCACTGAGCTGCACCCAGCCCGTGGTCGGTGGTGGGCTGCGGCAGACCGCTAGCGTTCTTTCAGTGTGCCGCTGCGAGTTGGACACATGGAGTGGGAGGGACAGGAGGCTGGGGTTAGTGAGAACGGGCACAGGCAGGGCTGCTGTCAGGCTTTTGTTCTTATGGAAGGCGCTAGACCAGCATTTCCCACTGGATCTGTGTGGCTGCGGACTCTTCGGGTGAGTGAAGTGTCGTCTTTACTCCTGCGGACGAGTAACGCTAAATTTCTCGTGCCGGAGCAGGCAGATTCCTTGGACCCGGTGTTAGACAATATCATTAACTATTATTTAGAGTTACCATAAATCAAATAGTGAATCTTTAATAGAAGAAACTTGATGAAATAATGCTTGTGTCTCTTTCACGTAAACGAATCTGGGCTGGGTGGAGTACGGCCTAGGTGTGGCGCCTCCCTGGGGTACCGTCAGGGCTCAGGCCTGTGTCTTCTTGCTCTGCCATCATCAGCATTTAGTTTCTGACCTCAGTGCTGGTCAGATAGCTGTGGGAACTCTAGCTAGAAAATGTGCATTCTAAGTGGTGGAAGGTGGCCCTTCGCTTTTAAGGGTCCTTTGGTAACACATATTTCTGTTACCTAATACTCACCAGAACTTGCTCTTGAGGCCACATCTTCCTGGGAGACCGGAGTTAAAGTTTTTATTCCAGGCAGGATTGTGCCTGGCTTAGGACCAGGGTTCTCTTACTGTAGAAGAAGGGAAAGGGTAGTTGCAAGAAGCCGCCACTGCCGTGTAGGTATGTATACGCAGGAATGGGGATAGATTGCACAGTAAGGGTGACCGCAGCAACACGAGCAAGGAACCCGTGTTCTTCATCTTTATTGTCTAAGCATCTCAACAACGTAGTGAAACGTCAGTGGATGTGGTTTTGTGTTTTAGAGTTCTGTGGGCTGTCCGTGCATGTCCATTTTCTGTTGCATTTGTTTGGCTGTGTAATCTTTAGCAATAATTTGGAAGTACTATCTGGCAGACCTGAGGCTGAGAGCGTCTGTAAGCGGGGATTATGCCATGTGTGATAAAATAAAATCACAGAGAATAAAAGAAGACTAAGAAATCCTACAGCATGGACGGGAACCAGGACAACAGGAGGAACAGCAAGCCTTGTCCCTCCAGTGTCCTCACTGTGGGTCCCAGAAGCCTCTATAGAACTGGAAACATGTTTTTTTCAGGAAAAGGAAAGTGGCAAGTGCTTTTTCAGGAAAGGGAGCCCTTGGGGGAGGGTGACCAAGGGAGTCAGCATTTCTCAAGGCTGACGAACCGTTTCCTAGTTCTGTTTACAGAAGAGATTCCACTGATAGGATGACTGGATCATTTTTATTTAAAATCATTCCAGATCACCTCTGGAGCACTTGAAATACTGCTCTTAATTTAGAACATTAAAAAAAGGCCATAGAAGAGCATGAATACCAAAACCACTAAGGATCCTGCAACCACAAATCACCTCCCCAGCGGTGACCTAAATCTCAGCCTCTGTCTTTTCCCAAGCACACCCCCATCCTTGCTTTGCCTTTGGCCATAAGCACTTCTAGCCTTTAAAATATGCAGCAAACCACATTAGAACTTGGCAACCACCGGAAGGAAGGCTGAGCAGAGAGGAAGCAGCAGTGACCCAGTTGGACACAGCAGGAGGAAGGAGCTGTTTCTTTTTCCCTGCGAGAAGAGGAACCAGGACTAACCCTCTTGAGGTTGCTGGAGCCAAATGATGTTGAGGAGGTGTAGTGCAGGGGAGCTGAGTCTAAAGAATACATTTAAATCTTTAAGACGCTGATCACCATGCATTGCTTACTTTTATTTATTCCCAAAGGGCATTTTGTTGTCAAAGGTCTTCATAATTCCGTTCAGTCAACCGTGAAATAAGAGGGCAAATATTTTTATCGGGTTAAGCTGGTTTTCATAGTGATGGTGGAAAATGTGGATATGTGTGCCTATATCAGTGTTCAGGCAACTGTGGATATGTTTCTCTCAAATCCCTTACATACGTTTTTATGAATTTTCTGACTGTACTTAAATTAATAGACTTTATCATATCCATTTTATAGCTCAGGAAACTGCTAATCACAGGTGCATCTCAGCAAATTTGGACAAAGTCCATGGCATATAATTTGCAGTAGAGCTTAGGATCTCATGGCTTCATAGGGTTTTCTTTGTCCTTGAGGTTGCTAAAATAAGTAACTGGTCTCAAATCTTGTCATCTAGAATGAAGTCAGTGTTTTTTTTGTGGTGGTCGTTACTTGTTTTTGCTTTCACTGACTAGGATGTAGGGGTTAGGCGATTTCCTTAACTGTCCAGGAGTAAGTCAAAATGGGGTAAAATATGAAAAAAATAAGTGGAATAATAGAAGGTCTTTTAAAAGAGAAGAGTTGTAAAGAAAAAGGAAAGACCAGATTGGAGGGGAAAAGGAGTCACTGTATAGGGAAGCGAAGTGCCACTCCTTCCCAGACCCAGTGCTTTTTGAGGGGAGATGAAAAGGTCCTCTGGCCTGCAATTTCTTCACCAACTGGACCCACTTCCTGAAGTTTTAGCAATTCACATTTGCTTCCTTGAATGAAGAAAGCTCCCTTGGAAATGAGTATACCATTATCGCTGCCGCAGTCTCGATCTCCCGACTGTGTGTTATAAGTCAGACTCGGTGCTACAGGGATTACCTAAGGAGAACTGGCACAGGAGTCGGTCATGTCGGCTGAAGTATCCGCCCAGGATATTTAGCTGATAAACCCTGGACTCACTGTCGTGGGAAAAGAGGTTAGGAATGGGGGATGGAGATTCGAGAGCTGAGGGGGTGCTCTGGGACCAGGCTTCCCTATCATGGTAGCCTTCGGAGGGACAGCCTCTGTCTGACCCTTTGTTTCCCAGGATGAGCCCTGGGCTGGGAGCTGCAGAGGCCAGAACCTAGCCGCTGATCTTCACAAATTGCATTCCATCTGAAGTGCAGGGTTGCTTTCTGCTTTCCGCTCTGACTACCTCCAGAAGGGATTGGAAGTACCTCACAGTCAAGAACACATGCCCCAGCATTGAAAAGAAAGATGTAAATAAGAAGAGGTCAAATAAAGCGGTCTTTCCATGCTTTCCTTCCAGCTTGGGCTCCACCAGGGAACAGCATTGCCTTGAAATTTGTTTTCTAGCGTAAGGCCCTGAGTTTGATGCCCAGTACCAAAAAACAAAAAAAAGTATTTTCTGTATCTTGTGTTATACAAGCAATAAGCATTTCTAGTCACATTTCTAACACAAAATTATATTTCATCAAACATGATTTGTTTTAAAGATATTCTGAATACTGGGAGAGATAATTACCAGAGAAAGTTTTATTCATTCTGCAAATATTTATTGAGTATTCCCTTGTTGCTAGAGACTGTTGAAAACCCTGACCGTATAACAGTGAAGAAGCTATGGCAACTAAATAGAGATATTCTTATTTCTAAATATACTAGTGCTCAGTTAATATATAGTGAATTAAAGCTCAAGACTGAACTCTTGATATTTCTGCCCAAATTAATCTCTTCCTCCCACCTACATGCTCAAACATCAAGAGAGGGAGGCTCGAGAACCGACATAGCCATTTCCCTTCAGCTGTAACCGTTCTCTTTGACCCAGCTCTTCAGATTCAAACTGACCGCTCGCTTATATTCTGCATTGCCAGCCGCCCTGGTTTAAGCCTTCTTATCTCTAATAAGCCTCTTCTTTGCCCGCCTCTCCCGCACAGTCCTCCTTCATTGAGCGCCCAGGATGGGCAGAGCATGCCCTGTCTGCTTCCAACCCTTCCCTGGCTGCTTATGGTACTTGCTGTGATATTAGAAATTTTTCCAGGGCTAGAGGAGGCCTTGCCTCCTTCTGTCTTTCTCCGTGCTGCTTTTCCTCTCGTTATGTTGTGTATTTCAGTGCCTGAGAATGCACAGGCTTCCCCCGTTCACACAGGAGCTTTTCTACCCGGCGTGGTCTTTCACTCTGCTCATTAGATGACTGGTTCTGGATCCTACAGGTGTTGGCTTCCAGTGTTACTCGATGAGAGAGGTCTTTGGGGCCTTCTGTGCCGAATTGCACCTCCCCAATATTGTTTCATAATTTTTAATATATTCCCAGAAGCACTCATCTTTTTTTTTGTAATTTGTAAACTTGATATCATATTATTTCCTTCTTACATAAAATTGCAGTTTTTCTGTGGCATTTTTGTGGACACCTAACATGATGCTTAGATAAGATTTATGGAAGTAAGCAGGATGGGTAATTTTTATATTATCTAGACTGTCTTTTAAGGAGCATTGATTTCATCCTTATGTGTGCTAAAAACTGCAGAAATAATATATAATTCATGCTACCTGGGGCCTTCTTGCCCCTAGGAGATTTAAACAGAGCTTGGCTGAAATTTTATGATAGAGTCTCAGGTGCTCAGAGCCCACCTACTTCTTATTTTTTCTCTCTGTTCACATTTCTGATTCTTCGTGGCTTTCTTGTTTTTTGATTTTGTTTTTTCCACCTGTCAGGCTCAGAAGAAAGGCCCTGACCCTTCTCCTTTGTGCACTGGAAACCCAGTCGTCTAAATTCTGTGGTGCTGATGGGTATCACAGGGGAGACTCGAGTTCTGTGCCTACTCCCTGCACTGTTTCCTTGCTCACCTGACGCCTTCAGCGGCACCTGTGATGTCACCAATCTGTGCTGTTTCCTGCAGTGGGTCAGTAACCCTAAATCCATGAGCTGTCCTATAGGGAGCCCCTAGCCAGGCCAGACAGGGCACATCTTTCTCATACTGAGATGTAGAGGGCTAATACTGTATCATGTAACAGGGGGGTCATTGAAAGACATAGTGAAGGAATACATTTTTAAAAATTCTGATTTTCATAAAAGATACAGTACCAAGAATGATGAGATAAATGTGTTCTAAATGAGGGGAATATCTTAAGGGAGGTTAATGGCAAAGTCTTCTACTATAATTACTTTTTTAAATGTAAACATTATTTTATGATCACCCCTTGATGATCAAACATTTGCAGCAGTTTCTGTCACATAAAAACGTTATAGTGTGTCTTTACCTTATTCACCAGATCTGGCATCTTGAGACCACTGCCTCTTTCCCAAAGTCAAAATGACTATGAAAGGTAAAGGTTTTGACTCAGTTCAGTATATTGAGACAGTCATAAACAGTGCAACTACAGACGTGAAAGAGGGCTTCCAGAACTGCTTCGGAATGTGCCAGGATGACGGGATGAGTGTGTTTGAAGCAGACTGAGGGCAGCTAATAGTTATGTGCCTTTTACTGTAATACATTTTTATTTTATTTTATTTTTTTAATTATTTTTTTTTGTCTTTTTGAGACAGGGTCTCGCTATGCAGTTCAGGCTGGCCTTGAGCTCACTTTGTAGACCAGGCTGGTCTTGAACTCGGAACGATCCTCCTGCCTCAGCCTCTGGAGTGCTGGGATTACAGGCGTGCGCCTGGCATAATACATTTAAAAAATTAATATTCATTGTGTTTTTTGATTGTGCCACATACATCTCAATTCCAAAGGAAGCTCTCTGGGAGTATCTCAAGAGGAAGTTGTCCTTGTTGATTGATGAAAGACGCATGTTTGTCATATCAAGGATATGCTTGCAAATTTGGCGTTGTGTTGTGAAAATGTAAAAGACTAACTTAGTTTACATTTTTACTCAGATGGAGGCGCCGCCCATACCTCTGTGAAGCTAAGTCTGAGACTTGAAAGCATACTGAGCGACAACTGTTATTCGTTCTCTGCCTTCTTTCCTCCCCTTCCTCCTCTTCTTTGTCTTCATCAGAAGGTCTGGTCTGTTTGGATCTTCTCAAATGTGTAACTAAGTATCTGCTGAGACAATAAATTTGGTCTCTTAGAGCAAGGGCCTGCATACTTTTATAAAGGACAAGAGAGTAAATATTTTGTGCTTGGGGGCCAGATGGCCTGTTTAGAACTGCTCAGTTCTGTCGTCGTTAAACACTAACTGTAACCACAGATAACACATAAATGAACAAGTGTGCTGCATTCCAATAAAACAGTTGGTGGGCCATATTTGGTTCATAGGCTGTAGATAGTGACCCTTGTCTTAGAGCACAAACAGGATGGTTTAGGCCTAGGGAATACTGTGCGTACGTGTTACCAGTAAGTGATCTCAGCTATAATGGAGCCACATGGTGGCCTTATATAGAAGTGTGATTTTTTAGTAGCAGTGATTCCTGTTTAGGTCATTATGATGATTTAGCTCTAAAATGCTCCCTACCGTACCAAAACAAAAATACACTCGAATGGATTATCTATACTTGGCATTACTTTTTACTGTCCACATGAATGTCAAAAATGCCTCCTCAAAGAAGAGAGTGCACCTTTTTAGGTATCTGGTTTCATTGCGTTGTGTTAGTGGCTTATTGGAAATGACACTGAATCCTACAGAATTCAGGTCACTAGCGGCAACATGGGAGTTGTTCTCTCTTCAGTAGCCAACTGCATTAAGAGGTAGAGTTTTTAATCGGTGATGCTTTTGGTGTTCTTGACATATTTTCTTCCTAGCAGTAGTTTTCTTTGTGTCTGTATTGTGCAGAATCTTCCCTGGGTAGCATGTTAAGAAAAACTAAAAGGTGTGGTGGTATCAAGGACTGGCCGGGGAGTGAGCCTTTCTGAGTGATTTGTCTATGGGGGTGACAGTGCCACTTCCTTTGGCATGTGTTGGGTGTCCAGAGCTTGCTGGGGTGTTTGGAAGCTAGGAGCCTTCCCGGCATAAAGGCCAAACAGTCCACAAACCACCTCCCTATTCCACCACTTATAGGAATGTTTGCTTTTCAGAAACTGTTTCGTCCAAAAGTCCCCATTTCTTCTTTTTCCTTAAAAGAGTTTCATGACCAGTTTTTAGTACAAAGCATTTGATTACAGGTGTGGAATCCACACTGAGGCGGACGTGGTCTGCTCCCCCGGGCTGTGTGAGTCTCCTGGTGCTGTCCTATTCACATGAATCTCCCAAGGTGAAGCCAGCTCAGCTCTCCCTGAATCTAATGTATTGTCTCTAACCTTCCAAAATTGGCAGTGAAGTCAGTATAGGGAACTACACTGGCAGCAATAAAAAGAAGCAGGACACGGGACAATGCTCAGAGAAATCACAGCTGTCATAGAGTGGAGTCTTTGAGTCGCCTCCTTGATCCAGAAACATGCGAAAGCATTTCATGCATGACAAAGCACTAGTAAATACTAAGTAGTGTTCTTGCTCTGTTTTTGCCTAGTGAGATCCGCCGCTGTCCTTCTTCTCTGGTTGTATTTCATATTTAGTTGACATTTTTCTGGCAGTTGTCAACATGCTTATGAGGAAGAAGTCACAGGCAAGAGGAAGAGCCAGGGGTAGATACTAAAATTCCCATTGACAAATAAACGTTACTCTGGTTCAAACTAAATGCAAATCAGATCACTAAACTGAACTAGGGTTGGCTACCCTGTGCCTTTATAACAGGGCCTTTGAATGATAGATTTCTTTTCTTCTGTTTAAAATGAACAACAAGAGCACAGCCAGGGGAGTTTAACCTGACGGCCTGGTCAGTGTGCGCTCTGCAGTTTGTCTGGCTGGTGTGGAGATTAACACAGAGAATAAGTTTGGTGTGGAACTGTGCGTTGTACCGAGTCAACACACCGGTGTCTGGTTTCCTCTAAGAAAATGAAATCGGGGCTGGGGATTTAGCTCAGCGGCAAAGTGCCTGCCTGGCAAGCGCAAGGTCGTGAGTTCGGTTCCCGGTACCGGAGAAAAACCAAAAAAAAAAAAAAACAGAAAATGAAATCATCTTTACTACCGTGAATTTCATGGAATTAAGCAAGCTGCAGCGTCTAAGTCTAAACACAGCAGTTACTTTTGCAAGTATTTTAGGATATTTCTTGGTAAGAAAATGTTAGATCATAGGAATTAACAGTTTGAACAAAAGAACACACAAGAAAACTGCATTTGGAAAACTCAGTGGAAATAGGAGAAACTTTTTTTCTCTTGGGTCAGTAGACAGGAGCAGTCTTGGAGAAATAAGAAAGTCATATTTGAAACAAGTTTTGAATAAGATGGTTGTACATCTGTATTTGTTCATTTGTTCATGTATTTACGGAGCATCTTAGATGTACCCAGGAAATACTCTAGGTATTAGGGATATTAATGATAAGTTCTCTTCTTTTGCAGAGCTCATGTTGTAACAAGGCTTATTTTATTTTCATGTAGCGTTATAATACTAAGGGAAAGCAGTGATAAATTGCAAGCTTTGTGAAATGGTTTATATCACACATTATTTTGATTTGAGAACGGGATTGGAAATTTCAACCCAGAAAAGTCCTATGCGTGTGATCCTTGTAGACAAATGTTCAGAGTTACTGGCCCCCTGGGAATGTAAGAAAAAGGGCTTCATGACTGAAAACTTTGCTTTTTCTTATAGAAATGGTTGTTTATCATTTGCATTGCTTTCCAAGTACAGCTTGTGCTTGAATGCCTCTTGTGATGAGGAGCTCACTGTGTCTGGAATAATTTGTACTGTCTTTGGCTGGCTGTCCCTGTAGAAGTGAACAGAAGACTCTCTGTTCAAGCATAATTTCCTAGTGTCACTTCTTGGGCACAAAGAGAACATGTCTAACTCCTTTTCCTTCTGGAAACCCTTTAGATTTCCTTCTGGAAACCCTTTAGATTTCCTTCTGGAAACCCTTTAGATATTTGAAGACAGTTATTTCTCCAGGTCTGTGCTTAAAACATACTTTCTTGAAATGAGAAGAAGCTTAATTTGGGAATATTGTTTTCCTTAACTAGCTTAATTAAATGCTAATTAGGATCAGGTAAATTGTGGATAAATCAAATGTTTAATTTCAATTCAATATTATGGGCAGGGTACAGTGAAAGCTAGATGCTGTTGACACAAAAAATTTTTTTAGCTGTTTAGAAATAAATGTTCGGGTTTTTGATAAATTCTATGTAGTATTTTTATATCCAGATTCTGAATGTATTAAACAAGACTTCAGACTTTAATTCCTTCTTGGTAGAGTATTGAGAATCTAGTAGCAGATGATAGTAACTCCTTACTATTATACAGTGTTTTTCAGTTTCCAAAGCATTTTTATGTCCTTCATTTGATTCTTAAGAGTCCTATGAGGTATCCACCAAAGTGTTATCCCTTTAAAAATCAGAAAACAGAGAGGAGGTTAAGTATATTTGTGCGTGTGTGTGTGTGTGTGTGTGTGTGTGTGTGTGTGTGTGTTTCCCAGTTAATAACTATTAGAGTCTGAGTTTGAATTTCAACCTGGGGCTTTTTCCTGCATAGCAGGAATACATGCTGCTCTTCTCCAAAGATGAAAGTTTCAGTTTGTTTTAGAAGAAAGAGGTATTCGTTCTTGTGTAGTGTATCCACACACTAGGTAAAAAGTGTGACTTAGAATTTAAATTCTCCTGTATGGTGATGCGGTTGAATAGGAATTTTATATGTTTACAAAATCATGTAAGTAACTGCATTTTTTCAGCAAAAATTTAGTTCGGGAATTTTAGCTTCAAAGAATTTTCTTAGAGCAAAATAAATCAAATTCTAATTTATGAGTTAATTTATAACAGTTTTTGATCACTGTGTCTTAGCATAGGATTAACTGTAATATGGATTATGAAGAGTTTTCATTTCATTGTATTTGGTTTTCAGTGTTTTTATTCTTCTAGTTGTTTGTAATGAGATATCAGCGTTAGATTTTTTTTTTCCTTCCTTTTAGAAGTAAAAGTTTTGGAGAAGGAAAACCCTCATGGTTTGAAACTAGCCCTGGCCAGTAATCAGGGTGGATTACGCTGAGTCTGAAACAGGTGTATGTGTGTGTCTGGGTCCTTGTGTGTGACGGGCGAAGACTTGCCAGGTGTACGCTCCGTAGTAAATAGCCACGTTTATTGAAGAAGGTCAGGACGGTAGCAACAGGAGCAGCGGAAAGGGAAAAGGGCAGAAAGGGCCATGATAACTCAGCCTTTTTGAATTTAAAGGCCAGACACCTCTGAGATTTTGGTGCCTCCTACTGAATTAGTCACGGGCCAGTCCTCTCCCACCTAGGGCACAGCGATCTCTTAGGCTTTCGTTATTTTATCTTGTACCCCTTTTAAGAAAATAGAAGCATGGGTCACCCTTAAGTGGTGTTTAGTGTTTACAGTTGAGTGTAGGGAAGAGACCGACTCCCTCAGCTCCTTTGTCTCTAACTGTACTACTGGATAACACTGGATGTTTCTGACACACGGTTCTGAAGTTGGGGACACAGTGTGATCACGCTGCTGTCCTTCTCCAGGAGAAATTTGGGAATCAGCAGTGCACGGCTTCTTTCTCCTGGGGAGAACAAAGTCTGAAGTGGCAGCCGAAACATGTTTGACCTGCTTGTTGCTTATTTAAACTAGTAGACTTTCTTCTAAGCGTCTTTATCTCTGGAAATACTGAAGTTTGGTAACTCAGATTATCCACCTCAGAAGTGCCTAGCATTTTCCAGTTATCAGCATATCTTGTTAGTTAGTCCTATCCATATCTTTATATTTATCTGTCCCATTACTGACTATTCAAAGCAGCCAGCTCTTTAAATAAATGAAGGTAAGTTTCAAAGTCACAGGTGCCCTAAATTAATGGACTTTGCAAATGTTTTCATTAAAATAAAATGTATTTTATAAAGCTACCAGAAACAAAAAATACTTTCGTATTTGCTATTTTTCCTATTTCCCCCGTCATCTATCCTGTGAAAGAATGAACATTTCCTGACATTGACATTATATTCCAAGCCTAGTCCTTCACAAAATGTGCATTGGGGGCAGTTTACCTGTTTTCCAGGTAAGCAAATTCAGGACCAGAAGTGGGAGGAATCTGCCCGAGCCACAGCTTAGCACGGCGTGGAGACTGCACCCATTCCCTGGGGTGCATGTGCATTCCTAGGCTTTTCTCCAAAGATTTTCTTGCCCAAATGGCTGATAAGGGATAAATTATTTTGTTAAGTATATGTTTTCTATCTCCTAACTCGGAACTGCAGACTTCTGTATTATTTCTTTTCCCTTAGGTAGTAAGAACATCCAACAAGAACATTGTCTCATCGGTTATTGTATACCAGATTTGCTTTACGGAGCCCTTGACTAATGACTCATTGCTCAGAATCAACTCAGGGAGATGTTCTCTGATAGTACATTAATAATATATATGCATTAAAGCTTCTTCCCAGAGAATATTTGAGCTTTGACATATCGAACACTGGCATTTTAAATTAAAGCTGTTGCTGTCAGTGCATTTAAAAAACTGGAGAGTTTGGAAATGATGTTTCATACATAACAAAATAGACCTGAGTTCATATGTAGTTTAGCATGACAGAAGTGTGCCTGCTCTGTTTAACTGGGTTAGGGGTTTGAATCCAGTTTTCCAATTATTAAGACCTAGACATCTTTTGGCCCAACAAATTAAACTGTTCTGCAGAGTTTTGATTTACTAGAAGAAACAATACAGCAACCTAGTGGATTTTCTACATACCATTAAGGCTAGGAATAAAGAATTAAAAATTATTCTGAATCCTTCAAGTTAGGCAGCTATCAAGGTTAAAATGACGTTTGGTGACAGTGATGACCCTGTAGGTGAGATCCGGACTTTCTGTGTTGCTAGCTGCTTGTCTTGCAGTCACTTTTGCAACTGGCAAGTAAGCATTCTTTTTGCCTAGACTTGTGCAGGTTGGTAGGTAGTATGGATTAAGGCTTTTCCTCAGTATAACTGAACCGGGGACCTTCTGTGTCTCACACACAATTACACGTACTTTTGCGTAATCCACATATGCATGAGACTCTCCTCATAAAGGGTCTTCTTCAAGACAGTGTAATAGAGAGTCCCACAGGTCATGAATAATACCCACTTTTGCCTCAGCCGTTTTCTGTGAGCATTTAAAGAAAAATAATCAATAAACAGATTATTTTCCCTTAAATGCTTATATACTAGATATTCTCATGTTTGGTAGATATCGAGTCAGATGAGCATAACTCCATCTACAGAATAACTGATCCAAAACTACAGGCAGGAGTGTTTGGAGGAACCCAGACTAATCCCACACCCTTCAATGTCTAGCTGTTAGTCTTCCCTCTGGGGAGATCTCATGTTAGCACATAACTTTAAACTGAGATAGCTCCCCTCCTCCTATACCCTTGTCATGAAATGCTGTCAGTCTCTGTCCATGGGGGCCAGTGCATGTGGGTAGAAGAGTAATATTCAGCCAGCGTCCAAAGCGTTAGCAGTAGGACCTTACCCCAGCGTCACTTTGACATTAACATACTGCTTACAGGTTTACTTTGAGGAGGTCCTTCCAGACTCCTGAATACTTTGATCCTAGCGTGAAACCTTCTGATTAGAGGATACAGTGAAATCCAAAGTGAATTAGAACTTTAATTACATTTCTTGTGTGTTTAATTGTTTAATGTGTTGTACAATCCAACTTGCCAATTTCATATTCAGTTATAATGAAACTCCCCTTCAGCTGAGTTTGTTGTGGGGTTTAAAATGACTCTACAAGGATATTGATGCTTTAGAAGAATACTAGGTTTTATAAAATTTCAACATAAGAGGTTGAGTGTTTTAGTATTAGGTTCATATTGACTCTTAATATTGACACGTCTCAATGTGCAAAACCCACAGAGGCTAAATCCCATGGGCTTATGTTTAATTTAAAATGTGGCTAACTGGTCATTTTGAATATACTGGATAGGTTGGAATCTGAATACAAACTGCTTGGGGAAATAGTCAAACATTAATTTTAAATGTTTGTTAGTAGACTGTTTGCAAATGGTTTTAAAATTCATTTGAAAAGTGAGAATGCACATTTATCTAAAATTGCCAATAAACTGGATTTCATAAAGGTGTTTGGAGGTTAAATGCTTAATGATTAATTTATATATGTAATAGTTTTAATAATTCAGAGAAAAAGTAAGGCAGCTGAGGGTAATGATGATGAATAGTAATGAAGGTTTAGAAACTCCATGATTTAATTGTGGAGATCATATCTGCTATCCTAAAAATAGAATAGGAAACTAGGTAAAAAAAAAAAAAAAAGAACCTTGACGGAGTTCCAAGAGTATTGGACAAGGAGAGAAAAGGTACAGGAAGACCTAAGTCCTAATCCTGGTTTGGCCACAGGTCCCTGGCTAGTAGTCCTTTGGGGGACATTAAGGTTTTCACGCCCTAAAGCAGATGCTGTACTTTATAAACTGTGTGGCCATTCTGTAAACCATCAGGAAAGTTCAGTTAGCAGAACTCATTTCGAAATCTATGGAAATATAACAAGAATAAAATAATAATCAGCATATTCCATTGGTTTATAACTGAAGGTATTGCTTACCCTTGAAATCTTAATAAAGAAAGTAAGTCTTTGCAGATTCAGTAGGATGCAAAATCTTGCAACTCCAAAGAAATTAACTGAACCCTTGATCAAAAAGCACGGAGTGTGTGATCCAGGCAACTTGACTACTAGATGTAGGGAGACAAGCTTTTTGATATTAAAGGCACGTAAAGCCAGAGCATTAATATGTAGAGAGCTGTTTGATTAGTTTAATCAATGCCTTTTTCAGAGTCAGTTCTGAGACTTCTTGGGAAGCTGAGATGAGCCTGCTGGCCAGTAGCGGACAGCACTGCCCCATGAGAAGTATTTCCAGAGCAGGGGTGCCCAGAGCAGGGCCCTTCGCGGGAGTTCTTCTTGCCGGTTGCTTGTGTGAGCTTAATAAAATTCTGCTTTGGAGTGATTCGTTTGTCTCGTGTGAGCTATTTCTTTCTTTTCTTCTTCTTCTCTTGATTGATTTATTTGTGTTTGTGTCCTCTTCCAGTGCTTTTCCCTTCTCAACCAAAAGCACTTTGCAAATATCAGAGCTCAAATTGTAAAAAGATTATTGATTTTTTTTTTCACAGCCCTGAAGGTAGGCTGTCACACGTCATCATTTATTTCTGCGATAGGAAGATGGATAGTAGAATGTTAAATTCTTTTTAAATAATTTTTTTGTGTAGCAGTAACCTAAATTCAAAACAGTTTTCTATTTGTCTTCATCTACCAGAACTGCTGTTTACAGAGATTTGCTTTCTAGGATAGTATGGTTACCATGTTGCTATCAAGAATAGTAATAGCATGCCAATAAAAGTTTTTTGTGGGATTAAAACTTTCTGTGTGACTACCAAATGGCTTCCCAGGATATCCAAAAGATAGGCCTCTGACGAGCTATTGAAGTTTACCTAGCCTTGTCCCGCTCTCTAAAAGCTCCTTCAGAAGTCAGGAGAGCGTGCATGCCTTGCGGCCGTGCGCATACCTTATGTAGCACAGCAGCCCCCTGTCCTCTGTGCTGCTTGCTTCCCTTTACCATTTACCACCTTTAAGGAAAGCTCAGTTTGCAATCAGCAGTTTTTGGGTCTAGAAGACCATTCATGAGGTGAAGGTCGAGTCCATAGTAACCCCAGTGGGTTTTCCTTTGTCTGTTGGTTAGTTGACTGGTTTTTTGAGACAAGGTCTTGCTCTGTAGTCCAGGCTAGCCTTGAACTCACTATGTAGCACCAGGCTGGCCTCAGAATTGCGGCAATCCTCCTGCCTCAGCCTCCTGAATGCAGGGATTACAGGCGTGCGCCACCATGCCTAGCTGACACTGCTAAAGTACAGTCAGGAGGAGGAAAATTCTGGGCACATCTTCGTCCTTGGTCTCTCTGTACGTTACTGTTTGCCTCGTAATAACTGGTCTTCCTGCTGCCTGTGGCCCTGTGAGGGGGAGCTGACTTGCAGGAGTTCCCTTCTCACTGCCTATCTCTAGATCGCTGTGTCTCTTTTAGTTTTATCTTCCATCTCTGATTCCTGTTTTCACCCCTATGTCCCTGCCTTAGTCTAGGTCTTTAAGCCTTCCCTCCAGCCTGCTGAGGTCGCCTGTGAAGCTCTCTCCCTGTCTCGAGGGGACTTACGTCTTTCACATGACTGATATGCACGTAAGATAATCTGTTAGTGCTCACTCTGCCTTCAGACGTGTACAGCAGTGACATCTACAGCTTGGCCTACGCCCAGCTTTATTATTTTTCTCACCAAACTCAGTGCTGCAACCAGACCAAATTCCCGGCAGTTATTAGAACATTCCAGAGTACTTTATACCTCAGGCCCTGTGCCATGTTGTTCTTGGGATCATCCTGGCTTGGGATCTGCTGGGGTCTGCTAGCAAATAATTGTCTTTCAGGACTCGGACTGAAGGCGGTTATTTTCTTTCTGTGCTCCTCAAGCCCTATCCTGTTGTAGTGGATTGACCAATTTCTCTTTTATTCTGTACCATGTTTTATACCTTTCAAGAGCACTTTACTTTTACTCTTTTCATACCTCCACCTTCATCTTAGATCAAAAGGACCTTAAGATTAGAGGCCATATATTTTTGTTCCACCACAGCTCTTGGTACACATTAGGCATTTAATAAATGCTTATTGAATAGCAGAGTGTCTGAGGCGTCTGAGTAATAGGAAAGACTCGTTTTAGATTTTTTAAGTATTACAGAACCTCAGAAAAAGGACAGATCCTTATGAGCTACACTAATATGGAAAGGGTTCAAGGAGAAGAAGGGGGCCTGACCTACAGAGCTATATAAGATGTGGGTAGTAGAGAGTAGGAAGTATATTCATGACCAGTGTATCATTCCATACCAGAAAGAGTCTGGTCTGTTAAACTGTGGGCTGGTCCATGCAGTGGTAGTCTGGTCTAACTTATCTCAGAGGCTGGATATGTTATCCTGAGATCTGTTGCCATAGTGAAAGTGGAATGAGACTCGGATGTGGCAGTAAGAATGAGGACGTCTCATGGTTGCTCTGAGTTCCGCAATTTCACTGTAAACACAGCCTCAGCCGAGACAGTTTCCCAGGTCTGGCTGTGGAATGTTTTTATGGGTTGAGCATGCTCTTCTTAGCATCATCCCAGGGATGGGCCGGATGAAAATGCCCAGAAACCAAGACTCCTAAAAATTCTCTTTTTACTAAACTCAAGATCAGATAATACAAAAACTGAAAGCATTAGATTTGGGATTCAGTGGGTAACATTTGAATCATGAAACTTAGATTTTTCTAGTCAAGTAACACGTGAAAAATTTATTTTAGCTCTCTGAGCCTGAGTTTTATAATCTACCAATAAGGATGATGCTTGTTTCACAGAGTCATTGTGAAATTTAAGTGAGAAAATGCATGTAGAGCATGTCACTTGTGCTCTACGATTCTAACACTTTTCTGATACTTGTAATTTTATTTTTATTTTTGTTTTTGTTTTTTTTGTTTGCTTTCTTCCCCTACCAGGAATTGAACTCATGACATTGCACTTGCCAGACAGGTGCTGTGCCGCTGAGCTAAATCCCCAGCCTTGATACTTGTAATTTTAGTTTGTCCTCCCAGATCAGTTTGGGCCCAGGGTTCTGGGCAGTGGCTGGGAATCTGGTTGTTTCCCATAGATTCTAATGTCTGAGGCTATTAGGCAGTCTCTTAGGAATGAAAAGAAACCAAACCAAGTTAACTGTTCCATATATGATAGGAAATTAACCAAAGCAATTTTTCCTACTGTCACACACCAACACATAAAAGTTATCTCTGGTCACCAAAGTGTTGGCCCCTCCCACACTGAATAAGTGCCTTTGTTTTGCTTTACTGTAGCAAAATTCCTGAGGCTGATTAGATTATAAAGATAGAGATTTATTAACTCACAGATATAGAATGCAAGAGCATGACGCTGGCATCTGCTTTGTTCTGGTCAGTACTTGTGGCCCAGTACTTGTGGTATCATGGTATCACAGTGCAAGAGGGATTGTCTGGTGAGATAGGAAGCCAGGGAGATTCAGGAGAGATGCCAGTGTCCCTTATAGCAATGGGCTTTTGTGGAATAAATTCTTCTCTTGAGAAAAGTATGTTTTCTTCTTACAGACCTAATTGCCTCCTGCTAGGTCCCACTCTTAAAAGTTCCATTACTTCAGCACCGCCGCACTGGGATCAGTGTTATAGTACGTGGACCTCTGGGACACACTATCCAGACCAGGTTACTGAGAAATTCTCCAGCGGATGCGAGCTGTGTTTCCTCTAATTCCAGTCAGTTCTGACACTACCTACTTGGACTTTGACTCAGATCCCATAGGTTTAGAATTCTGTCCCACAAGACCTCTCCTATTGTTGACATCATTTGCAAGTCATAGGTTGTCATTTACACCTCTAACCAATTACTATAAATCAAGATTTTATGACCCCCCCCCTACTTCGTTTCATTTTGTTTGCTAGATTGACTCTGAAAACTCAGGGAAACACTTAACATGCTGACTAACTGTAAGGGATATTATGAGAGGTGCAGAGGAGCGGCCGGATGAAATCAGTGCATGGGGTACTGCTGGGAAGTAACGTGGGTCCTCCATTGCTTCTGCAGGTGTGAAAGCTTTCAGGACAACTCCCCATGGTCCGCAGCCTGGACTCTCTCCAAAGCCAGATGTTTTGGGACTTTATAGAGGCTTCACCATATAAATATGATAAGTGAAATCACTGAACGTTGCTACCCAACACCCAAATTAAAAGGAGGAGAGGTTTATTCTGGCTGAGTTTGTAGAGGTTTCAGCTTAACTCGGTTTGTGGAGCCTGCTGGCTCCAAGGCAGGGCAGCATGGCAAAGGGGCATGGCAGCGAACAAGCCCCTATCATGGCATCTAGGAAACAGTCCAGGGAGGAGCTGGGGAGAGAGGTGCAGCCTTCCAGACCACACCCACGGTGACCTGTCTCTTCCCCCAGGGCCCACCTCCCAGCAGTAAGTCCGATATAATGCCGCTATAATCTGCTTTCCAGAGGTCCCACGTGGGATTGCCTGAGGCTTTAGGAGGACGTCCAGATAGGAGGATGAGCCCTAGCAGGCCTGTTAGTGGACTCGGGTTTCAGCCTTGAGTCCCTGGAGGTTGTTGAGGCTGAGAGTTCCAGCTCCGGAAACTCATGGTTGCTTCTTCTGGCAAGCAGCCCCATCTTGAAGCTAACCAGGAGCTCAGGAGTCTTCTGATTAGAACAAAAGGTGCTCCTCTCATCCAAGAAATTGCAGGGGGTCAGGAACTGGGGTCAAAGGCAAATATTAGAGCAGAAGATTCTCCTAGTGCTTCTGTCTCCAAGTGTGTGAGGCGCTCTGTGTCAGGAAGCGGGAGCAGAAACCAGCTCACTGAACTGCTCATCTGGAAGAACCCAGGTATAGATCGGTAAAAACATGAGGGTCCAAGTGCAGGGTGGTGGCAGACAATGGACAGTTTACTTGAGGGTTGAACTCTGGCTGCATTTTTATGGGGTGTTCATTATTTATGCCAGGGGAGCCCTTGAAGTGGTACCATGGCACGGGCACCAGTCGGGTTGAGTATCCAGGCAGTGGTGTAGCTGCCTGAGGCTGGGGGGCCAGGCTGTGGGGAGCTCTTAAGACTGGAAAGAGCACCTAATGTTGTTGGGCTTGGAAGGCTCTCTGGGTGCAGGAAGTCCTTTATGCTCACAAAACAGCCCTTCAGGTGAGAGATGTCATGGTATTGTTATTGCACGTTGTCCAGAGTACAGGAGGCACTCGGTAGCTCTTCACGTTGATGTACTAGAGTGTCATGAGAATATTTTTTGAGGAGTTTTTCTGGATAGACTGCATACATGTTCGTTTTAAGCCAGTGAGACTATTCTGATTTCTGTTTTAGGAGTAGCCACTTGAGTTTTACTATTCTGTATGCTTTTTGTCTCATTTGGGAGTTTAAATTATTTCAAAATGGATAGAGACTGTAGAATAGAGAGTCCCAAATCACAGGACAATTTGAAGTTCATTGACAAGGATAGCGAGGAAAGTGTGCTTTGCAGAATATTTTACTCTGAGCTTCTGTAATGTAATTAGTTTTTTTTTTTTTGGAGGGGAGGAAATCAACATTCAGCAGAAAGGAATAAAGAGGGGATCCGTCCGATGCTTCATGGTAGAGAATGAGGCTGGTTTGGGACATCTGCGTCTTCTGTCCAAACACTTATGTACAGCTGATTCTGCAGAAAGCAGGGGTGTCTGGGAGCCCCCTTTTCCTGCCCATTCTTTTACGTACCCGGTGGTGACCTTGGCGGATTATTTTAAGTCCAGTCTAAATCCCAAGGTTTCTAGACCATGATACTAGTAACAGTAGACCTTGCTGTCTCATTGTATGTCATTCACAATCTTAGGTCCATCTCTCGTTGAATTCCTTGTCTTCAGAAATACTTTGGACAGTGTTAGCACTTGATTTTGCTGCAGGGAGACAGAAAGAGCAGCTTGAGTTAATAGTGGCTCGCAAGTCATTCTGGGGCTGGAGGAAGCAGAAACTTAGCTTGAGATTTGTGGATTAGGCTGTGTGGTTGGGTGTGGCCTTTGTGAGTATCCTTCTGGCTCAGCAACAGCACTGAGAAGCTTTGGGGTGTCCCTTCCTCTCAGATAACCTTGACTATGTTGGGGGAGTGGTTGTTTTCCCTCTTTGGGAGAGGCACATCTGTGTCTGTTTCTACCCATCTGCTTGCGTCATGCCTCTGTCCTTCTGGAGGTCGGGTGTTGCTCTCCTGCCCCTGTTTCCCGCCCCTTTCCAGTGTTACACCCTTGTGCCTGTTGGTTCCATGGTGGAAGGGTTTGCTATCTCAGTGCTTTCCATCCTTTCCTCTCAGCTCCGGTACTGAGCTCTTCCCACATGCCTTGGTAAGGGTAACTGGCCATTGGTTCTCATGTGCAAGCCCTTAGCAGCCCATTCTCTCCTCTGAGAGCTCCTGTACCTATCTAGGTCTGTTTATGTTTTATTTTTTTACAAAGCTAATCAATTTTATTTTTATTTCATAACTGTTTTCTCAGACCCTATTTCAATTTCTCTTCCTATCTTCTTCCCTCCCTCCCTCCTTCCTTCCTTCCTTTTCTGAGACAGAGTCTCACTATGTAGTTCAGGCTGGCTTTGAACTCACTGTGTAGCCCATGCTGACCTCTAACTTACGACAATCCCCAGCCTCAGCCTCCCAAGTGCTGGGATTACAGGCGTGTGCCACCACACCCAGCCCTATTTCCATTTCTTGTACTTGAATCATGAGCCCAATCGTACTCTCTTTTCCACCCTAGAGCTCAGATATCTACTGCAGTCCTTTCCGCCTGAACAAGTCTGTGCTCTGTCACTCCTCCTTCTGAGCCCTGGACCCTTCTCTTGACGCTGACACAAGCTTCCCGTGTGACACGTCTGTTCCATGTACTCCCAGGACGGGCGCTGTCTCTTCTCATTTCTGCTTGTTGTGTTTTGGTCCCCACTGACCGAAGCATTGCTGCACCTGCTGGCCAGTGGCTCTCCAAGGCCTGCGCAGGTGCTCACCTTCTTTGCAGATTGCTGATGCGTGTGTGCCTGGTCTCTTCCACTTTTTGGCAAAGCCGTAGAGGACAAGTGTCGTGGAACCTGTAAGTCCTGCTGGGCCTAGGATGTCACCAAACCACTTAAAAATATTCATTAGCTGTTTGGTCACAGTAATGTTTACAATTAATGGGCTTTTCCCTTTA
This sequence comes from Chinchilla lanigera, assembly GCF_000276665.1. Lineage (NCBI taxonomy): Eukaryota > Metazoa > Chordata > Mammalia > Rodentia > Chinchillidae > Chinchilla > Chinchilla lanigera. Next base: position 11,462,314 of record NW_004955435.1, on the reverse strand, counting down.
ATAAATACACTTAACATTTTAAAGTTCCTGCTTTTCTTTAATGTTGTTTTTTTTTGGTTTTTCTCCGGTACCGGGAACCGAACTCACGACCTTGCGCTTGCCAGGCAGGCGCTTTGCCGCTGAGCTAAATGCCCAGCCCCAGTTCCTGCTTTTCTTAAAGAGTGATTTTTGGTATGGATGGATGATAGTGGCCTCAAACAATGCCAAAATTATGGAAATCCTGCTCAGTTTCTGAGCTTTTGCACATGAATTCTGGTAAAAAATAGATGTACACAAATGTTGATGAGAAAAACTTTTTAATACATAGTTATAGAATCTATAGAGAAAACTGTACCAACCTTTTCAGATTACCTTTCAGATTTTTTTTTTGTTTCTTAATATTGCCTTGTAACAATATCATCTTTGTTTCTGTATGCTTCTGAAACATGCTACTTCAACAGCAAACTTCCTGTTATCAGTCAGATCTGAAATGCGCTACCACAGCTTCACTGTACTCTGTCAGCTCAGCATTCCCTAATTCATATTGTATCCAGGGTTTGAATTATACTACTGATAAACAGTATCGGGTCAGAGAATGGGAAATCTGAGTTCTCTGGAACCTGTTCCATGAGATGCGTTGCTGCTTAAACCTTGAAAACAACCCCTCCCCCCCACTAAATGACAAGAGAATGAACAGTGTATTTCACTGGAAAAGGTGAAATAAAGCAATGTAGTCCGTATTAACTGGACTTGTTAACTGGATCTCCGTATTGACTGGATCTCCATGGTTGTTGGGGCCAGACAAGTCCCAGTGTCAGACCAGGGCTGGCCCATAGTAGATACGTACTTTGCCGAATGTGCTCCTAAAGTATATCACAATCAAGGAGAAGTTCTAATATGCTTGTTAAATGCTTGTTCCAAAAACCTTTATTCCCAGTGATTCAAAATACAGGGATGGGAAGGTCATCATTTATATTACTGTACACTTATGAGGTCTCTAAGTTTTCCACTACATGTTTATCACTTATGATGACAAGAATAATAGAAATCTCATCTAGCATTTACATAGTGCTTTTCATTCTTTTGTCAATAAAAGCTATTTATTAAAGTGTCCACGTGTATCTTTTCCTTTATCTTCAGAATAAATTGGAGTGATGGATAAACAAGGTAGCAATAAATGAGGCCTTCCTCCTCTCTTGGTCCTGGATGTTGGCTTTTTACAGCAGGAATGACAGATTTATTTCTTTGGTGCAGAACTAAAAATAGAAGGAATATGTAATACGCCAAAAGCCACCCATCAAGTTTGTAACAAATGTAGACGCATATTATCCATAGTCTGACTTTTCCACTTTAAATTTGTTATAGATTTAACTGATTTTACATTTCTTTCAATAATGTCCTTGCATTGTCACTGAAATGGCATGATGGGTATATATTTAAAATTACCGTAAAGCCAAAGTTGAACAAAATAAAATTGGAATATATAACAGGTAAGAAAATACTGTTTTCCAAGGCCAAGCATTATCTCATTTTTATTTGTATTTGGAAAGTCTTTATTCATTTTCCTAGACAAAAGACTACGTGATTTGGAATAAGATTTGATTGTGATTTAGAAATCTTTTTGTTGTTGGTTTTCCTTTTATGGATCCTTAGAAATAGGTGAAGATGTCCTTCAGAAAAAAAAAAAAATTGCTTTTGAACAACCTGTTTGCTTTTACATTTTCTTTGCCCTTTGAAATAATCAGCAGCATAATTAATAGGCTGTGATGGCAAAGGAACAAACTGCAAAAACAAGGATTTAGGATAGTTTACTGAAAGATGGTGTGAATGTGTCTTGTCCTTATCTGTTACGCAATGCTAGGTTTATTTTGACAGTGCAGGGTATTTTAAAGTAAGTGTTTGGATTTTGTTTTGGAAAACTCCATTTAATTAAAGGGGAAAAATGGATGAGGCCTCTTCAAAGACCTTTAAAGTTGTACAGAAAAGCCGAAATTTGAGTTTAAAATGATAAATCTCATTTTGAGACCTTGATTATGACTTGATGTGGTTTGGCAGTGCTTTCCTAGAACTGGAGATTTTGGAAGGGCGTACGATTGTTGAAGCAATCTGCACAGACTGTTCCAATCTTTTTGAATGTTTAGTTGGTAATTCCGAGGTATAAGGAATACTTCCGTGAGTTCAGTTCATGGTCCAGCTACTTGGCGATCTGTCACGCTTGTTGGAGACTGTATGGGGGATGGGGCCTGCCCGCTGTGATGCTGGCCTCATGGGTCAGTCTCTGCTTCAAAGGGCTCTAGGCTGTGTCTGGACTCCAGGATTTGTGTATTCATAGCTCTGTCTTCAGTCATGCTGCAGAAATGATTCATATAAACTAACATCTATTGAGATAATAGCCTTTTTTTTGGGGGGTAGTCTTTTTTGAGACAGGATCTTGCTATGCAGTTCAGGCTGACTTTGAGCTCACTTATGTAGCCTAGGCTGCTCTCTAACTTGCAACGATCCTCCTGCCTCAGTCTCCCAAAAAAGGTAATAACCTTTTGTTTTAGAAATTTCCTCTAAATTTTAAGGCCTACTATAAGATAGTATTCAAATTTTGGTACAAATATTTGCCTCATTTACATTTATTTTCATATGTTTGGATGATAAATCCTTCAATTTAGGAGGTTTTTTGTGTGTCTGGAATCGAACTCAGGACCTTGTGCTTGCCAGGCAGGCACTGCTCCACGGAGCTATATCCCTGGCCCATTACTTCAATTTAAAAGAGATTTGACTAGCCAAAATTTAGCACCTGACTTTAGGGAGTAAGTTGAAGTTTCAGAGATGATTTGTCAGTGGAAGAGGTGCTGAAAGGTTCCCCTGGAATTGCTTTTGCTGAGCAGCACATTGGTCTTGTTTCCTTGGCTAATAGCAAGCACGGGTAGGAGAGGCAGGCAGCCAGGGTGTTTGTAAGGGTGTTGGAGACATCCGTTGTACCTCACACATAATCTCTTTGTGAAAACCTATCAGAATAATTTTTCTCTTTTATAAGTATCATTAGTATGTGTTTGTGGTACGTAGTGAATATATTCATCGTAGTTTATCTGTGTGCATACACGCCACCTTCATCCTCGTACTTCCCCATCACCTCTCCTCCCTCTGATCACGTCCCACCCTCAGGTCTTGTTCCCACCTTCACGAAGTGCATGATTCTGTTTCCTACCATCTTTTTAAAGATTTTGTTCTTTAAATTATCTATATCTATATCCATCTCTCTCTCTCTCTCTCTCTCTCTCTTTCTCTCCCTATACATATATATATATATCTGGAATTTCTTAGAATAACCATACAATTTTTTTCCTTTTTTTATTTTCAAGAGAGGGAAAAAAACAATAAAAATTGTATAGAACTGGTTATTATATTGCGTATTGTTACCTTCACAGTCGTTGCTCAGATTACCAGATGCAGCTTGCAAAATTGATCAAACAATATAAGCACTAACTGTTCCTCTCAGTGAACTAATAGAAATTAGTAGTACAGTTATCTTAGATATCTTGTGTATATATACATATCAGCTATAAAGAAAGATAAACTTGAGGCTTTTGTAGGTAAATGGATGCCACTAGAGACCATATTCACAAGTGAAATAAGTCAGACTCATGTGTGAACGTTGTATTGTCTCTCTAGTGTAAGAACTTGAAAGAGTAAATAAGATCCAAAAAGTATAATAGATACTGTTGAAGGGAAAGAAACTGCTCAAAAGGAAAGAACAACTGGGATGGGGGAAAGGAGAAAAGAAGGAAGGAAGAGAAAGCATACAATATTTAACCTGCTGTGTCTGATTTACTACTAGGCTGGTCTTGAACTTGCAATGATCCTCCTGCCTCAGCCACCTGAGTGCTGGGATTACTTTTTCCTACAAATGACTCAAATTTATCCTTCTTTATGGCTGAGTAGTACTTATTCTATGATTTGGTGCCCAGAAAATAGACCTAATTTTCTTAGAACACATCCTGTTTGCTCTTTGCATTGGTTGCTAGGAATTTCAGCTACAAATTCGTAGCTTATGGTTAACTATTAATTATCTTTTGGGATACATTTTATACACTAAATGCATTTTACTTTGATATCTTTAAGCTCCTTTTGATAGCACTTTAAAAGTATTTGTTGAACACCTGCTTACGCTGTAGTGTTTGTGTATGATGCTACAGGTTCAGTGCTAAGGCACAGTCTGACGTGGGCCATGGTCTCATGGAGCTCACAGTCTTTTGAGAGCAAAAAACGAAACAAAGCAAAACAAAAACCAGTACTTAAATTATCACAGAAATGTAATAAAATCGGGAGAAGCATGACGAAAAATGTTACATGATGGGTGATCTGAGTTTCCATCATGAGGATTTGTCCTAATTCTGTTTGTCCTGTGTGTTAGATCCTTTATTCTGACATGTATATACGTGGATTACACGTACGTTTACACTCACAGAGACACTCACGTGTATCTGGACATTCTCTTTTGCGCCTCCAGTTGCTCTGTCACGGTTGCTTCAGTGTCCTCAGTTGAGTCTTGGTTAGTCAACTTTCATGGTCATTTTTACTTTGGGGAAGAGTCGGAGGTCAAAGGGTGGCAGAGCTGGTGAATACAGTGGATGAGGACACACCCTGGTATTTGTAGGAGGCTGCCTTTTATTGGCTGGCACTTGGCTGTAGCATTCACTGTATTTTTGATCACAGTCCATAAAGGCGTTCAGGAAAGAGGGTTCCAGAAGCTCTTCAGAAAGTAGCAAGAACAGTGGCATGAATGTGTTCAAAGAGCGGGGGAATATTTTGAGGTGGATTAAGGCATTGTGCATTTTCCTTTAATGAACGTGTTTTTTTTTTTTTTTTTTTTTTTTTTTTTTGGTACCAGGAACCGAACTTACGACCTTGCGCTTGCCAGGCAGGCGCTTTTGCCGCTGAGCTAAATCCCCAGCCCCTGAACGTTTTTTAATTTAGTCATTCACTGCATGTTTTGATCACGCACACACACACACACACACACACACACACACACACAGGTGTATGCATATATAGTACTATTTTATACTCATAATATTGGGCATTTATCTTATTTATAATTATTCACTATTATGAATAACAAAATGTATTCACTATTATAAATAAAGTACTGTTTTATATTTTTTAAAACACCAACGTTTTTTAGTGGGCAATATATTGGGAAGAAGAAAAGAAAAGGAATGCATCCCACTTACATTCAAGTTTGGGTAGCACTGTGCTTTAATTAGATAAGGATAGTGATCTCTGAAGTAGGAAGGGAGCAGTAAATACAACATAGCTTACCGAGTTTTGTGGGGGCCATGACTGCCAGCTGCTCTGCACTGGGCAGCTTCTTGCCTACTCTGGAAAATTGTATGCATGGTACAGCACGATGGTCTTGTACTTTGGGAGTTAGCGTCCTCCTCTGAAGCACTTCCCGGTTTATATGCTTAGATTTAAGGAAATACTATTAATCTGGGCTGACTCTGTCTGAATAATATGCCTGCGGTAGCTTTCTGTGTTCTGGAGCACGGTATCTCTACACTGACTAATGAGTCTGAATAATTTATTACAAGGTATTCACTAGTTTTTCTTCATGCATTTCTTGTTCATATTCTTGACCAGCTTTTCTAGGGGTCAAATTTATCATTGTGCTCTCACTGATTCCTAGTGTTTCTTGAGGTATCAAAAATATTTTCACATACATTATGAGCATTTATCTCAGTTTATCTTCACCCTTTAACTGGTTTGTGATACTTCCAGCATAACGATTAATTGCATGGGGTTGGAGAGACCTTTGTCTCTAAATCCTGTTGAGTGACTCATTAGCTGTGATCTTGGGACAAGTTGCTCACAAACTCTTTAAACTGGTACGTGATGTGGTAGTTGCTGGTTTTCCTTTTGTCTTTAGCTAGAGTAGATGTAGAAATAAATAGAATATTGCATGTTCACTGTAGAAATTTTAAAACATCACAAGTAAATACAAAAACAACACTGAAGTCACTCATACTGCCGCCCTGCATCTTTTGAGTTTTCGCATGTGTATGTTGACAAGCAGTCGTGTGTCCCATTAATGGATATCACAGTGTGGATTCAGCGTAGGTTATTTTTCACAAATCTGTTCTTTTATAATATTGCAAATATCTTTCTTGTTAATGCCTGTGTCTGCTTTATCATTTCTAATTGTGTGGTAGTCCATTGTACACATGCAGTATAATTTGTGTGTTTCCTATTTTGAACTAAAAATTTCAACTTTGAATTAAAATAATTCATCCTTTCCCAACAACTTCTGTCATTTTCCAGGAAGCAGAATTTTATTTCAAAGTATTAGTATATATTTAAGGATTTGGATATTCCTACAAGTTTACCTATGCTAACTACTGTCTGTTCTGCTTTTCTCTTTTGCCAATTTAATGAGTAAAATAATACCACCTCCTTTAAATTTGCATTTATTTCGATTAATAATAACTTGAATCATGTTTCATGTATTTATTGTTTTTAATCTCTGTATAACTTGCTCTTAATTTTTAAAAAATTATTGATTTTCAACAGCACTTGTATATTATAAGGATATTGAATTTTATCGTACATATTATAGATATTTTCCTGCAGTGTTTTTAAATTTTTTTTTGAGACAAGGTCTCACTGTGTAGTACAGTCTGGCCTTGGACTCACTTATGTACCCAGGTTGGCCTCAAACTCACTGCGATCCTCCTCCCTCAGTCTCCCAAATTCTTGGATTATAGACGTGTGCCATTATGCCTGACCTGTTTTTTAATTTCTTGTTTTTGATTTAAGGGAAATTATGTTTTTTAAATGAAAGGCGATTTAACCATCTTTAAAAAATGTTTGTCCTCTAAAGATAATGTAAGTAGTCATGACTATTTGATTACCTTAATGATTTTACTTTCTGTATTATTTGTCTTTCTGTTTTATTGGCAGTTCTATACAGATTAAATAACTACACCTTTCGAAAGACATCTTAGTATCTCTGAAGTTAGGGTGGCTTCCCAGGTACTCCCTGTAATAATTCACCACAGTTGGAAAAATGTCCTGATTACTCTTATATATGTGTTCTTCCAGTTGAAGTTTATAATGATTGTCAAATTAAAAATTTATTAGCTTTATGTGTTTATGTATTAAGGGTATAACATTATATTAAAAATTATATATTTTATATATATTTGTGTGGTTATGGGAAAAGAATTATTGTTTTAAATTTATAAATTAGGTTAGAAAGAGATTGGATATTTATAATAAACTAGTCTTTTACAAATTTGCTATTCAACTTTTATTCACTTGAATTTATTTCTTTTAGTCATGTTTTAGATTTTATTCATACAAAACCTGAAATTTTTACGGCAGGACCTTTCTTAGATATTTTGTGCAGAAAACAGTTAATATAGCACTTAAAGAAGTGTATTTTTCCAGTATAGAATAGTGATGTTCCTTGTGGGAAATTGGTACATGCATGTAACATATCTTAATACTATTTTTAAAATCCCTTTCCCCTTCTCCCTTATCTTCTGTGTCTCTTTGATCCCTTTTCCCATCTGTACTTACACATGGATTTCATGGGATTTTCTTGTGTCTTTTTCCTCTGTTAGGTTCATTAGTGTTCAGTTTCTTCTGATCTTAATAATCCACTAAGATTATCTCCAAATGAGAATTCTGTGTTCTGTGCTTGTTTATAAGTATTTATCCTTTCATTTGTTTTTCTTGTCATATTACATTGACGTCTGCCTTATAGTTTTTTTATAATCTCTTTTATTTTTTTATGTATTTATTTGTATTTTAGGTTTTTCATGTGAGAGAAACCATGTGATATTTAACTGTCTGTTTTTCACTTACTTTGCTTAACATGTTGCTCTCCAGTTCCATCCATTTTCCTGCCAGTGACGTGATTTCGTTCTTCTTCATGGTTGGAATTTATCACATTTTCTTTATTCATTCTGGATATATAAGCTGTTTCCAGAGTTTGGTTAGCTACCGTGGATTGTGCTGCTCAGAACATGAGTACACATCCATCATTATTGTATGGTATCTTTAATTCTTGTCAAACTATAACCAGGAGAAACATAGCTGAGAAATGGAATTTCTACTTTTAGTTTTTTGCAGAATATCCATGCTGATTTGCCTAGTGATTTTAGAGTTAGTGGGAACTGAATTGTCTTCTTAGAATGATCTGCTGTTAGGCTTGGCTGATCCTTAGCTAACATGTGGGAACTTGGTGTTTGGAATATTCTCTGTGGCATTAAGTGATGGAGTTATTGTAGTATAACAGGCACTGAATTTCTGTGCCAGCCTACCTAGATTTTTTTAAAAAAATCAAAGAAGGAGGTTTGTGGTAAATGCCCACTTTTTTCTGGGATCTTTTTAATGATTGGCTGATCATACAAACTGTGTGTCTGTGTGTTCAGCCCCCGCCCTCTACCTTCCCCCGAATCCTTGAACTGTGAGACTGGGCAGAGACTACATGGTTGCTGCTGGATTTTGTTGTTGGTGAATGTTGGTTACTTACAAATGGATTTCATGGGATGCATTTTTTTGTGTCTTTTTCTTCTGTTTCATTAGTGTTCAGTTTCTTCCGATCTTAATAATCCATTCAGATCATCTCCATATGAGAATTCTATGTACTGTGCTTTTTTTTATAAGTATTCTTTCACTTATTTTTCTTGTCATATTACATTGATGAGATTGTTCAGAACAAAACTGGATGATTGAATAATATAAATGATTTTGCAAACCTTATTATACATTAACATGTACATGTGTTATAAATGTTATACATATTCTCTCTTGTCTACAGTTGGACATTCCTTATCATGTTAAGGAAATATTTCTCAACATCTAATTTATTTAGGGTTTCATCAGAAGCATATGATACTTTTTATTACATGTCATTTTGCATATCTATTGAGATGATATAATTCTTTGTTCTTATATATATATATCACATTAAAACCTTATTTTGATAGGTTTCTCTAGAGCAATGTTATATCTCTTTGATAAGATATAACATTTAATAATTAATAGAATGAATTTCCTTAAAGAACAGAATATATATTTTCTGAATTTCAGCAATGCACACACATAGCCTTGTATATCTATGCATTTTTTTTTTTTTTTTGGTTTTTACCTGGTACCAGAAATCAAACTCATGACCTCACGCTTGCCAGGCAGGCGCTGGGCCACTGAGCTAAATCCTCAGCCCCTATGCATTTTTGTGTATCTATTTTTGTTACACAAAACAGCTTGTTACAGTCAGACAGAAATTTTAGGTACTGACATCTGCTTCCAGCTCTCTCACCTTTACTTTCACTGCAGTATGGTGAAATAGCTATTTTATATATTTTGCATAATTGTCAAAGTATCTGTACTGGTTATCTTTAAATGCTGCCAATACTGACAGTGCAGCAATAGCATTATATCATAAATGCATTCTCATCTTCTTTCCTCTGTAACTGGTCATGATCATTTTCAGTAATAGCATTTGCTGGTATTTGCTTCCTGAATTCTAAAGTTATCTTAAAATACTAAAATGATACTAGGACTTACAATTTATAGTTAAAACAGTGAAAATATCCACTTTAAATAAGACTTTTAAAATGTCTATTACTAACTTTCTGGTTATACTTGTGAAATATATTTAGATGTATGAGTAGCATTATAGTCCTTGTATGAAGAAATATTTTCTTGCAAAAGAGAGAAGATATAGGTAAATAAACATAAAATTTATAGCATTTAATTGAAATTCAGTAATCCTTATGGCTTTTGGTTTTCTTTCATGTGAGTAATAAAGTTTTTGGCTTAGTAACAATGTATTTATCTTTCTTTAATTCCCCTATCTTCCTCTCTGCTATTTTGGCAGGGCAGCCTTTTGCAAATAAATGAGGACAATGCTACACTACATTATAAGTATATCGGCCTGATTTCCATCAGCCATAATTACCTGCAGTTCATGAATGTTCTTTATGGAATGTTTGATGACTGTAGAAGACACAGGCTCAAAAGGAGACGACAGGGTTCCTGCCTTCAAACAACAGATACAGGGAGGTGGGCATACAAACAAGCACTTGTGTGCTATGTAGTGATTTGTTTTAGATCTGCATAAAGTAAGTGAAACCTAGGAAGTCTGTTTAGATTGGCATCAGATATCAAAGTATTATAGAGGCTGAAGTATCTTTTCTCCCACTCCTTGGACAGGTCCCACTAAGCCTAACACTATTATTATCTACTATGTCAAAAGTAGTCAGTTTGCTCTAGAGAAACAGAGTCAATGGAGTGTGTGTGTGTAATCTAGGTTTTTAAGGAAGTAGTTTTAGAGTTGAATTGACAGAAACTGGTCAGTTTCAGGGAGGGAGATATGGGAACACTGGAGAGGGAAGAAAACATGGATATGCAGAGAGTATGAGGGAGAGGAGAAATCATTGTGACTGAACTTTCTAGGTTGAAAGAGGGAGCAAATGGATTGGAAACTTCAGGAGAGCCATAGAAATTGAGCTTTTTTTATTTGTTTGGTTTTGTTTTTTTTTTTCGGTACCGGGAATCAAACTCACGACCTTGTGCTTGGCAGGCAGGCTCTGTGCCGCTGAGCTAAATCCCCAGCCCTGAAGTTGAGTTTTTTATGTGGTGCATTTGGGATGCTCGAGTTGCAGTTGGGAACATAGATATACGAACAGAAAAGGTATCTCCAGGGATAGGAGACATGTGGTCCTGCCTTCGGCGCACCAGTGAAGCCGGGGGAAGAGGTGGGACCATCTCAGGAGAATATGGAAAGTTACGAGGAGCTCTAAGTTGTATCAACATTACTTGCTCTGTAAATATTTGATTGTCTGATTATTTTTTTATAAGAATGGGGTCCTCTGTGAAACAAAAGAGGTGGCAACATTTACCTGAGAAATCTGTAAGATTCCATCCATGTTTTCAAGAGTAAGTTGACATTTACTAAGACAACAGAACGTGTGAGGAATAGTTACCTCCTTGGCAAGTGAACGCAAACCTGTTCGTTCTCGAGTTTTCATCGCAGACAACACAGTTCCATAACTGGCCTTGTTATGTCCACTTCTGCCTCACTGCAAAAAATTCTTGCCATAGTAATTACACAGATATTTTGACACTAAATATGTTGCCAATCCTTATATAAAGTCTCACTTCTTTCCTTCGCCCTTAGCAACGTCTCCTTATGTCCCACACCCCAGGATCCTTGTTTTTGTTCCCGCCTTAGGGCTTGCCTGTGTGGTAGCTCCTTTGTAAATATTTACAGAATGAGTGCATGTCCCTATCTCCAGACATTGTGTGAAGCAAATGTGAGAAAGCATGGGGTGAGCCTAGCAGCGTGCCTGGTGCATTGGAGGGTGCAACAAATACCCCTGTTGGTCGTTCTCACCCTAGTGTTTCCCCAGCATATATTTCTCGATCATCCTCTCTTCTTTTCTGGTCAATCTGCCTTGCTAGTTCTTCCCATCAGCCAATTCACTGCCTTTGGCCTCCGCATCCTCACAGGCTACCTGTGAGTCGATAGTTCTTTTCCCTTCATTTAGCATTGAAGGAAATGTATTTATTTTCTAGGGATTTCCCATACGCATTCTTTCCTGAGCAACTCCATTTCCTGTTATACATAAATAAGTATACGTGGATTCCAGGTCCCAGGGATACTGGATGTATAACAGTCTTCCTGCTGGAAATTGCCAGGAAATGGAAATCCTCTGGAGATTTGGTTGCACCCAACCTAGGGACTATACCACTCATAAAGTATTATGCCAGTTATGCCAGTGTCCTGTGGATTTGGCGTCAGCATTTCATAAATGATGCCAACACCCCTTGAACACCGGCTGTGGGTCAAGCAGTATTCTAAGTACCTTACATACATTACCTCACTTTTTGAGTGTGGTCTTATTAGCATTTCTGTTTTATACTTACCAACTTGCCTCAGGTCATCTGCTACTGATTTGCAAGTTAGGATTTAAGCCCAGGTGGTCTAATTTCAAATTCCTGCCCTCCATTTTGCTTTTATATTCAGTAGTGCCTCAGTAGCAGTTTCAGGGGTCATAAAGTTAGCTTTTATTCTTTAACATTTGATTCAAGGGTTTTTAAATAATATGCAGTTACAGTTTTAAAAAATTTATAATAGTACTTCCCTGCCATTTCAAGGCTCATTTCCCTTAAGGCAACTACTGTTAACGATATTTTCAGAGTTTTTTTTATCATATGGTTTTTTAAGCTTCACAGTGTGTTTGTGATTGCCCTTTCAGTTTTTGTCTTCAGAGAAGTCAGCTTGATTAATTGGCACAAATTTTAAATACAAATGGTTCAAACAGAACTCTGATGGATACACTTACATGGGTATCTACAGGTATACATTTGTACGCATGTATGCACAAATAACTTGCCTCCAAAGAAAGGTGTCTCACCTATGTCCAAAGCAGACTGATGAAATTAACTAAATTCTTACCTGTTTGGGACCTACTTACACAAGTCTCTGTCTGGAGACTTATTTTTATTTGAAAACTCCCATCTAATAAATTGGTCAAGTTTCTAGGACTAAAACTGTTACTTGACAATTCATCTCTGACTCTATCACCTTGATACTCTGAGGAAAATGAACAACAGCCCCTCCCGGGTAAGGAGATGGGTCCTGATGCTCTTTTGAATGCATGGCTTTATAGATTCAGGAATCAGATATTTTCTGAACAATGTGATGGATGTTTTGCTTCTAGATTCATATATTTTTTTGTTCTCCTCTCTTCCTTAAGAACTCTGTAATTTTTAATCAGCGACGCAAAAATGCACCTATGTAAATGGCCATACTTTTCAGCATGCAGAACATTTTCCTAAAAAGGGAGGTCACCAGGAGCGCAGAGCAGCGAAATCCCAGATGGCACTAATATTTGATTTCATTTTTAGCACGCTCATATTCAGCAGATGGATTGGAAGGCTGACCTCTCTGACACTTCTGCATCACTGCCTGCTACTCCAATTGCCTTTGTGAATGTTTTTTCATAAGGCTTCTCCTGGTACCTCAGAGATTGATGCCTGGTTGCCTGCCTGTGCTATGCTTCATTACGCTGAGGCTCAGTGTGCTCAAGAGTCGCTGTATTCTATAAAAGGGGAAATCCTAGCTCCTAAGTATCTCAGACGTTTCCTACAATCTCTCAAATAGCGCGTAACTTCCTGGAGTGTACTGTCTTAGCTTTCTAGGTGTATTTTGATTTGTATCTATCTTTAACTTATTCTAATTTTTCTGTACTATGGTTAAGTTAAAAAGTACAAAAAAAATCTTCTTGAAAAGGCTGAATTTAACTCCTTCCAAAACACCTACCAAATGCAAAGCTTAACTATTTTACTATGAATATTGCCGAGTGGCTAAGAGCACCAGCGTAGGCTAGAGTTCTTTGTTCACTATTTCCTAACTTTAGAGTCAGCCCAGTTTCCTTGTTTGTGAGCTAATGCTCTTACTTGTGCCAGGCTGTTAGGACTAATGTGAAAATTAAAGTAATACACACCAAGTGGTTGTCTCAATAGCCAGCACAGAGAATACGCCTAATAAATGTTAGTCCGGGTATGCATAACAATTGTGGTTGAACGTATGTATAGTATAAATAAACAAAATGTAAAAGATGAAATAATTTTGTTTACTTTTTATTTGGATTGCAAAGAAAGTAAATGGGTAGAGTTTTTACTAATTAATACGCTGTTCGAAAACTTTCTATACAATTAGTTTACTCCTTTTTGTAGATATAACCCACATACCTATTTAGAGATAAACTCTGGAAATGACTACACTCTGCTGGTTCTTCCCAACTTCACCAGGTAGTTTGCACATCAGTAATGCAGCTAAAGAGTGGGAACTACCACAGAGTGTGATTATCTAGCACTTTCTGTGTGTTTCCCCGCAGGCGATCTGGCTGACCATGCGGCAGAGTTCCCTGGTATTGCTCAGTTCTCAGGACTAGGTGGCTTATGTCTTTTCGTAGTGTGGGTTCCCACACAACCAGTGTCATGCATGTCTTCACGGGTGGTGCGCTTTTGCATTGGAAACCACTGCATATTTAAGCCTTTTTTGCTTGAGTCAGGTCTCTCCCCAGTACAGTTTTGATGAGTTTAGCTATTAGATGCAGAGAATGCTGCTCTGTTTTGAACCTGTCTTTAAGGAGTGACTTTCCTCGTTTTTACAGATCGAACATAAGGCCAGACTATGCAGACTCCAATTTCCATGACTTCAAGATGCACACCTTCACTCGGGTGACGTCCTGCAAAGTCTGCCAGATGCTCCTGAGGTGAGCACCTCCAGCCTGTTTTCCAGTGGATGTGAACTGGTGTAACTGCTAAGAGCTACAGACTTTTCTGCCATTCTAGTCAAAATTTTCTCACGTGGGATTTTGCCTTCATGGTTTGAACTCAGCTGATCTTTGCTAGGCTGTGGAGAGGGACAGTTCCTTCATCAGCTCCTGGGAGGACGCCTCCCTCTGCTGAGGGCACTTTAATAGCGTTGTGATACATTTTTCCCCTTGTGAGCTAATGATTTCATATAGGAAGAATTTAGCACCTTTTAATATATCACTCTCTAATTTTACCTTTCAGAGGAACATTTTATCAAGGCTATTTATGTTTTAAGTGTGGAGCAAGAGCGCATAAAGAATGCCTTGGAAGAGTAGACAATTGTGGCAGAATTAATTCGGGGGGTAAGTTATGTTTATTGTTGGGATTCTGTTTTTAATGAGGGCATAAAACTTGCTAAATATAATTAAGGCCTAATTTACTCTTAGCATGTGTTTATTGTAACGTATCTTCTGCAAAACTCTCATTTTTAAGCCCAATTAGAAAATTGCTTAAAAATCATGTGACTTTTCTGCATGATTTTGTTTTGAACTGTTTAAAATCAGTTTGATTTTTGTATTCACCTTCGAGATGGAGAGAGTGGGATGGTTCCATGTCATCCGTTTCTTTAACCCTAACCCTAAACACTACTGTAACTGTACAGACATCGCTAATGCAAATAAAGAGCAACAAAAACAAAACAGGAAGATTTTCTTCTACCTTTAATTCTTAGTTTGCGTGTTTGCTTTCTTACATATTTAGCTCAGAATCGCTAATGACGTCCCAAGTAAACATCACACAGACTCACTTATGAATTGATGAATACATTGTCATTTTCTAGCATTCAACAAAGAACATATATTCTTTGGATTTTATGTCAATATTTTCCCCATAGTTTTTAAAAATAGTGCTCCATGGTTGCTCCGGGAGCTGGCTGGCAATTATGCATTCCGTAGCCTTTTGCCTCTCCGTGCTCCTCTTGGGCTCTTTCCCTTCTCTTTCTTTTCTGGGCTCTTTATTCTTTCTCTTTCTTCTCCTTTCTCTTTGTCCTTTTCCCCTGAGTTTCTCTGTGTTTTATCAATAAGACCTTTCAAAATCAGTAAAACTTTTTGAACACAAGAAAGGATCTTTAACAGCTTGAGTTCCAAAGGTAGCCATGTCAACCTTTGATTTTCCCAAAGGAAAAGGTGGACATTGAATTATTTTGGATAATGTGAGGAAGGGAAACAGAGAGTAGTTCGGTTCAGAGCTGAGTTCAGAAAATGGGCGGTTGTAGAAAAAGTGAATCGTGTAGAGGAATGAGATCACAGCACAGTCCCCTGACGGCGCTCCCTCAGTGGACATCGTAGCGGGCCCCGTGTGCCGTTCTCGGTGCTCGGCCTGGGTAGCTGCAGGAGCTGAAACCCTTGCGTTAGCTGAGCTCCTGCACTGTGCATTCCCTGCCTGGCTGCTGTGGCATCTTCCCATGTAAGTTCCTTCCAGCTTCAGAGCAGTCCTTCCCACTGCCGCTGGGGCCGGAGCACTCCTGCGCCTTCCTCAAGGTTGTGAAGTGAAAGAGCTGGGATTGTCTCTTACATCTGTCTAAAGGTCAGAAATGGCTTACAAGGCTGTAAACTAGAAAATTGCACATTATTACTGTTATCCTTTGTCTACTTGGTACAACTTATCACTTACCCTTCTGTGGCTCCATTTTTATGTGTCCCGTCTTATTGTCTCTTTGAGGATTAGCAGAGCCATGTTTTTGTCTGAGTACCACAGCCCTGCCTCGAAGAGTTGGAATCTGTCAAGGGCATAAAGAAATCCCGTTGTTAGCTTGGGCTCTGTGTCTTGCAGAGTGGAATATGGGAGAGTAGTGAATAGTCAAGCAGAGATGGTTGAAATCCTGGCTCTGCTATTTGCTGGCTACCTGAGCTTGGGGAGAATTGGCATAAACATCATGTGCTTTTGTTTGCTCATCTTCACAATGTACACTGGAGGATTATTGGAAGTTCCAGTGAGATCATAGTGACGCTTGCTGTGGTGCCAGGGGGTAATAAGAACTTGCTTTTCTAATCTAGAATTTTATCATGAGAAGCCAGGTTTTAAAGGATATGGTTGTAGTCTACATTTTTGTAGGTTTTATCGTCTGCAGGTAATGTAGATAGAAAAATTAGTAAGCACCAAACTTTAAAATGTTACACAAGTATGACTTGAAAAGATCTTAACAGTTCTGACTTTCATATTAAAAAAGTCAATAAGAACCAGTTTGCAGTTCCTAGTCTAGCAGGATAGAAGAGTGAAGCATACCCACTGTCTGCTCCTGGTCATTAGTTCAGGGCACTCTGCCTGCGGACGAGTCCTCTTTGGTCAGGTTTGATTCCTGGCTCCTCAGTTTACCTTCTGGGTGGCTTTGGACCCCCATTATTTAAACTTTTTAAGACTCCAGTTATTTAAACTTTATCAAATTTTATAATTTTAACTTCTTCCCTATAAAATAAGGATAATAATAGCACTCAGCTTTTACATTTTTAAGTAAATGCGTCGCGTCCAGTAAACACACTAGCATTATTGACTCATTCGGTGAAGTTGGCTGTGCTGCCATTCCTGTTTCACCGATGAGAGACCCAGGCTCAGATGTCAGCAGAGCCGAGACCCAAACCCAGGGAGCCCAGCTTCTGGTCTGTTCTTACTGCCGGCCCGTGCTCCCCATCGTGGGAATTAGCTGTGAGGATAATGCATCAGACGTCCAGTGCTGTACCTGTCCTCATAAACCATCATGTATTTACTTCTTTCTGTGAAAGAAGTGCTGAGAGGGAACCCGGTGTCCCCGGGGGACCACACCTGCTCACTCCCCACGGGAGCCCTCAGATCTCGAAGTTCTCAGGGCACACACCTTCAGAGAGAGAGGGCCCCTCTTTTAAGATGAGACATTTGGATCATAAAATTTGAAAATGAGGCAACAAAAAATAAGACTCTCACTGATTTGCAGATGAAAGGTGATGTTTGGTTACTCAGATGTCATCCATGAAAAAGTAACCCCAGTCTCTCCGCTCTGTTACATAGTTCATTATAAGGCAGGATAGAGGTTTTTGTGAAACTCTGATTAAATTTACAGTTTGGAATTTTGAACAGATTCCTTTGCACTGTTGATTCTGTCTTCCCTTTGCATCCTCACCTTGACCCCCTTTCCTCTCTGTTTTGCATACCTGTGTCTTTTCTCTGTCTTCTCTTCATGTCCTTTCCTGTTCGAGATTTTTGAAGAGACCAGTGACATTGAATTTTCATAGTCAGTTAATTAGCGGTATGAAATAAGACCTGCCTAGGAGGCTTCTCTTCTTCCCTTCAGATCAGGATTGTCTGAGTAGCCCTTGTAATAAAGGGGCCTTGTCTTCCGGGTGTTAGAGCTGTATCAGCAGTTTTCTCTTCCCCGTTCCCAAGCAGCTGTCCTCTGAAAGGTGGAAGTCATGGCATCCCATCCTCGTAGTCACCTTCCCTGTACTTGAATAAATAGTAACTGTGGGGAGTTTGAGGCTGATGGGTCTGATGTGAGTGTAATAGAATAGGTGCTATTTGTTGCTGTTGTTGTTGTTTTTTCCAGTACCGGGAATCGAACTCACGACCTTGCTCTTGCCAGGCAGGCTCTGTGCTGCTGAGCTAAATCCCCAGCCCCAGTAGGTGCTATTTTTGAGGCCACGGACAAGCCAGATTTTATGGACTCTTTAGTAGTCTGCCAGGAATCCTTGCATTGCTTAAGATTTCTGTAGATCTTTATTCCGGCACCCAGGAATCACTGCTTGCAGCAGTTCAGCAAGTAGTTTTCCGTGACTGTCACAGTATCTGGGGAGTGTGGGTGTGAGGAGGGCAGGAGGTAGGGAAGATACACTAGGAGCTGGAGACGTGGTCTGCTTGAACTGGGCTTTTGTATGGAGGCAGGTGTAGCATCTTTTCAGGAGAACTGAACTTTGAGAAATTCATTCCAGCAGGAAAATTTAAAGCACGTGGATGGTACTGATTCAAAGCAAACTCAAGTGTTTACATAATCCAAGTTCCCACATAAGTCATAGGTGGTTTGAAATTCACCCCAACTTTATAGCTCCAGTGCTTACCACAGCCAAACTGTGTTCTCAAGAGACAAAAAGATTCTGCCTGGGATAGTGTGAGTCAGGAAGCCACTTATAGGCCACAGAGCTACGCTGAATAGGAGCGATTATGTTGTGATACATACTGGATAGTTGGGGTAGGAAGCAGGCCCCAAAAGGGCAGCATGCCACCCTTACTCAGCAGTAGCTGCAGAAAGGATTGCAAAATGGAGAAGAGTCACTAACTGTACAAGATCATTTAATCCAAGGGTTAAAGGAAGGCAAAAGAACCTTCCATTCTGCCTTCTTCCTCTGGTGATCACACTCCAGGTTAACTTTCTGGATCTTTTTCTCTTATTTCACATCCATCGTATCTCTCTTGCTATCCTTTGGAGCTGTGGTTGCTTTCTCTGGCTTGGGCTTGCCTATATCTCAGGCAGATAAGGCTTCATCTGTACAGGTGACATCTCTGAACTCTGAATCTAGAATTCCTGTCCTCACGCTCCTTCTCTCCTAGGTGTCTTGTGTGACCTCGTACACCACGTATCTACAGCCAAGCCCCACTAGCCCTGTCGCTTTCCTGTTTTTTGTCTGTTAAAATGACTCCGTTCATACACTCACCCGAACCTTCATTTCATACATTAACCCCACATCTACTCCTATGGAGCTGCTATAGGTAGTAAATCTCATTATCTTTTGTTAAGAGCATTTCAAAAGTTTCCTGACTGTCCACTCTTAATCTCACTCCTACATAATTTCAAAAGTGATCTTCAAAAATCTGTTAAAGTCACGTATGGTTATGTCATTCTTTTGTTGACCATGTTGTCTGTTTCTAGCAGAGTATGTCCAAACGTTCCAGTGCGCATGAAGTGTTGCAGGCCATTGTCTCTGCCCTGTTTCTACCACAGCTCCCCCTCCCCAACCCCTAGTACAATTCTGTTTGCTCATAGTTCCTCAGCTTTTCCCATGTGTAAATATCTAAGTGTCTTCCTTTGTCTGTTTGGTAAACTGCTATTCAGTTTTGAATACTCTGTGAAAATGTTGCCCCTCCCTTTGAGAACATTTCCTCACACTGTCAACCTCTGGGCTTCTTCATCTGTCGGTCCTTGTGTGATCCTGGCTTTTTATAATTGCTCTTATCATAGCATCAATCTCATTTATTACAACTATCTCCTTGCTGATCTCTTCAGTTTAGTTCAGCTATAAGAACCACAGATAATTATTGTTTTGACCTCAGGAAAGACATGATGGTGTATTGATAAGCAAGTAGATAGATTTTCACCAAATCCATGCAAAGAAGAATGCGTAAAATGTAATATACCAGCGCCTCTGGGCCTTGAGAATCACTGTAGTCTTAGATCTAGAAGCAGCAGGTATGGGAGAGTGTACAAGTTTTGGTCCTATTCCTGGGGACACTAGAACTTGACTAAGTGGTGGACAAGTGCAGTAAAAACCTCACCTGAATCCCTGGTTGGTACCTTAAAAAGTAAGGGCAGAAGATTGGGTAGACATTGTACATCCCTTTGTAGGATTTATGCAAGAAAGCCTCTTGTCCGAAGCACTGATCATGAGGCTTTTGGCAGGGCACATCTAAGTTAGGTTAATAAGTACCAAGAAAGTTGAAGCAGTTCACATAACACTTGATGACAGAAATACCTCTTTCTGGAGGAATCTGCTTCCGGATCAGTCAACGCTATTTTAAAACTCTTGCTTGGCTCAGTTGCCTGCCTCTGAAATACACCCCGTTTCTCCTCATAGTTCCAAGGTAACCTTTCCTTTCCTTTCTACCTGAGCTCTTTGCCAATCATTAACTGCCCCTTGATCACTCAGTGATAGTCTGAATTAGGTTATTCTCTAATGAGCATATATGTGGGTTTAATTGATTTTGCAAGGGCAAGATATGTTTTGGTAACTAACAAACTCTCAGCTCCAATACCTTTCACGTGTGAAAGTCTCTCTCACACAGTTTCCTAGGGTTTAGTGGTCCCTCAAGAAATGGCCTGGGGTGTAGGCCGATTCTATCTACAACTCTGCTAGTATGCCACATGGTATTCAAGGCTGCAACTTTTTAGACCCACAGCCTGGAAATTAGCAGGGCTATTTCTGGTCACTGCCAATCGCTAAAACTAGTTACACACCCTCAACAGAATTATAAGGGAAACTGGACACTGTCGTGGTATACAAGGATTACTTGGTGAACATTACTGTCTTTGCTGCTTTTACTTCACCTAGTAGGTTGCACACTCCTTCACTAGAGGAAGGTTCTCCATTTTGCCTATCCTTTCTGCAGCTACTGTTGAGTGAGGGTGGCGTGTCGCCCTTTTGGGGCCTGCTCGCTATCCCAACTATCCAATCCAGCCATCCTTCAGTTTTATGTTTCACAGAAATTGCGCATTAGCCACGATGGCAAGGCACCTTCGGTATCTGTACTGGTAATTACTTTTCTGTGGCCCCTGTTGCGACAGTCAGTCTTCTGTGTCCAGTATTTCTACTCTAGTACAGTGCTTGAAGATATTACAGAATGTGGCTAAATATTAACTGTTAAGTATTTCTTTTCTTTTTTTTTTTTTTTTGGTTTTTCTCCGGTACCGGGAACCGAACTCACGACCTTGCGCTTGCCAGGCAGGCGCTTTTGCCGCTGAGCTAAATCCCCAGCCCCAAGTATTTCTTTTCTTATGGAAGTTAGCCTTCTTAGGATATTGTCTTCATCTTTTATATTTCATGTACTATACCCTGTAAATCTTTGCGAGTCTTCACTCACCCAGGGGATTGTAATTATTCAGTAAATATGAAGTGCATTTCTGAGTGAAGCAATCCCTTCATTTAGTACACAACCATGACAGAATATTAATTTAAATCCACTTGAAGTATGAAAAAGTATGCTGTTTACTTTTCTTATAAGATAAACTGTACGACTTGGGAACTGAAGGTTGGTTGATTAGTTTGTCATTGCATCTGAGGATTTGTGTGGTTAGAAGTAAAGGGCAGGCAGTTCCACGCTCTCTTTTTAGTTGAACTTGATTTGACTCCTTCACATTTGTCAAAACCATCCTGTAATCAACACATACCTGACTCTGAAATGGGTGCCAAAACTCCAACATTAATAAGGCACACTTATGGTCTCCATTGTACGGGTCTCTCTCAACAAGTTACTGCAAAGCTGATAGAGTTCTAGGGTGACGTTTCCCTCTCACAGTACACCACTATCACGGGCTAATCCTAGACTCCAACCTTTGGGGACAGTAAGTCCTCCCCCCAAGATAAAATATGGCTAATCTCCTTCCTCTTGTCCCCTTCCTAGCCTGACAATGATCAATATAGCTTGCTTTGAATCTTTACAGTCTAATCAAAGGAAGTAACATTGAGAGACAAATACTGCTGGAGCCGACAACTTTGCTTTAATACATCTTTCCCTTTTGTGGCAATGTAGGCCTCAGCGTCTCTAATATTTAACTGAGGCAGATCCCCACTTGCTTTTCTGCTTAATTGTTCTTCTGTCCAGTCCAGCTGTTATTCCTGCTGCTGCTACTATAGCCCTCTGTCATTGGAGGACGTTTGCCTTGGTATTCTGCTGTTCTAATCTTGCAAGATTGCTACCTAGAACTGGGATCCCACATTGGCACCCAAAATAGGCTTTTTTTAAAAAATAAATAATATTGCATATTTTTGCATAAGAGATAAACTTTTGGTGTATAATTTTATTTTAGCTTTCTGCCACAAGGGATTTTATCACATTACTTTTAAATGAACTGAGCCATGATCATTGATTTCATTAAAAAAAGACTTTGGTTCTATTTAATGGTACTTAAAAACTTTTGTATAAGTTATTAGTTTTTAACTTATCAAGACAATTTCATATTACAAAGTAGTAGTTACTATTCCTTCCGTTTAACTATTTGAGTCAGTTTAATGACACAGACTTTTATGATGCACCATTATTTAGTACAGTGAATTGTAAACTATTGTATGGTTAGGTTCCTTTTCAGCTCCGAAAATGTTTTGAAATCAGATCCTCTTTTCAAGTATTTTTATGGTGTATGATTCGTTTTTTCTTCACGGTAATTGCTATAGATTTGAGTAGTGAATACAGCATCTGTTCAACTTCCTCCAAAATTTGATCAGTCCAGCCATCCTTCAGTTTCATGTTTCACAGAAATTGCACATTAGCCATGATAGCAAGGTACCTTCAGTGACTATACTGATAATTACTTTTCTTTGGCCCCTCTTGCGACAGTCTTCCTGGACATTGATTTGTTCAATCTTAAGAAGTAGAACTTTGGATAAGATATAAAGCAAATTGTGTAATGTATAAGCCAAGAGGCACTGGTGTTGAAAAAACAAACATAGTAAGACTGAATTCTGTGTTTAAACAAGTGAATTCTGCACTGTGAGCCTAACCCCTTGGTGAAAATCATCCCTCTTCCACAAATATGCACACACTGAGCTCTGCTGGCATAGGAGACAGAGTTTTGCAAATGCTCCAGAGCACCTCTGTAGCACCACTTCTGTGGATTACATTAAACCAGTTGGGACATGATGAAAGAGTGCAAGGTATAAACCCCTCAAGGGCCTGTGAATCACCATCTAAAGAGGTTCTTGAAAGGGTAAGAGCATGTTACAGTTTGATCAATAGGAGCCGGAGAAGCAGGCTGCAGGGTAAAGACAAGTTGAGGATTAAAAACTTTGAGAAATTTGAAGAATTGAATTCTTATTTCAAGAAAGTTCTCAAGAGAAACACACAGGAGAGACAGAGAGAAAGAGACAGAGGGACAGACACACAGAGAGAGAGAGAGAGAGACTGACTCAGACTTTGTCATCAATTCTGAACCACCACCTTTTATTCTGGGTCAAAACTTAGCCAAAGAAGATACGGTGATAACCAGCTTTTATCTTCCCAGACCTAATGCTTACCTGTGGCACTCGTAGAGTTTTCTAGAGGTCCAAGTGCCTGCCGTCATAGTTTTAAGTGGATACCAGGAGGAAATACAGGATGGGGTTGCAGATTTCCAAATTAGATCAACTTTTCCATAGAATACCTCATAAAAAGGGATTCTTGTTCCCTTTTGACAGCAGAATGGACTTTTACTTTGAAATATGTATAAAATTTTGTTACAGTTTAGTGTTTCCTTCGTTGCTGTTATTTTACTGTTGAAGAAACCACTGCATTAATTGGTCATCAGAATTAAAATTATGTTTGTAAAGGAGATAATTCAGTTTAATGGTATGGCCAGTGCTGCAAGTTCAAACATGTAAAAACAAAAGAATCTGGCTAAGAATTTCTGAAGCCAGAGCAGACTCTGATACACATCATACCGTGAGAAAGGGCTGTGTAAAACACCGAGACTGTCCCGAGCCGCTCCTTCTGTGGGGTACTCTGCAAGGGCACGTCGGTGTGCTGACTGCCCTGTGCCAAGTCCGTGGAAGCGGCCGGCCTCTGCCCCGGGGAAGAGGGTAGATGTGGGTGGAGATGTGATGGCAAGAAAAGGGAAAATAGAAGCCTTGCCTAAGGACTTGTGCCCTTTGCGGTGAAGTCACACCCAGCACTAAGCCCCTTTGCATTTTCCCTACTTGGGGACTTTGCCAGGAGTAGCTCTCAGTGCGTCCAGTGTGAAATCTGAGAAAAGCTGAGTCTCTTGATCAGACACCAAGTGAAGAAAGAAAGTGGGAAACAATGGGGCTGGGGATTTGGCTCAGCGGCACAGCGCCTGCCTGGCAAGCGCAAGGTCGTGAGTTCGATTCCCGGTACCAGAGAAAACTCCCCGCCCTGCCCCCCCCCAAAAGAAAGTAGGAAACAGTGAGAAGAGGGGAAAATGAAGGAGAGGGAGCTGAATGAGGTAGTCAGCCCAGTCCACCTTGTTGCTCACCCGTGCATGCCTTGCCTGAGCCTCATGACCCCCATGCTGTGACTGATCCTCACGTAACTTCCCGCCAACCCCTGCACAGTCAGTTATGGAGAGTCTGCAAAAGAGGGTCTCCTGTTCTGTGTCTCATTCTCTGGTGAAGACATGCAAGTGCTGCATATAACAAGATCCCTGCCTTGCATACCGTCATTTCCTCTCCCTGAGGCACATACCAACGACCCTGAGGAAGCTGGATGTGACAGACTTCCACCACACGGGGCGATCATAGCTTTTATGCCACAAATAACACTTTTTTTTTTTTTTTTTTTTGGTTTTGGTTTTTTCTCTGGTACCGGGAACCGAACTCACGACCTTGCGCTTGCCAGGCAGGCGCTTTGCCGCTGAGCTAAATCCCCAGCCCCCAAATAACACATTTAAAGCATATCATAAAAGACATCCTTCACAAGGACATAGAAACACTGCTATGCAAAGAACCAGGAAACAACAAGATATTTTTAAATTGAAATTAAAGTGCATATTCATTTATGGATGCTAAACCCCAAAGATCTGTGAATTCTCCATTTTTAGAGCTTTCTGGAGGTCTTCCACATTTTTAAAAGTCACCAGCTTAGAGGTCACCTTGAATGATCAAAACTTTCCTAGTGCTCTTGGATGGAAAGCTGAAACTGGCCTCCTGTTGGTGCTTCCTGCAATTTATGATTCCCAGTTCAGGCTCGAATACACCAGTAGGAAAATAAATAAGATTAGGGCTGTACTGGAATATGTAAGTCTTTTAGGGAAAACCAGTAAAACAGGTATCCTAGCTGCCCTGTTCTGAGTTGGAGTCAGCCAAAGGCTACATTTATGTGCTCTTCCCAGCCAGCCCTCTTAGGCAGTCTTTCTTCTGAGACATTGCATAGTTTTAGTGGGGAGGGAAAGAAGATGTGAAATAACTTCTTGTCCGGGAATACTGCATGGTAAAGGCTAACGGCAGGCCTAGCAAAGATGCCTTCATAGAAGGCAGACAGTTTTCCGGGAAAACCAGGGTAGTGGGGTTTGAAATTAAGAAAGGAATGAAGATTTAGCTTTTTCTGCAGAAAGGTGACTTTCTTATCCTTGGATCTTTCATTTCCATTAATTGGAGTAGTCCTGTAAAGGGGGGAGGGCGCCCACAACCTCCAGTTCCTTGCCCCAGGCAATCTCTGTCAAGCGGTGTGTGACTGCTGGTCAGGTATCCTGCTGTGTTTCCTTGTGAACTCCGGCCAGCCACAGGGCTTCTTCCAGCCTTTTAAAGAAACATCTTACACTGAGGTCCCATTTACGCCTGCGTTACTGACCCAGTATCTCTCTCAGGTATATCTGTCTTCTAAGATTCTTCTTTAGAGGGTCGTTTGAGATGAGAAAAGTATGGGTGTGCGCTCTGTGCAGGGAAGGGTCTTTGCTAGGTCTAGAGAAGCTGTAACACATACATCTAGATGCTTCCAGATGTGGGAAAGAAAGCAAAAACACTGTCCACCGTCTGCCCTCTGTAGCCTGTGCTCCTACTCGCTGAATGATCCTTTGCCTTTCAACCAGATTGCTTACCTGCAGACCCAGGGCCCTTTATAACTGTTAATCAAATGTGGAACTAAAACTTACTGAAGGGGTGTTGCTCCTATTCACTGAGAGGTTAAATAAGGATGAAAGGAAAATTAGTTTTGGAATCAAATGTTGGCTCATTATTTTAAATTCATCTTTTAAATTAATCTGTATTTTCCCCCGAATTAAAAATAGGAATTATAGCTGCTTAATAGAAAAGGATCATAGGAAATGCTGTGCTGTTTTCAGTGTACATTTGTAGTCAATGCAATGCCTGTGTGACTTAGTGCGTTGAAATTCTTAAAACATCGTGTGTTGAAAGAAGGCTTGCATCTAGCTATCATGCATTTAAATTTAGTGCAGGCTCTTGTTTTAAGGAGTTTTATGTGGTTAAATTGACATTGCTTAATAAACGATTGAATAAGTTAAGCATAACTTAGAAGTCATTTAGAAGTATGAGTCATTTTCCTGACAAGCCAATAAGGTAAGAGAACCAAAGTTGCAAAACAATTACTAGCCTAGCCGAGGGACCCTGGAAATATATTACGGGTATCAGTTAAGAAAACAAAGCAGCAGTGTTTTGCCATGCTGCAAAGAACAAGCTAAGGTTGCTAACCAGACCAAGTAACTGCACTGACAATGCCAATTTTTACATTTGTTTCAGAACAAGGGCCGCTCAAACCACCGGAGGTAAGATTCACATTTAAAAATGTTTTATATAACCTTTGTATGGCTAACTGAAGCAGTCTTGAGCTTCTACAATTTTTAAATGTGCCTTTTAGAATGGACAGAGAAGAATAGAAATGGAGACTGCTTGTGAATGAAAGGAATAGTTAAATAAGAGGAATTTTCAATGCAAAATAGGGATATGTGTCTGACACTGTGTGTGCAACAGGAGGGCTTGTGCAGAGGGAAGGCATGGGTATCTCCTGTCGTGAAACGTGCTACTGCCCTGGCCGGGAAATTCTAACGTCTAAGTGTGTTGTTTCATATTTCTAGTAGTTTTCCATTGAGAGCAAACATGATTAGTGCTATGTCCTATGACCCCAGTCAGTATCTTATGACCTGCTGCTTTGGTTTAGCAGTGTAACTCCTAATGTCTTAGAAATATGTGATCTCTTAGCTCTCACAATAAGTTTAGTTTAAAAAGTACAAAAGAATGAAAAACATGGCTGATTCTACGTCAGCATTGCTTTCAACAAAAATTAACAAATTTTTCACTGTATCCTGGAAAAATACCATAACACAACCTTTGAAAGTAATACTAGAGCAGAGAAGAGTAAAATGTAAAATGTGTATTTTTCATTCCATGAACCAAAAAAAGGGTCCAGTCACTGGACAGTTAAATGTGTATGTTTCATTACATGAACAACAACAACAAAAAGTTAACAGTGGAGAATTTTAGAATAAAACAGTGACAAAACTGTTTACCAAATTATTTTAACATGTGCCATTTACCTCTCTTTCAAAGTGCTGTCAATTTCCAGCACCAAATCAAACAAGAAAATCAAAAACAATGTTTTAAATGAGGTAGCATTTATATAGTTGATAAAAGTAATGAAACATACAGCAAGATGTCATATGAAACACTGACTTCTACTTTTTTTGCGTGAGCACACCATGTGTACAAGCAGGGCGTTAAGAAAAAATGTGGTGTACAGGAGCTCATGGTATATCCCGCTGTTCAGTGAATTTTAGAATCTAGACTCCACAGTTAATAGAATCTTTAGATCTAGAATGTGGCGTGTGCTTTAGAATCTAGGGTCTGCATCAAGGAAAGCCTAACAAGATTGGTTTTTAAGCCACCTAAGCCCTGTTAGACTACAATAAATTAACCTAAATTTTCTCCTAGCGTTTTCCTCGTCAGGTAAAGTTTTTCCTGAGGGCTGACAGTCTTTTCTTCCAGCAGAGCCAACCCTGGCAAAGCAGCTTTTTTCACTTCTCTCTCACACCGTTCCTAGGTTATTGAGACAGATTCCTTGTACAGCTCTCAGGTTTGACTCAGTGTAACTCACACTTACCTATTAGATATCTATATGCGTGACTTTCTGAGAATGATAGTTTCATTTTATTTTAATAAGGTGATACGAAGTGGGTGTATTTACAGAAAGAAAATGTGCTAAAAGAAGTTTAGTAATTTTCACATGATCTTAAATAATTCTCTCAGGCTCTTTTATACTTTTAAAAGTTAGAAATATACTTATTCATTAAAAATTAATTGTCACATTAATTTTTATATGTCTCATCAATTTGTAGTGATCTGCTTAAGTTTTGAATATGTGTTATTTTAGTTAATTAATGTGTGACTGCACTAAAAATCCCTGCTTTGGATGGAAAACTACGGTATACTCTGAGGCTGGCCAATTTACTCAGGAATTTTAGTTGATTTAAGGAAGAGGAATAGGAAAGAACGTTAGGAAGAGTCTTTTCACCCCATACCAAATGTGGGTGCTCTCAGGAGTGTCCTTCCCCAAGGAAACGATGAGGCCCTTCTTGTCAGCTCTGTGATTTTAATTTTTTCCCTCAACTCAAGGATATTTTTTCTCTCCTTGTAGTGGTTTAGCTTTCTCTTCCATTTCCCTTTTGATAGGCATGATTGTGAATCTTCATTTTTAATGACAACCTTCATTCTCGAGGTATAGGTCAGTATTCCATAGCCATAGATGCATCCTCACAGCCAGCCTCTGGTGGACTTCCCAAGCTCCCACTGACCCCAAGAAGCAAGTTGTCCATTGCATATCTATTTAGCTGCATTAAATCCACTCCTTAATGTAGTTTAAAGCAGAAGAATCAGCGCTTGCTTTTTTACAGCGAATGAAGCTTTGCTTGTTTTGTTAGTATAACCACAAAGAATTTTTCCCCGCAAAAGAGCTAAGAAGACAGATTCTTAGATAATGAAAGTACTTTTTTTAAAAAAAACAAAGACAAGGTAACAGGTAGTGAAGCAAGAAATAATTACCCAGTGCTTATAAAATTCCCTTTTGTCCCCCCACCCTGCAGGGTAGATCAAAGCAGATTGCAAAGGCTCTGGAGGCTGATTCTCATGGTCTGTGTAGCTGTACCTGAGAACTCCCCTGGGCAGCTACTAGATTTGTCCTTCTCACCTTCCTCGCTCCTGCTTGTTGGGGACGAGGACCTACCCGATTCGTCCTGGGATTTTCAGAATACAAATCAGGAAGGGATGGGGATGACAGAATGACAATTGAGTTTTGCATTTTGAAGTTGTTTGGATATGCTCATTTTTACAGTATACTTTTTGTGTTATAAATTACAAAAAAGATTCTCAAATGCTCCAAATGTACTTGATCTAAGTAGCTAAATTCTGTCATATTTAAAGTTTTTCTTTTTTAATACACAGTTCATTCCACTGCTGACCTTTTCTGTAAAAAGTTTCTGTTTTCAGAATGACTGATTTTCCATGATTTTTCAGAATGAAAAGCCTAAAACATAAACAGTATGGCAAATGCCTACAGTCCCAGATATTCTGCAGATTGAGGAAGGAGGTTCCCTTGAGTCCAGGAGTTTGGGCCCAGGCTGGGCAACATGTCTGTCTTCAAAATTAAAAAAAAGTTGCTGAGCATGGTGGCACACACCTGTAATCCCAGCACTCGGGAGGCTGATGCAGGAGGATCGTTGCAAGTTCAAGGCCAGCCTGGGCTACAAAGTGAGCTCAAGGCCAGCCTGAACTGCATAGCGAGACCCTGTCTCAAAAAGACAAAAAAAAAAAAAAAAAGTCAGTAAGTTAGTAGTAAGGTTTATCCTTTGTGTAAATTTAAACTTTCGAAAAAGTTTAATTCCACAAAATTAATAATAGCAATAATATGCTATCACGTAATCTGTGACATGTGGCAAAAACTGTTTCAAACACTTGACGTAAATTACCTGATTTAATTTTCACCACCGTTTATGTGAAGTGGTACTATTACATCCCCTTTTTATGGATGAGCAAACTGAGGCACAGAGACACACTGAATTTGAACTTAGTCTTAGTTTCCAATCTGCATGCTTAACTGTGCAGTGTTGCCAATTTTAATCTTAAGGTACTAAGAGAGTTGCTCTTGAACTTATGTTCGCTTTTTCCCATGTTGAGTTTGTAGTTTCCAAGTGCTGTAATGCTGGTTTGGGGATCCTAGGATGCAGATCAAACAAAAGGTTGAATTTTCTTCCTGGATCCCCAAACTTTTGAAAATAGGAGATACAGTAAGATCTGTGTAAAGACACTTTCTGTGGTATTTTAAGAAGATTGTGGGATATGCAGACCCTGAAGAGTGTCAAAATAGCCATCATTATATATTTTCCTGCTGAAAATACTGTCAGTAGTGTAGTTCAACATCCTTATGTAGAGAGCTTCAAACATTTGTATAAAATTTCAGGTAGTTTTTTTTTTCTTTGAAAGTTTTCTTTCATGTTATCCAATGCAAATTGTATCATGGTTCTTCTTTTGGCGGCCTGGCGGCCGAGAGGCCCAGCGTAGCTTTTGCCTCTTGTAGCCACTCTCTGTATTGTACCTTTTCCAGTACAACAATCCATCTTGCTCGACAGAGCTTCACATGCTGATTTTAATGATCCTGCTAGTCTTTTACATATCCATTTTGAAAGTGTTTGTGGTAAAGGTAAAAATTATATTTTTAAAGTTTTGCCAGTTTTCTTTCACCTGAGAACCCAAGAATTTGCTGGATGTGGCTTTGAGACCCCCAGGAAAAGTAAAGACTCCATTTCAGACATTGAAGTTGTGAATGAAAACATGAGAAGGAACCCTGCGAAAATTCGTGGCTAATGTGTGCTTAGCAAACCTAGTGTGCTCTGAAGGAAACCAGGTCTTTACACACAGCACAAAGCCGACACACCTACAAAGAAAAATTGCCTTTGTGAAAACCTGAATTATATGGTGGTCATAGACTCAATTTCTTATCCAGTTGTATAATAAAAGGTAAAAAATCAGGTCCTTGTTAGTGAGATTACTACAGTTCTTAGGTGGCAATGAGTTAATGGCTTATGAAGTCAGATGTGTGAGCATGCATTTTCTGTAAGTTTTATAACGTACACTGTCTTAGGGAATCATTTTCTATAACAGTTTGCTTTCTTGCCCTCCTAGCCCCACCTTGCATGTCAGTTTGGGTTTTTTTTTTGGGGGGGGGTTGTTTTTGTGGTTTGTTTGTTTGTTTGTTTTAACAGGGTGTAATTAAAACACCATTTTTACTTAAGTGTTGGCTAAAATCAGAGCTTCAGATCTTCGTTTTGCATTTATTTGCCTTCATTGGTCTCTGGTTGTCAGGCTCCAGCTATGGCTGAATTAGAGGTTTATTAGGTCAGTTTAAGGCTACTGCTAATGTTTTTGCTGGAGATATTTTCCCACCAAGAGGGCTGCCCGCGCTTTGCTCTCCTCTTTCTTGTACTGACAATGACTTGAAAAACAAACAGGCAACTACTCTGAGGGTAACACTACGTAATACAACAACCATTGTTAATTTTCTGTCTTTTTCAAACTCCATTGCTTTTATTGCTTTTGTGTTGTTTTGCTTTTGTCTTTGTTTTTGCTATTTTGTTTTTGTTCTTTTCCCTTTAACATAAAATTTTTAAAAAAGGAAAAACAAATAAGCAAACAACCCCCTGCCAGAAAACCTGGGATTCAATATCTGGAGTTAGGAAACAGAAATACTTCTTTTTCTTAGTGTTATATTAGAAGTTCATCAAATATATTAGCAGTTCATCAAATATAATGATGTTCAAGTGGAAGACCTGTTTTAAAATGTTACAAAAGCAAACTTTAAAACCATATTTTGTTCAAACTGTCATGCTTTTAATTGGAAAAAAATCAGCATTCCTTGTCCTTCCACAGTAAAAGAGTTAATGTAATTTCATAATGCTAAATAACCAAAACATGTTTGTTTTGCCTTTCTGCACAGAAACGAGCCAATGGACTCCGAAGAACTCCCAGACAGGTGGATCCAGGTGTGTTTCGAAGTATACATTCTAGAATGACTGCAGTTAAGTGATTATGAAAGTTTATGGGAACTGCTGTAGAGAGTCAGGCATGTTGTTGGCCTTTGTTCTCCATAGTCTGGTACAAATGCCGTGCGGCCGGGAGGTGAAGGTCTGAACTGTAAATCATTCACATGATGAGTAACCCCCAGTACCACGTTCTCTGCAATCAACAGTTGAGCTGGTTATTCACTTACTGAGCAGCCTCAGGGTGCCTGGTTAATGCTAACATTTCCAGAAATCTCCCTCTACTCCGTCTTGGATCTGATAAGAAAACTACCCAGCAGACTAGTACTTTAAAAAATCAACAGTTTCTAAGGGATTAGGGGACAGCATACAACTGGTGGCCTCCCCTTGTGGGAAAGTTTCTTAGTCCTGTAGACAGTTTTATAACAGAAGCATGATGTAAAGGACTTTGCAAACACGTGTCCTTTCTGGAGACCAATGAATTATCTACAGAAAATATTCAGTTATGTTCTGTTTAACTTTGTGAGGTTTACCCTGTCATTATGTTAGTATAATTACATTTTTTCACTCACTAAGCAGTGCTTTCCACAGTTTAATTACCAAATATTTTGCTTTGTACAGGATTCTACTATTAGAGGTAAGAGGCATTCTCAAGGGATTTCAAATATATGAACTTGACAGTAACTCAAGTGGATCATGAAATATAGAATAGCCTTGCTGAGAAATAATCTGGATTATGTGTTTTGTTTTGTTCTGTCATCATAAGCAGTGTTCACCTAGTTGTAAAGTTTAGTTTTCAAAGCCTTATAGCTTTCAACTGAAACCACACCCATGGTAGCCCTGCCAGTTTATGAGCTGTCTGAGATTTATAGGAGCTTTGTTGCCTCTGGCTAGAAATTGCTTCACTTGTATCCTGAGATCAGTTTAAATCTTCTAACTATAGAACAAAAAAATTGAGGTCATTAAAAAAATAAGATTCTGGTTTGTTTTTTAATAGTTCTTACTTTCTCAATACAAAACCCTTTGCAGAGGATTCTAAAATAATATTTAGAAGTGACTTAATATTCTACTTAATAGGAGTGTATGACTATGAACGTATTTTTTATTTTGTGTAAGTTATATTCTACTTCACAAAATAGGCTAATCTTCATAAATGTTATTTTAAATGGATCATTTCTTTCTTCTATGGGCATTTTTATTTAGACCAGTCCCCTCCATGGAAATGCATTTCTATATTTATGGTAAATCGGTAGGAGCACATTTAACTCTTAGCAATTTATAGCAACCATTTTTAGAGTCTCATATTATTTAAAGGAAAATATAGTCAATTCACAGATTATAAATATGGCCAAATAGACCATTAATAAAATAAATTCATACGTCTTTCTCCTAAAGGTGATGCTTTGTATAGGTATAACTCTTCAGCTATTTCTGTTTGTTCGAAGATTTTAGAACTTCCTGACACATTACCTCACAAAGGCAAAAGAAGTGCTGCTGTATGCTATGTTCACAAAACATATATAAAAGGGTTTCTCATTAGGTGTAATTAATTTACATGATGGTATTTCGCATTTTTCCATATTTAAAAATTAGACGATGCTCTGGCTATTGAAGCTGTTGATGAGATAACAACCATTTTTCCCTTTAGCCCTCTTTGAGTTACCCTTGAATCCTACGGAAAAGGCTTGGTTGATTTGTGCATCTCTGCCTTTTTCTGCTGGTAAACTGTGAAGCTTCTTTTCAGAGTTAACCCCCGCCTAATGAGCATGTCCTGCTGCTGCTGCGGCCCTCGATGAGCAGGTTTGCACAGGTGTAGACAGGTGTTTTATTCAAGATGTTTAAACACAGGATTGGTACCACTGAGACTGCGTGGACGAACTGCTTCCCGAAGTTCCTTTGAATTTGGGTTATTTTCCCTCTTTTTAGCTAAAGTAATTGACATCACTGAGTGTGCTAGTACACTGACTGCTTTCCAGGGTCTCACTAGGGCGGCTTGTAGGCAAAAAAAAGGTGAAGCCAGGTGTAACTGCTCCGTCAGGCTTGAATTTCAGAGCTCTGTATAAATGCAAATTGTACAGCTTTTCCATAGGCCCTTTTGTGTTGGGAAAGAACTAAATATAAATGCATAGTTCTGTGGGGTTGTAGGTGCTGAGCAGACATTTGTCACGTGAATTAATGAATGACTCTATGCTTTTTCTGACGGTCATGGCCCTTTTGCTTTTTCAGCCCTATTATTAATGTACCACCCCATCATATAGTGGTGGAAAGTATGGCTCTGAGACTTTGTCATGGCAGGGAACTGGACTTAGCTGTTTACTTGTTTGAAAGACATCCATCAGTTTTTTTCTTTCTCTGTTTTGCAGTGTCCTTTTCTGTAAAAGGAGACTGGTACATCCATGTTAGAAAGTTGGTACAGCATTACAAGATTTAATACACGGGAAGTACTTTTGAAAGTGCCCAGTATATAGTAAATGCTAATTGGTAGCAATTATTACACTAATTAATTTATATTAAAGAATATTATTTACTGTTGAACCTTTTGTCATGTGGAGAATCTATCATACATGCCAGTTGTTTCCTTGCAAAAGGAACTTGAATTTTATATTGAATTTCCACTGAAGTAAGGTGTTAGGTAATCATAGACATTCTCAGATTTGCTGTTTTTCCACATTACCTGCTGGCTTTCATGGTCCTTTGCTTACCTTTACCAGCAGATACATCAACAATGATGGGTGAGAGTTTTGTTGGTAAAGTTACTAGTGTTTGTGAGTAGAATGAAGAAACAAAGAAAAACTCCCAAGTTTGAAAGTGTATATTGTGGAGTTCTCTTCTAACCCAAGAAAGATGTGACCCATGGGTTTGCTTTGTGGCTTGTTGTCGTATTTTAAACATTAATTCTATTAATACTTGTAGTTACTTTTTATAAAAATATTTGCAAGTGACTTTGCACTTTATTTTTTCTTGTCTTCTATTATGTGCTATTAAATTTATCAGCTTACAATCTTGACTGCTTTTATAAAAATAGTAATGTGTTAGATGCAAATTTGGTAGCTTTACAGTTACTTAAATATAGCAGGGTATTTTCATCAGTTTGTACATTTCTTCCTGAGACAGATGTTGGTATCAGGAAAACAACACTTGTAACAGACAGATCAATTATTTCAGGAACACGGAGGTGCTAGGCCTTTTTCAAGAACATGAGATCATAAATCTCAAGAAAATCTGAGAACTGGTGTAATATTTTTCACCTAAAGTGGCACTCAAGGTCAGAGTTACCAATTAAATTTTAATACTGAGCTTTAAAAATTTCCTTCTAGCTAAGCATAGAAGATACAAGATTTATTTCAGTTTGCTTGAGGTGAGTCTGTGCCAGAGCATGTATTCCTTCCACTGAGTTCATATTTTTAGACTATCACACAATTATCTCATGTTTGTAGAGCTCTAGCATTCTGTATTTAAGTCCACAGTCATTAGGTTTTAAAAAAAAAAATACAAACCATTGTTGTGTATTGTACTACCTGGGATTAGATGGAGTGGCTGGGGCCTGTGTAGGTAGCTCGCTCTCTTTCCAAGTTCAAGGTACCCATGTGATTTGCGATAACCTTGAACAGTAAATGTACAGATAATGGTAAGATTGATGAGTCCTTTCAGAAAGCATGGGCAGCTCCTGTGCTCATTATTAAATTCTCTATGACGAAAGATACGTGTGTTTAGAGGCGCTGTGTTTTTTTCTTACCCAGGAGATACCTTACCCATTCCTCGGCAGAGAACATCTTCAAAGATGGTCACTTTCTCTTTTGTGCACGCGATTGCTATATATGGACATTGTATTCTTGTATGAAGAAAAGAATTCAAGTAATCTTTCTTTCATTATCAATTCTATGTCTTACGTGACATTAAGCATGGCAATGTCATTAGTTATAAAACATGTACTCTCGCCACAAAAAATACACACATTTTCTGCCCAGGAGAGGAACAGATACAAGCACAAAGTTTTGACTACATAAATATAAAAGTTTTAGTATCGTATCCTATCTTATATATGGATCTATAGTGGTATGGTATCATGTTTTAAAACAGTGAATAGTCTTATAAATATAAAAATTCTGTAATTACATAGTACATGCAAAACAAAATAAATTGGAAAATATAAACATTACTTTTCAGATGGCTTCTGTGTTGATGCTTATATTTATATAAATTTTTTGTGCTGGCTTATTGTGTTGAATTATAATTCAATAAGACTCTCTCTGGTGTTTTAATTTCAGCGGGTTGCTAAGTGTGTGGCAAACCTAAAGAGAATTGTTAGGTTCTTCTAGATTTGCTTTAAACGCATTAGCAAATTTCTTCAATGGAGAAAATTTACGTTTTACTTTCCAAATAGGATACATTGATGAGAAAAATAGCAACCCAGTACTTTTAAATCACTGATCTAAAAACATACTTTGCTTGTTTTTTTAAGGGAAAAATATACATTCTTGAAGGCTTTAGTAAATAAGCTTGTGTTTGTAATGAATAAGCAGCAGTTTCCATAAAGTAATATTTCTATATTAATCAGTCAAACTTCTTTCTCTTGTCACCTCCAAAACTAATTTATCATCAAATATAAATCCTAATCTAAATATTAGGAGCATAACTGTAAATGTGTAAAAATGTATTTCACATTGAAAGAAATGAACTTGAAAAAAACTGGGACAGTAGAACCCAGTGATTAAGATTCATTGCAGAGAAATGAGAAATCCAAGCTGTGAACGAATGCGGGAGAGCATGCTCTGGTTTTTAAAGTAGCTGATTTTTTCTAGCTTCTCTTAAACTATGGACAATAAGACTAGTTTTGCACTAAGGCAGTTGATCCCCTTGCAGTTATTTTCAGGACTATCTTTCTAATTCCCTTTACCATGATAACAGATTTCTGAAATGAACATCACAGTCCCTAGCTTGCGTCTTTTTTGGCTTGAGGATTCATTTCTCCTTTTCAGTTCACAAAGGATCACTATAGTTGTCTGGCAGGTCTGCACATGCCTTGCCAAGCCGGTTTTTTTTTTTTTTTTTGACAGTGCTCAGGTACCTTTAGAATAGGAACAACGAGGAGATAAATATTCAAAAATGTACCTGGGGGTTCTCTTAGGTGGCAAACACAGCATCAGTAATGTGATTTGTTTGTGAGTGTGCATGTGTGTGTGTGCCTGGGCATGTGGTGGTGTATTAGGGGTTGAACCCAGGGCCTTAACATTGAGCTGCGTCCTTAACCCTCTTAGATTTTTTAATTTGATGCTGGGCGTGGTGGCCCAGGCCTGTAATCCCAGCACTTGGGAGGCTGAGGCAGGTAGATTGTTGTGAGTTAGAGACCAGCCTGGGCTACAAAGTGAGCTCAAGGCCAGCCTGAACTACATAGTGAGACCCTGTCTCAAAAAGATAAAATAATAATAATAATAATAATAATAATAATTTGAGACAAGGTTTCCCTAAGAGTCTTCAGTTGTCTAGGCTGGACAAAGACCTGCCATTCTCCTATCCTAGCCTCCCGGAGTGATTGTGATTATGGAAATTAACAAAACATTTGCAATATTATACACAAGAAAGTCTTTAACCCTGTGAGCTGCTTTAGCCATTCATCATGAGTAAACCGTTCCTTGCTTGGGAGATCAGACGTGACCTGCATGTACTGTTCCATATCTGTAGCTGTGCTAGGTGAATAGTATTTCATTTCACAAGGATATGCCATGTAAAGCTAAGTTGAGACACTTCAAGCATTTCTTGCGGACTGACCTCATTTCAGAGCTCGGGTCTGAAGTTGTAAATGAAAAAACCAGTTGGGGCAAAACTTACTGACCTCCGTTGGCAACATTTGACATGAAGGCATCCACCTGACATCGAGAGGCAACACTGACAACTTATTCTTTAATATCTATATAAAATAATGAGAATGGCTGTTATTAGAGTGAGTTAGAATGTTAGAGTGCACAGTGTGGATTTTCTGTCAGAATGACTCGGTAGTTATCTCTCAGTGTAGCCAAATCACATTGATTTTTAAAGTTTTAACCTGAATGAAAGGAAAAACTTATGTTAGATTCTTACAGTTGTTTTTATGGATCACTTTTCTTTTGAGGCTAACTTGCTTTTTGGTACAAATATTAGAAATACATGGAAGTTTCCTTACCTTTGATGAACTTGGAATTTTGTTGAAGAGAAACGTCATGTTAATAGTAGCACTGTTCTCAGTATAACGAACCACCCAAGGGTGTGGTTGTGCCTCGTGGATGGTACAGATGACAGTGAATATAGATAGGAAAGAATTTATTATTGATTAAATGAAGAAGTACACAGGACAAGGAGACAAAATGTCTAATAGATATTTCAGTGAAAGTGATTTTACCTGAAGTATGGATATTTAAATGAAGTTACCAGTTGGTTACCAGGTTTGGGTCAGTTCAAAACTATATCAAACAGCATGCTTTTGTTTATAACATTAATCCATTTCAAACTAGTTTAAGGAAAGAAGGGAGGAAGACATGCTGATTTAGGTAACTGGAAGCTCCTGAGTGTTTGGCTTTAGACAACTTTAGATCCAGGGATTCAGCTGATACCGTCAGGGCTCAGTCTCACCCTGTGTCTCAGTTATCCTTTTTGGCTGAGTTCCTCTCAACAGGCCCCTCTGATAGGTTTGTCTCCTGTCCAGCTGAAGATGTTCATTGCTGCCCTCAGTGTAACTGTCCTTGTAGCTCGTGAACCCAGAGAAAACAGAATATATTCTCCACAACACATCTAGCAGAAATCCCATGGAAGCGTGGCTCTGCCTGACGGTGCGCTCATCCCAGAGCCGTTGCTGCACCCAGGGTTCCCTGTGATTGGTTTGCCTGGCTTGTGTTCCCACTTCCCAAGCGGGGAGCTGGACTAACGTAGTCTGTCCACATGGAATTTGTTCTGTACAGTTCTGTGTTTGCAAAAGAATGGGGCAGGGGGAAAGACACTTGGTTTTGGCAGATTGTAATGTATCTGTTATCGTGTGTAACAGTTTTCGGACGTGCCATCTTTGGGCTTACTGTGGCTAGAGTTCTCAGCGCTCCTACCTTCTCCTGTTTTCCTCTTGCAGGCTCTTCTGTTTGATTTTCTAGTATCAAAATAAGTAAATCTGGAGGAATATGCCTAAGATGGGAAGTGGAGACGCCTAACAAAAGTTGATTCCATTTGGTACCTTTGATTGGCAGCGGTTGCATAACAGTTGGCCTTGTGATGCTTTGCACCTAAAATACCAAGTTTCTCTTTTCAGCGCAGGTATGATGCTTGGGGAAGGAACCGATCTGTTGCTCCCTGCTCACCTACTCAATATTAGTAGGGACCGGTTCATCCCACAAGATAGTGGGGTAAGCAGGACCCAGCGGAGCACGTTTCCTGGGGACATAGGGTTCAAAGATACTCTCTGTGCTGGCAAGGTCAGGGTGAAAATGTGGAGAGTCAGTGAATGCAGCCCTTGAGGCGTTCAGTTTAGGCTGCAACCCGCTGCTGTGGCAATAAAGGAGTAATGAAGAAAGGGAAGATCTGAGTACTGTTTGTGTTAAGCACGTGCACTTACTCAGCACTTGCTGTTGCTAGAGGCAGCCCTGTGCCTGCGGTTCTGTAGTGGGATGGGTCGGGGTTTGGATACTCTACCTCCACGTGCTAGTTGTATAATTTTAGGAATTTCTCCTGCCTTATTATCTCCAAAATGGGGATAATAGCAGCAACCACCTTCTAGTGTCTTTATAAGATAGAATAAACTGTTTATCAGCAAAGTTTAGCACATAGAATGTGTTCTATAAATGATGATAGTAATGATCATTATAACCAATGCATATGTATACCTGTATTGGTTTTATGTTGCTATGCAACAAGATACTCTAAATTTATCAATTTAAAGTCACACACATTTATTATGTCAGGTTCTGTGAGTCAGAAATCTGACCATGGCATACATGGATTCTCTGCTTCATTTTCTTTCAAAACCTCCCTCAGGATGTTGGCCAGGGCTGGATCTCTTCTGGAAGCTCACTAGGAAAGGGCCTACTTGCAAACTCCCATAGTTGTCAGCAGGATTCTGTTCCTTTTGAGCTGATGAGCTGCAGGCCTCAGTACCCGGCTCATACTGTAAGAGGCTGTCTGCAGATCTTCCCTGTGAGATGCTTTCTAAAGGGGATGCTTGCTCCTTTAGTGTGTGCAAGCCAAGAAGGCAGTGTGGTCTCCTAGCAAGGTAGAAGTTAAGATCTTACATCGTACAAGCATGAAAGAGATGTCTCATCATGGATTATTGGGGTTTTTCAGTGGAGCGAACCCAATCTAAGAGGCTAGATACTTGATCTAAGCTCACAGAGCATCTGGTGTGTGCCAGACTCAACTATAATGTGTTTGGCTCTAGAGATCCTTCTAGAGCTCCTCTGTGTACACTACTTATGCCAGACTTTGGACAGAGAAAGGCTTTTTTTTTGAGGTCCAGATGTGTAATACTGTGCAAATTAGCAGTGGGATGTGGAGTGTTTTGCAGAGTTCATTAGTGGCTGTTGTTACCAAGCAGATTTATGGATGATTTTATTTTATGCATTGTTAATTTTGAAAATGTTAATCTGAAATTGCTACAGTATTTCAATTAATTTGGACGATTAAAACTTAGCACCAGAAGAATCGCTCGCAGAAGATAAGGCAGCTAATTAGAGGTTCTGAAACAAACAACTGTAGACATGGCACCGGGCAGGCTGGGCGGATGGCACTTGGTAGAACTCGGTCTGCTTAACACTTTTAAGTGGGAAGAATAATTCCTGGCAGTCTAAATAGTAAACTTGAATGCAGTTGAATTTTTATACAAGCTATTTTAAGTCATTAGCATTTTAATATACAATTCTTAAATATTACACAGTTCTGGAAAGCTGCCTTCAGATTAACTAGCAATGTCGTCTTTTGGATTATTATGGGAGTGGCAGAAATATAGCAGGTATTTATTGCCCACATATTATTTAAAGGTAAGAAAGTATATGCTTTCATATAACTTCACCTTCTTTGACAACTAGCATTTTACATTTTGAAAAGTTTATTTGTAAAAATTCAGAAAATAGAAGTAAGCATAAAATGGACAAATGCCCATAATTGTCTCATTTATATAACCACCCGTTACACTTCCATCTTGTTAGACAGTTTTCCCTAGTGCTTATTTTCTTTGCGTATAGCCACATGTGTATGAACTGTCTGTATTTTTCAATTTGGTTTTCTGCTTTTATCACTTAACTTTGTCTCATGAGCATATTTGTTTATTCATTTGCTCATTCAACCATTTGACAAATATTCAAACTTTGTGCTAAGCGTACAAGAATGAACAAGATGAGTTTCCACTCACGCAGAACACAGTGTCAGGGAGCACAAGTGACAGTGAAGACTTGAGTTTAAGGAAATTCGGAGGGTTCTGCCTCAAAAGGGGCGCGGACGTTACATCCACGGTCATTAGGAAAGAGTGTCTACACTGAAACCTAAGACATGCGTCAGGTCAGAGAGGCAGCAAGCGGAGCTAAGAGGACAGCTCCAGCAAATGCCCTGTGGTGCAGCAAGCACCGGATGGTTAGGACGGAGAGAGAGAGAGACAGAGAGATAGAGAGAGAGGGAGAGAGAGAAGGAGGGAGGGAGGGAGGGAGGGAGAGATGTAGAGAACTGAGGAGAACCAAGGCAAGATCTTTTTTTATTCATGCCGAGAGATTTGACTTTATCTGAGGGGTAGGCTGACCTCTTGAAGAGTTTAGAGAAGTAACAAGGTCAGCCAGGATTAACTGAAGAGATCACTCTAGTGATAATGTGAAGAGGGCCTTGAATTATTAAATGCACTTCAAACATAGGAGGTATTAGCATAATTTTTGTTGGACATTCATGTTTATCATTATAGTGCTACTTTGAGGAACATGGATGTATTTGCCCATATTGCTGATTTAACTATTTAAGAATGAGGTCATCAAGCTGGGTGTGGTAGGCACATACCTGTGATCCCAGCACTTGGGAGGTTGAGACAGGCTGATCGTTGTGAGTTTGAGGCCAGCCTGGACTACATAGTGAGTTCAAGTCCAGCCTATACTACAGAGCGAGATCTTGTCTCAAAAAAAAAAAAAAAATGTGGTCATCAAGGTAGAATTTCTGGGTCAAAGTGTATAAACTCCAATATTTTGGATATATTGCATTGTGCTGTATCTCCACCATTATTGGCGTAAGAGAGTGTCTCATATTCTCTGCTAACATCTGATTATTATTTTTACTTTAAGTCATTTGTTAAGGAAAAGAATACGTCTGACAGTTTACATCATAGTACAAATGCTGCTTGACTTTATCACAGGATTATGTCCTGATGAAACCTGTTATAAACTGTAAATATCATGAGTCAAAAATCCACTTAATAAACTTAATCCACAAAGCACTGTAGCTTAGCAACACAGTGCACCGTAGAGTATGGCTTTATCTTGGTGATTGTGAGACTGACTCGGAGCTGCGCTCGGCCGCCACTGCCCAGCATTTGGAGAGAGACTGTGGTACTGCACATACAGTACAATAACAAGAACCTGGGAAAAAGATCAAAATTCAAAGTACGCTTTTTACCAAATTCTTATAAACTTCGCACCATTGCAAAATCTCTAAATCATAAGTTGAACCATCACAAGTCTGGGAGTGTC
Organism: Chinchilla lanigera; assembly: GCF_000276665.1. Classification (NCBI taxonomy): domain Eukaryota; kingdom Metazoa; phylum Chordata; class Mammalia; order Rodentia; family Chinchillidae; genus Chinchilla; species Chinchilla lanigera. The sequence continues at coordinate 11,419,909 of NW_004955435.1, read as the reverse complement.
TGGAGTTCATATTCTAATAGTTTCATTGATTTTAGGCAAGATAAATTATTTTTTGATGTTTACTTGCTATGTGTGTTATTCTTTTGTACATTAGCTTCTTCTGCCTTATATATTTGCTGCTCCAGATTTAATGCTTTTGTAATGGTTTGTAAGAAAATAATATAAATGACTTCAACAATGCGTTGATTGAAGAATTCTTACAATTTTTCCCAGCTTATTTGTTTCAGTTGCAAGGTCTTGAATTTGCAAGTTGTCAACAATTATTGATATTTTGTTTATGTTCTCTTTTCCTGCCTTTATTCTTAGAAAGCCTTCTCCTTAGTTGTATTAAATATGTAGGTTAATTGTTTAATTTTTATAGCATTCTACCATTTAACTTATTTTTATTTAAGTAATAATTTGTCTATTTAACTTTTAAAAATGTAAGTAACAGATGATAATTCTCCAAGCAGTTCCACAGTGTCCCTAAAAATATTTCTAAAACTTTCTAACATTTTACAATTTTAAACAATCTTCATACGCTGCTTAACAATCGTGTTACATGACGTAGTCTGTTTTGTAATTTATCGTGAACATGGTTTTTCAGGCCACAAATTATCTTCTGTAAAATGTGTCACAATCTGTACTCTCTATAGACAATGAGGAAATGGTATTTTAAACAAATAAGTACTTTGCATTGATGTTATTAGTCTTTTGTGTTTGTAAAATATGACAAACTAAGGATGCCTCCCTAAAGCCTTGTTGGACGTCGAAGGGAAAATGCCTTGCGTCTCTTCCCGTGATCTCGGAGCGGCTTTCCCTTTGTCCTGTGCCTCTTACATGCTGACTTCCCTCTCGACTTTACACCTTTCTCATCTTTATTTTTTTTAAGCTGCTTCCAGTAATGAGACTAGGCCTGTTACTTTAAAAGATCATTAGTTTTAATACATTTTATGAAAACAAGCTATTTTCTTCTACTTTATTTGAAATATGAGTAGATATATCCTCCTTTCAAAACACTGTGGAAATTCCACATGTTATAGTTCTACTTTGGGAAGGTTTGTATAATAGTCTCCCTTTAACCATGCTTTTAATTTTTTAAAATTTATTTTAAAGAGAATTTAAAAACCCAATAAAAATGATGCAGAATTTCAAAACAGGATATTGTTATCTTCAAAGCAGTTGCTCAGATGAGCAGATACAGGCATGCAAAATTGATCTAACAATTAAGCATTGCTTCCTCCTGCAGTTTCAGTTACCCACAGCCAACTAGAGTCTAAAAATATTTGGAGGAAAATTTCAGAAATAAACAGTTCCTCAGTTTTAAATTGTGCATTGTTCTGAGTAGCATCATAAGATCTCCTGCTGTCCTGCTCTGTCCCACCCAGAGAGAAAGGATCCTTTTGCCCAGCATATCCACACTGTGATTACTGCCTGCCTGTTAGTAACTTCATAGCCAGCAAGGGTCTCAGACATGAGATCATCTGCCGCAATATTGAAGAGGTTGTGTTCAAGTAATCCTTATTTTCCATAAACTGGGACCATATCCCAAAAGTCATCATGTAAAGAAGATTCTGGGGCATAATACCTGGAAGGACATCTTAACTCTAGTAGTAAGTGTTTTAGGATATAAAAGAAAAAAACCCCATAAATATGGGATTTGGTACTATCCATGGTTGCAGACAGGTCCCGGCAGTCTGGGAGCTGTGTGTTGCCAGGAAAACATGAAGTGTGTATAGAGTAGACTTTGTCGGGGAAGCTGGTGGTAAACAGGTAGGACAGTGCCTTTGGTTTCCTGCCTGGCATGTTGCTCCTATTGAAATTTCAGATACTTGCTTTGGGGTGTGCAGATATCACCAGGCCGTACCTTCCTGCTAGTCTTAATTGCTCCATAGACTTACCTGATGCCTTCAATTCAGTACAGAACTTTCCTTCTTGGGACTAAGAATTATTCTTTAAGCTTGTTTAGAGAACAGCAACAAGATTAGAAAGGTTAAAGATGAAAATATATTTCTGTACTACCACCTGCCATTATATTGCTAATATTCTAGCTTTTCATTCTCAGAAGAAAATTTCCATTAAAAATGTAATGCCATGCTCTGGGGACCCCAAATTTAAATACTTCGTGCAGCTTCCATTTAAATTCAACCAGTGTCCAAGAACAGAATCCGGCCAATGGTTTTGAGAAAATGAAATGGCAACACCTTCTTAGAATCTCAAACTGTTCAAGGATAATTTTTTCTAGCAAAACAGGAAGAAATTGGAAAAAGGCATATGGATTCAGGGTGAGCATATGATGTATTTTAAACTGGAATCGGCACTTTACTCATATTTGTAGTGTGACTTAAAATTAATTTGGGGGAAGGATTTAGATTTTTGAGAGGGGAAAAAATTTTCTCTCTGGGTCTAAATCAACATTTGTGGTATCTCATTAATCACTGCCTTATATAACTGCTTTTCTTACCTAAAGAGAAGCTGCTGGGATGAGAAAAGTTTATAATCTTAATGCCAAGTACGGATCCTGCCTCTCCAAAAAGGAGTTCATTAATCATCATTGAAGCACAAGAACAAACACACTTCGTGTCTCATGCCAATTTTTTAAATAACATCTCTGAAAGAAAAAAGAAAATCTACTAAATTTTATCTTCCCTTGAAAAGTTTTAATTTGGCTGTTATTTAATTTGTGATAATGTTATGTAAATTTAACATGTTCTGAAAATGCCCATGTGTATTATGTGATATTGCAGTGGGGAATATTGGTAAAGAGTTTGGGCCTCTGGATCAGAAAAACCTGGGTCCAGTTTCCAGGTTCTGTCTCTTTGTGCCTGGGTGCACACAAAGTATTTCAACCACAGTGCTTTGCACCGCATGACTGGGAGCAGCCGGCATACTCTTCTTCATAGGACACAATATGGGCCTGAAACATAAGTTTCTACTCAACCTTCTATGTAAATCATTGGACAATTCAATATGCCTCGGTCTTCTCATCTGTAAAATGGGGATGAAAGTGTGCTCTCTATATCACCAGGTTATTGTTTAGCACAAATGAGGTCATGCTTTAATCAAGGAAGAGCCTAACCAGGGCATACAAACTCATGTCATACAATGAAAAAGTGCCAAATTTTACAATTTTTATTTTGCCATATGTCTCCAATCCCAGTGGTAAACTTATTTGGATGATTCATAATTTTATTTTTAGTTATGACATCCTCTATGCGTGTTTTTAAATTACCATTTACTAGAAAGGGTTTTTTTTTGTTTTGTTTTGTTTTTTTGGTTTTTCTCCGGTACCGGGAACCGAACTCACGACCTTGTGCTTGCCAGGCAGGCACTTTGCCGCTGAGCTAAATCCCCAGCCCCTAGAAAGGGTTTTTTTTTGTAATTATATATTTACATCCTTTTATTTTGGTCTTTTAATTTTAAAAAACTACTGACAAAGCAGAAAAATGGTGATAAACACAGCACCTTGCCAGTAGATGAAAGAGATGACAATCTAAAAAAGGGAAAGAACTAATACAAACCCTATGAAAAAATAAGAGATGCAAAAATGTAACCATAAGGTAAAAAAAAGCCTCAGGCATAAGCCAAGGTGGCTCCAGTCTAATTTTATTTATAATCATTAGCAATCAGGAATTAGAGGTAGGAATGGATCCAAGTGAAATTCTCAGGCGCTCCTGAAAATGTGTTGATTTTTTTTTTTTTTAGTCCCTATTAGAAGACTTGCCCTTTCTTGTTTCTTCCTTTATTTCTGTGATCCCTGTTATTAGAGGCATTGCAAAAAGCTAAAAGAAGATGAAGAAATTCTATGGGCACGGTTGAAGATGTGGCCTGGAGGTTTCAGAAAATCACGGGAGGTGGGCAAGGTCTGTGTCCAGATACAATAGCGGGGGTAATGCTTTTTGTCCCCCCTTTAAATCGTCAAGGATAAAGAAGAGATCATATAGACTCCTAGGAAGGCCTAGTTCATTTTTAAAGTTAAAGTACTTTGTAGAAAGGACACTGAGCCGAGTAGAATAGCAGGAGGTTTTTGTAAGGTGAAATAGAATGAAAGTGCAGGCAGGAATTTTTCCTGTCCTCAATTTTAAAGAACACTGGCCCGACTCGTTTTTCTTTCTTTCCTGCATCATTTTGACCTTCTTATCAGCTCTTGACTTTCTCCCTTGGGTATTTCCCTGTACAGTCAGCCCTGACTCCTTCAGAAATCCTGAACCCTTATTTCGAAAGAGTTGATGAGAATTATTAACATGTTGCAATAAGTAACCTAGGAACTCACTATTACAGGACACCTCTGTAATAAGACGCTGCCGGCTATAAGTGAACCTTCAGGTAATGTCCGGCAGTCTAATGTTTTAAGGTTATCTTAAAAATATAAAAGAAATGTTAAGCATTACAATTCCTTCTGAATTGTCTACATTTTTTTGGCTGTAATTTTTTTCAAGAATTGCCACTTTCATCTTTTGTGGGCTGCAAAAATGTTGTCTCTGGAGTCCTGATCTCCTCTCGATACAATGAGGAAAAAGTTGATGATTTGTTAATCTCTCATTCTACATATTTTGTTGTGTGCCACTACTGTAAAAATTATATATATATATATATATATATATGATTGGTATGTTGATGGGGATATTGGTGAAGTAACTATGGTGTGAATGTTAGGCATTCAGTCAGGTGCTGTAACTTTTATGTATTTTATTTTTAATTCTGATGACAAAACACATGAGGTAGGTATTATGCCCATTTCGTAGAGGTAGGTATTATGCCCATTAAGTAGCTACACAGAGAGTTCGAGAGAGATGCATCCAAATTCACAGTAGGGGTAAGCCTAGAAGCTGAGCTTTTAACCACATCTGTATAAAAATGTATTCAGTGGAACTGTTTTCTAAGACCTTCTCATATGCAAAAATATGTTGATTCTCAAGACCTGCATATAAATAGGCATAGTGCTGTTATATAACATTTTATGAATATATATCCTCCAGTGTATGTCAAATTATGTCTAAACTACTAATAATATACCTAAGACAACATTAATGCTGTGAAATAGCTGCTATACTGTATTGTTTAAGGAAAACTAATAAGAAAGAAAAAGTCGGTACACATTCAATACAAAGGCAGTTTTTTTGTCCTGAATATTTTCAGTTTGTGGGAGGTTTAGTATATGGATGTCAAACGCATGGGTACAGAGGGCCACTGTGTATGTGTTTCCAAAATCAGTAAAAGCATTGGATATTTTAAGCTAATTTAAGGGCTTTCAAGGCGGACACTCCCTGTGCTGCATCAGGTGATTTATTTTGTATCCAGACTGACCGTGTCTGTGGATGACCTCAGACACCCAGGTGAGGTAAAGTGAATTTAAAGAGAATTAATTTTAGTCAGCCAGAAGGGGAAAAACAAAAAACCACTGTTAACCCCCAAAAGAGGCAGGGATGTGGGCATGATGGTGGGACTGCCAGGGAGGGCGCACTTCGTGCTGTTCCCTGGATGTCTGGGTCGCTGAGAGCCGTCTCAGTGCTTGGCATGCCCAAAAGGACTCGTCTGTAAGACCTCAGTGAGGCAAGGACAGTGGACGGGCACAGCAGGTGCCCCTTGGGTCCCTGCCAACCTTAGGATGTTGTAGTTCAAAGAAGGAAGCTTCACCCATACAGTTTTCTAAATCTTTCACCAGTATGTCTTTACTTTGAATTAGGAGGATTAGATAATAAAATCGTAGCAAAATATCAGGAAGTGGCCCCAAACAAATGTACCAAAGACTGCTTCCGTTTATTCCCTATACTGTCTTTTCCCTTAATGTCTTCATTAAGATTTGTGTGGAAAGCAGGGTTCAGGGAATAATTTTTCTACTTTAAATAATTTATAGGGTTTGATTGTTTTGCTGTTTTGTGATTTATAGTTGGTTGTGTATGTGTGTGTATAACCCTAATATAAATCATCCTCAACCAATCACTCAGTTATGACAATATTTCTTAAATTCGTGTATATTGTTTGGGATACAAAAATTGTATCTTACTTTCTGGGGAGACATGGAGACCTTGCTGGACTATGCTTCCTGCCTTGTAGTCCCTTCATGAGAATGTTCTCGGTGCAGTGTGTCGGTAACTAAACAATGTAAGTGGTTAAAAAATAGATTTTGTAGTCAGCTCGCATAGCTCAGTACTTCAGTGCTTAGCGGCGCATCCTTGGGAAGCTGTCCAGCCTCTTTCCTCGGTCCAGACCCTTAACTGGGATGACACTGGCGCCCGCCTCCCGAATGGCTGAGTGTGGGTTGACAAGAGATGGGTCTGTAGAGCATTAGCACTGTGTCTGGCCCTCTGCATGTATTTAATAGATCATGGCTGTGAATCATCGTCATCCCCAACCTCAGGATCCTGAATCAGGCAGGTGTGAAGAGGAGCTGCAGTCTCTGAGGCAGGGCCCCGTTCCAGACTCCTGAGGTCAGTGGCCATGCCGGGGTCCTATTTGTTCAGTTTGTCAGGATCCAGTTCCATTAGAGCGGAGGCAGCAGGCCAAGTGCTGGCTCCCGTGCATCTTGCTCATCATACTTTTTTGGAAGTGAATGTTTCACAGGTTCCGGAGTGAGGTTGCCTGTGTTTGAGTCCAGTCCCTGCGCTTCACCAGCTCTGTGACCTTGCATAAGGCACGTGTGCCCTCTGGGCCTTAGCGTGGTCTTCTTTAAAATGCAGATCGCAGGAAGACCCACTCCCAGGGTGGTCGTGATGCTTAAATGAGTGGATATACTTGGAGATCTTGGAACAGGCCCTGGCACATAAGTGCTTTGAAAGTGTTAGCTAAGTAAAAGTAAAGTAGTATCGTTTATCCTGAGGTCATGATAGAATTGTATCCTACAAATAGATCAGTCAAATATTTAGAAGGCTAATATAGATTAATATTTAAAGGAGGCTGAAAATACGTTGGTCAGTTTATGCGGATGTTCATAGCAAGAAGCTATCCCAAAGGATAGTCCACCTTAAGTGGGCACTTTGCTGCTGTCTCACGTGCATACATCACAAGGTAGCTGGTGGGAATTTCAGTCCCTACATTTAGAAATACATGAAATAAAGCCGTCTTTTCTGCGCTTAAAATCAATGTGCTTCCTACCTTGAACCCTTATGTATCCCTCAGTGTCTAAAGAGTGTCTGTTTATGTCTCCCTCATGGGAGAAATTAGTACCTGACTGTAAAGGTGTCCCAGGTCTAGGGCCCAAGCTTCCCAGGTGTCTCTGAAGTTCTGTTTTAAGGCCTGACATGGCTTCTCTGGTGAGGAAGGGTAAGACGAAGGAAGAAGAAGGGATGTGACGAAAAGACTGGCGTAAGGACCACGTTCCTCAGGGTGTGCGATGCTGCTTATGAGCGTAGTGATCGCAGGACTATTCTTCAAAAAACGCTTCTCCCATTTTTATTTTGGAAAGTATTTTATTCTCTTCCCATTGACTGTTTCTGTTGTTGAAGAATTTCTGTTGTTTCTGTTGTTGTATATGAAATCCGTCCCCCTTTGTTTCCTTACTTATGTATCACTAGAGTAGGTTGAAGCAAAGGCAGCAGGAGCTTCCGTGAACGTGTAGCTGTATGGCTTTTCAGTGGGGAGAAAGCTGTGCAGGAACGCAGGGCCACGCGGACAGGGAGGGTCACACCCCCCACACTGGTCTGGATGGGGTGTTGGAGGAGTGCTGACCTGTGAGACACTGGCTCTGCCCTCATCGGGGGTGGCTGCACAGTAGGGATCTGCAAATGTCGTTTGCCTCCCACTGCTGATCTCGTTGTGAGAGTGCAGAAGAGTTGATGTGTAGGAAGTGTCCTTGGAACCTGTGGTTACCGTGTATGTGCCTGATCTCCACTTCTAGACGCCAGCTCCTCAGTGAGAGGCACTTGCCCTTCCTCTTCACACTTCCCAGAGAGTTCAGCCCAGCACCTTTGCACACAAGTGTTTAGCTGTGCTGTAAAGGGTGAGCGTAAAGGGTCTGGTCCACCGTTAGTGGGAGGGAATATTTTTTGTTATTGTTCACATGAACCTTATTTTTATTTTCTTATTTTCTGGATTGGATTTTTATTGCCATTAACTTTGTTTTTCATCAGTAATATTGCTTAGAACTTGTGGCCTGTGGTGATAAGAACAGTCACACCAATTTTGGTGAATAGTCCCACTGTTTTTAAATTGTCCCTAGACAATATGTCCCTTACTTCCTAGCCCTGTGGACCACCCCCGATTCGCAGATTTCCTTGCAGCCTTACCCTCTCTCTACATCAGTGTTATTTAGCAAACTAGTATTGAGCCTGTTGGCTGTTGTAGTGGTCTCAACTGTTCATCTTGCCTGCAGTCCTGACTCCCTTTGTGGCGTTCTCCAGACTATCAGAAGAATGACTTACCTGAGGAGAGAAATAGGCCTCTTCTATTTACGTCCTCTAGTCCCTTGATCTTGTCCCGCCCCCCTTCCTCCTCCTCCTTCCTTCTTTCTTTTTTGATTTTTAAATGATCCACCCTCTATAAATGTCCGAGTCTCTTTCTTAACTGGTGCTAGATCTTTTTGTATTAGTAGCTCTATGGAACATAGTAGATGGCTGGTAGATATACGTTGAGCGGAATTGTAAGCCCACCTTTATAAAAGGTAACGCTAGTTTGCAGTGTGAAAACTCTTTAACCCCTTTGAAAAGCTGTCTATGCCTCTTCCTTTCCTCTTGGAAAATTAAGAAAGTAGTTTATTAATGAGGCCGGTTCTATTTTTATTAATCATTACTTTTCAAATCAGTACATGTAGACAATGAAAAGCATTACATTTGAGCATGGATGATTCTGTGGTAACTTTGTTTTCTCAGACTATAACAATGAATAAAAGATTCCAAACCTACATCAGTACAGAACACAGATATGTTTATAAACTGTTGTTTTGATAAGTTTTACAAAATCTTAAAGTGAAAATAATTTGTCTCTAATATTAACTGCTCAGAGCCAAAGAGGAACAGCAAGAGTTTCCTTTCGGATCCATGATAGCTGCAGGACAGCACTGCTATAACACTGTTTGTGGGAAGTATAAAAAAAAATTTTAGGGGCTGGGGATTTAGCTCAGTGGCAAAAGCGCCTGCCTGGCAAGCGGAAGGTCGTGAGTTCGGTTCCCGGTACCAGAGAAAAACCAAAACCAAAACCAAAAAAAAAATAAAAAAATAAAAAAAAACATAAAATAAAATAAATAAAAAAAAAATTTGCTGGTCGGAAAGGCAAGGCAATCAAATTTTTCAGCAGAGGTAAAATACTAGCAAAGTCTTCATCCTGGAAATTGGCATTTTTTTGAAACTCCACTTTATTGACAATCTTAAGTCGTGTTGCATGTTGCCTATTATATTTTTCTAGATTTAATATGCTTGGTGAAGGAGGAGTTTATAATATAATGTCTTTGAATCCCAAGCTACATAGTACTCAAAGATACCGACAAATTTAAGGTATTTACAATGACAGAAAAGCTGTAGAGTCGTGGAATACCTAAAGATATTTTCAAAGCCCTTCCAACAGAAGTGTGCATATTTATTTTGTTAAGAGTAATTTTTTTTAAACAAATACTTGCTTTGAGAAAGTACATTTCTCAACTTTTCATTATGAAAATTTCATTTAATAGTCCAGATTCATGCAAACATTTTCAACAGTGCAGAAATTTATATATTAAAATTATATATTTAATCATTTGAATAGTTCACAAAGGGCAAGTCTAGTTTTTAGTCACTAGATAAACTTTATATTGGGTAAGTTACCACCCTTAGGGGTTTCCAGTGAATCCTTACTGACTGGGCAGATCAGAATAAGACATATTCCAATTATAATTGTATTCCTTGGTTTATTCAAGAATTTAAGAGTTCCCTCAAATATATTTAAAACATAAACTCTTCAGCATATTTAAAATATAGATAGATTTATTAAAAACTATAATTGAAAAACCTGGAGAACCTTCAGGAAGCTAAGAGCAGCCTTTGCACCCCAGGAGGCAGATGTGAAGGTTGTGGCCGGAGGTGAGGAGTCACTGCCTGGGGTTCCTGCCTTCTGATGGGCGGCTCCCTTCTGCACGTACCTCTGACTGCTGGTATTTTAAGTAGTAGTTAGATGGAGTTCAGAGCTTTGAACGTCATTTCCTGGCCCAGTACTCATGTGTCTTTTTCTACCCATTGGGCACCCCGAGAATGTGCTTCTGTTAGTGTTTTTCTCTACAGCGTGGAACATCCCAGACCTTTCATTTGCTTAGTGAATGTTCTTTCTAAAACATCGTCATATGATCTGTCATTCTGGTTGGACTTGGGACTTAAAACTTTAATCCCGTGGCTTTTAATAAAATCAGTGAAAATCTTAGGGCTTTTTAAAAAATAGGAAAGCTAAATGCTGTACCTCGAAAAGCACTGACCAGCATTTGTGCTCTAGAAATGTTCTGTGTGCATATAAATTGACTTATGCCCCGGTGGTATTGTGTCTCTTCTTCAGGCAGATCCCTTTTCCATAAAATTTTTTTGGGAAAAAATCCAAGTCATAAAAATGCAAATGATATTCTTTCATGCATGCTTTTTTCTTGAGCTTTTCTAATGTTTCAGACTTAACCATAGCCTTTTCTTAAAAACAATTTGTCATGTTTTTTAATATAATTTTAATCATTTGGAGAAAGGTGACTAGATACATTTGTATTGATGATGTGTGGGAGTATAAATTTGTTGACAGGCTCGTTTTGCAAAGTGGATTCAATGCGGAGAAAAACCTAACAACTCATTATTTTAAATGACAGAGTCTCCTTAAATACAGTACTCTGGTTTTGAAATTTCAGGGGTATACTGTGTAAGCAATTACTCACATTATAAATCAAAATTTCTATTGCTTACAGAGCTGTTTAATTTTTTGCTTTAGGCATATAATGACTTGAAGATCCAAATAATAATTGTTCATTTAGAGAGGAAAAATACTTCCCTCAACAAATCTGGAGCATGAACTTTATTTTTCAACTTAAATTAGACTTTTTTGGTCATAAAAACATAAAAATCATATACATTAATCGGATACCATGTGATGTTTTGATATGTGTATATATTTTGTGATATTTAAGTCATTTTAAACATCTACTCAAATACTTATCAGTTTTTATGGTGCAGCATTAAAAATTCTTTTAGCCTTTTGGAATGAACATTACTGTTATATGTTCAGCTGTCTGTGTAGTAGCACATCGGAAACTTCCTGCTCCCATCTGACTGTAATTCATTACTCAGGGACCGTTCTTTCTCCATCTTTCCTTACCCCTGTTCTCTCTGGCCTCCAGTAACAGCCATTCTACTCTCAGCTGCTATAAAGTGAACTTCTTTATAGTCCAAATATGAGTGAGATTATGCATTACTTATCTCTGTGTGCCTGATTTATTTCACTCAATTGGATGATCTCTGGTTCCATCCATTTTGTTACAATGACAATATTTCATTCTTTTTTGCGACTGAGTGGTATTCTGTGGTGTGTATACACATAGTACATTTTCTTTTTCCATTCATCAGTCAATGGACACTTAGATTATTTCCATTTCTTGGCTATTGTGAATAACGCTTCAATGAACATAGGAGTATAGATGTCTCTTTGACGTATTTCATTTCCTTTGGATATATCTAGTACTGGGATTGTTGGATCATATATGGTAACTCTGCTTGTAATTTTTTGAGACATCTCTATTATGTTTTCCATAGAGGCTAAACTAATTTACATTTCCACTAACAATGTTGCAAGGCAATTTTATTTTCAGTGGTAGATAAAGTTAGATATATTGGGTACTACAAGTTTCAGAGAATAGTAGGTACAGAATAGGACCATAAATGTGAGGATCTTTGTTCTAAGGGCTTAGAATCTAAATGAGTCGTGCTTTATTAGAAACACAGAATTTGGCAATATATTGTTTGAGAGTCCCCAGCTAAATGAGGGCTCCAGTACCAGAACAGCTAGCACCCCTGCCCCTGTCCTGATGGGAAATGATGGGGAGCTGGATAAAGGTGTGCTTTACATGGGGAGCTTCTTTCTCCTGGCATACTACCTACGGCTATTTGTCCAACCCAAACCAAGAGGTCCTTCATAAAGCAGATCGTTTGTGCAGGTAGATTCCCTGTGGCTCTTGGCTAACTTGTGCCTGATTGCTGTGGCACTGGGAGCCCCACTGTGTGTGTTCTACCATTGTCCCAGGAAATTAGCTTGGGTCAGTCCTCATTCTTCAGATGAGAGGTACAAATTCAGCACACCACCACCATAAGAAGCAAGTTAAAAGGTTTGTTTCCTACAGGTCCTGGGCAAGGAGGGTAGGCGCTATAAAGAGAAAGGCAGTCCTCCATCCCTGGAGCGGGAAGGGAGAGTCACGCAAAGAGAGACTGTGCTGTATATGAAAGCATCAGTTGTGCATCAATTTAAGTTTTTCAACAAATGCCTAAATGAAGTTTTAAAGGAAAATCTGATAGAGCAGGGAGAGCAGTATGGGAGGCAGGAAAGATGCCTCTTAAGTTCTTACCTCCGGCCACTGGCTCCAGCCTTATGGGTATGGTATAGACTGGTGGTGGCGAACCAGTGGCACGCATGCCACAGCAGGCTGTTCTCATCTAAAGTTCTCACAGGTTCACCATCACAGGTGCACACCCTTCACTGGGTCACGGGTGACTGTAAATCTATAAGAATTCATTATATACCCCAAATAGCTCTGTATGGTCCTTACACATCCTAGTATGATCCAAGCAAAATTAGTCAAGAAACAGTTAAAATTTACTGGACTTATTTTATTTTAATGATAAATATTCATGCAGCCTTTTATATTTAAATATTTTATTCTTTAACGATAAGCATCCATGCAGCGTTTTATTTATTCAGCAAGCATTTATTGGGTACAAAGCACCACACTTAGGATAAACAGCTGAGTAATTCGTAATGTTTGACCTTGTAAAGCCTCTAAGATATTTAAGAGGAAAGGAAACAATATTAATGTAGAGTTTCTAGGATAAAAATTAGGTTGCGGAGGTTCACTGGGGCAAAGGTGTGTACCTGCCCGAGAAGGCTGGGAAGATGATGCGGAGGAAACGCGCGAGGGCCTGGAATGAGCAGTGCTATGAGCAGGACACCAAGCAAAGATGCCTCTGAAGGGGGATGTGGGGACTGAGCTCCGCTCAGGGTTCCTCAAGGCACTGCAGGGCCTGGTATGGAAAAGCATCCTCCCTGGGAAGGAAACCTTTTTCCTCGTGCAGCTGTGCCGTCCGCTTGCCAAGCCTGCCCTCAGGGGCTGCTCCTGCTAACGCACTTAGTGCAGTGGCGCTCTGGCAGCCGAACAGTGTGGTGGGCAATGCACAGTGGTGGTGGTGTTCACGGTAGGAAGAATTCTGGACCTCTTTTTTAGGCAATAAGAGTATCACGGGAGGATTTCGCTTACCACTACCAACCAAAAACTTGTCACTGCAAAAACTTGAAGAAACAGATGTTAACTGTAGGAAGCTTAGAAAATTCAAATCAATGTAAGTTCTCGTAAGTTCACAAACCTAATTTATAACCATTACGAACATTGCGGCATGTGTCTTTGCAGAGCTGCTTCTGTGCTGCTTTGAACTTTTCAAACAGAAACGAGATCTGACTGGGTACCCCACTGTTTTGTGACTTGCCCCCTCCGCAAGATATTTGAACAGCATTCCACATATTATGGAACAGTCGTCTATGATATTATATTTATACTTCAGTTCGCTATTGCATTATAAGATGCACCATGTATTTAATTTAACTGGTTCCCTATTGCTATTCATTTAGATTGTCTTCAGTATTTTTCATATCATAGCTACTACAGTTAACATTTGAAAGTATACTATGTTCATAAATTAACTGGTAGGTTATTTAAAAGTCAGTGTATTTTTATTACTTATTTAAGAGCATTTTGCAAAGTCTTTTGTCATACAGAAAAGAATTTTCATCAAGTGTTGTCTAAACCACTGTCATGCTAACAAGCTCTTTTGGTAACTGGGCTTTGTCCCAGCTCTAGGTCCCGTCCCTGAACATTTGATAAGATCGTGTCCACTTGCCTTGCACTTCCATAGCATTTGGAGTTTTGTACTGTATAGGTCCGCTGTGCTTTATAATAATTCCCTGTTTAGTTGCTCTCATTTGCTGAACTCTAAAGTTTGTGAGGGCAAAGGCAAGCCCATATGCCCTTTCTAGCCACCAAGTAAGTATATGGTGGGTTTTGAAAATAGTTAAACCCAGGTTTGAATGGATGCTTTAGGAGAAAATGAATAAGCAGAAGCTGAAAGTTGAAATACCAACAGATAGAGTTATCCTAAGGTCTCCTTCCCTTCACAGTCATAGTTAGTAATATGCTTCATAAAAATAGAAATGCAGGAGGCTTCACTTAGAGAGGGAAGCTGTAAGACCACTGGTCACTGTTTTGGCCTGGTGTGTATTTCTGTGAAGAGATAGATGGATGCCTAGAGAAGCTGTCGCATGAATTAGTTTCTTTTCTAGTCATCTCGTTTCAAAGCCAAGAAAGCCAAATCCTTGCCTTCCCACTCACTTGGGATAATTAAGATGAAAATAACAATTATATAACTCAAGCAGCAAAAAAGAAATTTTCAAGTGTAGCACCTTGAACATTGTGTTCACAAGGGGTGCTGTTATTCAAAGAATAAGAACCAGGTGGAAAATACATGCGAAGAAAGGAATTCCCCTTGCTCAAGCATCACAGAGTTTAACATGTCCCAACTCGAAACTGGAACAGGAGGGAATAAATGGGGGGTTGAGGAAAAAAGTGAGTACATTAAACATGAGTCAGATTACCCGTGGAACGCCTTTAGACGCCAGACCTCTTTCATTTCAGTGTTTGGAGGGTTTTTCTCTCACACACAGTGGGCGTTGGGGAAGCTATCATGTCTGGAGAGGTTATCATTTGCCCTCTTACAGTAGGCTAGGGTTGTAAAGATGCGGGATGGGAACAGTCCAGATCAGAGGTGGTAAAGCTATGGCACGCTCGCTGCGGCAGGCGCGCAGAGCCCCCTCTCAGCACGCAAGCCAAGTGTATGAGTTGTTTTTTCTAAACTGAAACCTTACTATTAATGTTTAATGGCGGTGTTGGCACTTCGCAATGAATAAGTGGGTTTGGGATTGCAGTCTGGACACTTGGTCTCTAAAAGTTTCGCCATCACTGGTCTAGATTAACCCTCACCTTCTCCTTTCGGTTCTCATTGGTGGCTTTATCATCTGATCAATGGAGTAACCGTTTGCAGGTTTAACTCATATATGAAAAGAAGCAAACACCAAAATACTGGTAATTGTGTGTTCCTGCAACGTAACATAGTAGTAGCTCACTATGTATTTCTTTTAAAAAGACTAAATTGAGATACATTCTGTAGAGTCCAAGAGTATTATTTAAAAAATATAAAAATTTTACCTTCATGTACACTTACAGGTCAGTTTATATAAAATACAAGCACTTCCTTATAAGAAGAATGGTCATGTCAGTACTTTTGAGTACCTTAAAGAAGAAATTTAGGAATCCCAGGTGATCTTTATTTTGCATACTATAAAGCATTGGCATTCATAGCATGCTTAGATTTGTATGGGGCTCCTATTTCTTTTACTGTGTGTGTGTGTGTGTGTGTGTGTGTGTGTGTGTGTGTGTGTGTGTGTTTTACTGGAAATTGAACCCAACCAGGGGCACTGTACTACTGAGCTACATTTCCAGCCCTTTTAATATTTTATTCTGAGACAGGATAGTACCAAATTGCCCAGGTTGGCCTTGAACCTGTGATCCCCAACCTCATCAGTCTCAGTAGCTGGGATTACAGACGTGTACCATGAGGCCTGGCTATCGGTTGTTCTTTTTAACAGGTGCACCAGTAGCCATTTATTTACAAAAGAGAATTTCTTTGATAAATTTATATAACCCCCTTCCCAGGTATATATAGCTTTCTCCCTTCCCAGGTATATATAGCTTTGAAGCAACAAACCAAACCTTCTGCTTCCTAGCCATATTTTTTATAATTGTATGTTATACATTTATATGCTAGTGACTTTATTTTTTTATTTTAAAGAGAATAATAAAAAAAGAACAATAGCAAAACACCAACATAGACAAAAATAAAACAAAGCAAAAACAATGCAAATGGTACAGGGTTTGAGAACAAAACGATAGGAATTGACAGTGGCTGATATATCACAAATTGTTATCTTCAGTGTAGTTGCTTAGATTACCATATAGAGGCCATTTATTTGAACTGGAATTTTCTTCCATTGGACAGATATTGCAGAACTGTGCCCAGTAGCGGGATTGAGGCAAAATGACATTTAATGAAATGCTCATATAAATTTTGTGCCAAAATCAAAAGTAGGACCTAAGCTATAGAGTTTCTAGTTATATTTCTGTGCTATGGCTGCCCTAATAGCAATTAATTAACAATTTTTTGTGTGACTCTACTAATAAAATGATTGAATGTATAAGGGGTTGGACATCATTGTTAACAATACCTCTGAAGCACTTGAAAATATCACTAAACAACGATAAGCTATTGTAAGTTTTAGCTCTGTATCATTTTCCATTAATAGAAATCTCACCGTAAGGTGTGTTCTGTGAATGCCAAAAACTTGTCTCCATCTCTACTGAGTCATGTGCTTTGCTGTACTCTCCCCTCTGTGTAGCATCAGTTGACTTCTGCATCGGTGTCATGCAAGATCACAAGTAACATGTTCAAGGTGATAGGAACCATGGTTGTGTCTAAAGGAATATGTCCCCAGAGGTAACTCTCTGAACAAAATGTCAAGAAGATTATATGTGTGTGTATAACAGTTTTTTCTTAGCAGTTCACTTTCATCGCACTCATTATTACCTGAGATAGCCAAAGACGGAAAAGCAAAGAGAATGGAGATTATGGAATTTGAAATTATGACTGAGAAATACAGAGTCTTGTCTTCATGCCGTAACTTTATAGATTTGGAATTTGCTCATAAATGTCACCTTTATACTATCCTGATCTAACTTTGGTTAGATTGTTTTGCTTACTAAACTGAAGTCTTAACATTAATTATTCAAGAAACAGAAGTGATTGTCATGCCAAAAAAACATGTTGTAGGCCATGCTGAGGTTGGAGGGTAAGCTGACAAGCAGGAGTGGCCTTAGCTGGGTCTCTCCCCTGTGAGGACACTTGCTGAGAACGTTTCTGAACGACTGTCACAGGTGGTCAGATAGGGAGAGGAAGGGGCCCTGGAGCCAGCACAGAGAGCTCCGATCGTCTCTGTGTAGTAAGAACACACACTCATCAACACCTGAATACTGTCTCCTGTTATTCATTGCATGTTGTCTAAAAGACGCAGGTAAAATCAAATAGTGAGAATGTAAGCAAAAGTCAGAGAAGCAACAATGCTATTTCAGTGTACAGCTACTGTGTTTGTTAACCTTATTTACTGAAAATAGTACTACTTATACCATGTGTTTATTGTGGCATTTATGATAAATACAACCTTTATCACTTTGAAAGTAAGTTAAAACTTCAAAGTAGCACTTTATTAATAAGCCTGTAATTCAAAACATACTTTTGTGATACATTGCAAACGTACCAAAAATAACACAATCGAGGTATATGTAGCTGCCATTAAGGGTAAATATTAACATTTTACCTCTTGTTAGATCCTAATCAAAAGGCTGTTTCCTCAAAATCAATACAATGTAATCAGTTTATGTTTTTTTTTTTTTTTTTTTTTTTTGTGGTGTTTTTGGTTTTTCTCTGGTACCAGGAACCGAACTCACGACCTTGTGCTTGCCAGGCAGGCGCTTTTGCCGCTGAGCTAAATCCTCAGCCCCCTAGTTTATGTTTTTAACCCACATAAAGGGTACAGATCATCATTTCACTGTTTTCATTTTTACCCCTAACAACAAGGAGCAGTCAGTGAACATTTGGTCTCATCTTCAAGATTGATTCAGTTTTTCTTAACTGTGAAATACCTGCTCATATTCTTCTTACATTTGTTTTCTATTGGGTTTTCCATTTCCTTTTCTTCCCATTTTTAGGAGCTCTTTATATATTTTGGACACCAGTCTTTTAGTTATTTTAATTGCATGCTTTTTAAGATTGCTTTTTTAGAATTATAAATTTTAGTGGAGACAAATTTATTCTGTTTTATTATGTGCTTTTTGTTTCCCATTGAAGCAGTTCTTCTCTAACATAACAAAGATAGTTTCATATATTGTCTTTTAATGGCTTTGCAATTTTATTTTTCACATTTCAGTCCTTATTCATCAAAGACTGGTTTCTGGGCCCTCTAATCTCTCCCAGTGGTTTATTTCTTTGCCTCTGCAGTTTTAATTGCTGTCACTTTTAGTAGTTATGGTAAAAATGAAAGAAAATATTTTGTGCTGAGATTGCTTAGGATTATGATCGCTATGTAATTTTTTCTTATATTTTGTAAATTTTGAGGTATGGAAACATTTTCAATTAAGCAAATTAGGTTAATATAAATAATTACTATAGAAAAAAAGAAACAGCTTAGTAGACCCACTGACCGGATAAGTGTCAATTGATCCTGATCATGTACCAGGCATTGTGTTCATACATAAGTATTGCAAGAAAAAACCTCATCAATAGTATCAAGTGTCCCCTTTGCTAGACTTGAAAATGAAGTGCTTAGAGGATTCATCCTTAGGCCTCTTCGACACACTGCTGTGTTCTTCATGATTACCCTGTACCGCCTTGCCGTGTAGACTGCTCTGTCTAGACAGAAACACAAAGGTCCCACTGCCTTCCAGCTGGGCGGCTTCACATTGCACTGTAACGCCTTCGAGCCTGAGCCTCCTCACTTCTTCTTCACCTCTAGCGACTTCTCTCCCTATTCTTTTTCAGCCCTCAGCCCCATAACCATGTGGCCTCATCATCACCCAGAGTTGTTCTGTTTCTAAAACACTATATTCAAATACCTCGTTCTCTACGCTGTCTGCAGCCTCCTGCTCCCTGGCCATCTGCGAGCTAATCAGGCCAATTTCTATGGCCCAACATGTGAGCTAATCTTTTTGCCAGTGCCTAGTCGCTCATGGCAGACCTTTGAGAGCTTTCAGTGACACTGCGGTGCTCAAGCCATAGGTTTGCCACCACCGGTCTAGACCAAGCTGCCCTGACGTAGATTGATGCCTTCTTAAATGTGTTGCCGATAGGTCCCCTTCTCTATGTCTGGCTGATCTCTGCTCTACATTAGTTCTCACTTTGAATCTGTTTTCTTTGAAGCTTCTGATCTTGCTGGTCTTGGTGTCCATGCTCAGTGCTTCCACAGCAACTTGGCTGTCCTGCCACAGAATGATCAGAGTGTGAGGACCCGTGAAGCTCTCTGTCTGCTATAAGGCATAATCTCTGAGGAAGAGTGCTCTATGACTTAGCATTGCATCTCAGATACCTAGAGTGCTTCATGATCAAATCCAACATCCCAGAGGTAGTCAAGGCACTGATGAAACTCGTAGAAGAAGATTTTAAACATCTGTGTACTCTAAAACATGGTGTCCAAGGGAAGATGCTTGTAACTTTCAAACCGATTTCAAACCTATTATTTCAGCTTTGTGGAAAATCATGTCTATAGGTAAAATTTAACAGAAACAAGATGTGTATTTTATGGACATCTTTCTATTTGGGAGCTAGAAAAAAAAAATACCAATTTGGAAGTCTGTGGTGGCGCATGGCTGTAATTCTAGCACTCAGGAGGCTGAGGCAGGAGGATCATTGCAAGTTCAAGACCAGCCTGGGCTACAAAGTGAGCTCAAGGCCAGCCTGAACTGCACAGCAAGATCCTGTCTCCAAAAGACAAAAAAAACCTAAAACTCTGAAATGGAAGTGTGTGGGGAGACTGGCACGTCTGATAGACAAGAAAAATGGCATATGAGTGCATCTATTAGAGGAAATGCTCTCTGCACATTGCTTAGAATGTGAGAAATAATGCACACCTTCAGTTGCCCAGGTGAACAGTCTGGACTTTTATAAAATTGTGTTTAATTTCCCTTTGGTTGTGTAGTTAAACATAGTAAAACAGTGGAGTCACACTTTATATTTCTTAGTGGTTAAGCCGAAGTGATTTTAGAAACAAATGTCTTAACTTCTCAAATCTTTTGAAGATAATAGGGAAAAGAAACAGTAGGTTGTCTCACAAGTGTAGGCTTAAAAATTCACATTAGTCTCTCATAAAATAAAAATTTCTCCTTATAATTAAATCGTTCATTGTACCGATTTTTAAAATCATATGCCTAGCATTGTGCTAGGGGTTAGCAAAACAAATATCAATGAATTAGTCTGTAAAGATAAAGAATTATTTTGTGATTTTTTTTTAAACAGGGTAAAATATATTTTTGTTATATAGAGGTAATTTTTTTTTTACAGAAGAGAAAAGAGGAATTCTAAAGTACTGCAAATTCAGTTTGTATTCCAAGGAATTTTTCAAGTATATGCACGTGTTCAAGAACAATCCAAAGAGATCAGAAAAATATTTAGAAGATAAATATATAATTTTAGAAGATCATTGATTCAATGAACTGATGATTCTTTATCAGCATAAAACTACCTTGTGTCACTAATTCAATACTGAATAAATTACTTTGATCAATATAATTTTCACTGGTAAAAATTTAACTGCTTTGGGTAAGAATTTTTAAATATTATTAAAAGAAGGCAATTTTGGTTTTGAAAATTTGCCACATAATACTTGCCAAAGTCAGTTAAAAGCACAGGCTTTAACTACAGTTTGCTCAAGAGAACATAAAATAAAATTCTCTGCAGTTAGGCAGGGGAAAAAAACTCCTACAATTGTCTTCTCCATTTTCTCAAAAGATTTACATTAGTATAACAAATTTTGAAAATTGGTTGCTACCATAACAGAGATTCAAACAAAAGTTCTTGTCTTTTAATTTTAATTTTCCAATATTTTGGAAAAAAAATTTTAGCTATTAAGTACAAAACCTTTTTCCTCCTTTTTCTTCTTATATTGTATCATGTATTACTATTCTTGATAACAAACTTTAATTCTAAGTGCTGTAGAATATTACAATACTTTAAAATTAACTAGAATAGAAGAAAATGTTAGTGCCGTTACACTTGTAATGTTTCAATATAATATGTAGATAATGAATTTAAAAGTAGGTCACTAAAGAATCAATTCTTCTGTGAGTCTTAATTCCTTTTTCAAAATTATAATCTTGGTTCTTTAAAATTATTTTATATATTTCTAATAAAAAGTGGAATATGATGGAAATTTTAAATTAATAAAACAAGAATGTGACCACTTTAAAAAGCCAAAATTAATATTTAAAAATCGACAGAATAATGGGAACACCAGGAATTGTCTTAAAGAAGCTGTTTTTTTTTTTTTTTTGAGATTACAACACAGTACCAGTGAATTTTATCAAAATACAGCACATTTCTTCTACCATATCCATAAAAATCAGTTCCTATGTAAGTAGTAATGGAAGTCAACTAAAATGAGTTAAAATTTACAAAGAGTTGTTAAAGGCTATACAGTACAATAACCAATTGATAACATCTTGAAGGATGTACAATATTTGAGCTCACGTATTTTTAAAAGTGCAGTGTGTTTACTCTGACTAGAAAGTGAGTTCTTCTCACATTTTCACAAATCTTGTAGGTTGGTATTTCAACTAGTCTTATAAAAGTCTTAAAAATGAAAACATGAAAAATTCCTTAAATGTATTTCTTAGAAATTAAAAGTAAATGGAAGAACTGAATGTGGTTGTGATAAAGGGGTTAGACTCGTCTCACCTAAAGATAGTTATCGGTCCTCTATGGCACTTCTTTCTGGTTCAGATAACTATTCATTAATTCTTACTGTTGCATGTTACTCACATTTTACTTGATCACATACAACAAAACCAAAATTAATGGTTTAGATAAACAAAATTAACAAACCTATGTTATGAAACACTTGTAAGTTACAGTAACTAGAACAAAGGAAGTTGATGGTAAAACACTATTATTACATGGATACACTTAGAAGCCCTTTAAAGACTCTGAAGCCTCACGTTCACTTTTAATGCTACTTACAGGAAAAGCCTTTCGTTTAAAAACTTTTTCACTGGTAGGTCTCAAGGACGCATCCCTTGTTCTACAACTCTCCACCAAAAAAAAAGAACAAAACAGAAAGTTTTAAAAAATGCAACTCTCCACAGCAATTTTCTATCACTGTGCAGCTTCCCAGACTTGCTCCACAGGTACTCCGTGTTTTCTTTTATTTTACCAAAGAGGTTTAAGGTCCCACAAACATCAAGAGGCTTTCTTACGTCAGCACGTACTTATGGAATTTATTGGACAGTGAGTTACTAATTATGTAGTTTTGCTCCAAGTAGATATTTATGTGAAATATTCTTTGCTAAACAGAATTGCATCCACTTTTGGTCCACCTTCAGCGTACTTGAACCTTTCTGCTATGACTTCATTTATTACTTGGCACATAGTTAAATTATAGAAAACTGCCATTTTCATAATTCAAAAGTAGGCCACGCCAGCCAATTCCATGGTTCCACCCACGGTACTCAATGCACTTCTGTGAGGGGTGGACTCTGGAAAAGAATTAAATTAGCAAATTAGGAGAAGTTTTGTCCATTGTCCAGAAGAGTTTGTCTTAACTGAAGAGCAAGAAAAATGTCAGTGAAATTATCAGACTCAGAAAAGGTCATTTGGGATTCAGCAGGTTTTCATAGTGAAGGAAGTCAGTGAGAAATCAGTAGTTCGGTTTAGAATTTATGTACCACATTAGTATGTCCTGTGTTATATTCAGGTGCTTTTGTAAACTGTAATTGCACGAGAGCTTTGTGGCGAATGCCACTGATACTTCAATAAAAAAGGCAGAGCTGCAAGTTCTATTTCAGCATGTCTTTTCTAGGTACAACCCTGCCCTGCTGTCGCAACTATAACTGATTTCCAGATGATTCATAATTTCAGAGCACAATTTCTTACTATTTTAGCATATGCAATTTTCTTTGTAGTCATAGTTTATATTTTAATAAATACTTTTATATGTTTATTATACCCTTAAAATGTAGGTGCCACTTCATTATTACTTTTTAGATTAGAAGGAAGTGTATATGTAACCATTTAAGTACCTTATTATGTTAACATTTGAACAAGCTGAAGTCATAACATAATTTTGATATTTAAGGATGACGAAAGAAGCTGTTTGCATAAGAAAAATATGGGAAGCCTAAAATGAGAGTGATAATTAGGCAAGTCATAAGGAAGATAAGGAAAGAAAAATAAGGAAGGTCAGGGAAGAAGTAATAGTTTTCCAGTTGTTGGGACAGGGAAAAATGAAGTTTTGAAGGACAAAGAAATACTCAAACCATTCCTTAAATCGGTATTCTACTCATATTTCAAATATGTTAAATTGAAAAATTGTAAATGACAAAAGCTTATGAGCAAATACAGTATCTTAAAATTTGAGTAATTCCAATCAACTTTGTAGGAAGGAGGCAGAATATATATGCTCAACATACTAATCCCAAGGATATAAAGAAGATATCTGTGAACTTCTCAGCATAGTCCTGAGGATCTATTGCTTCTTATAAAACTTAACATTCTGAAAATTTTGAATATGATTCTTTACCACTTTTGTTTGGAAAGAGTAATGATTTATTTACCAGATATTAAAATATGAAAAAAAATCATGAAAGACATGAATGACTTTTCTTTATTTTTTTTCCAACCAGAAATCTACACTTCCTAGATGATAGTACTGTTGGAAAGAATATAACATATGTGTTTAGCTGACCATATGCACCTGGATTTCATTTGTTTCACATGTTATGAAGTTATTTTACTAAATTATCCTAAGAATCCTTTCAATACTGACAATATTCCATACTAATATATAGCATTTCCATCATCAGGACAGTATTTTTTCAAAAATGAGCATGACTTCTGTTACCTTTCACTCTCATCATAGACAATGTTTAAAAAGAAACTATTCCTGAGAAAGGGCCAATTTTTTTACTCCATTTTAGGCAGTAGATGCTTAAGTAGATATGTTGGTTGTTGATCTTTGGCCTGAGTGAGAGTGAATTTAAAGGAAAACTTTACTACATTAAAGCACATTAAAGCTGGTCTCCCCCTATTAAACATAGCTGGTTCTTAGTTATAGTTATACATTCACTTTATTTTACACTGATGAATTTTATACTTTGCTCATGTATGAATCTATATTGTACATAAATGTTCTCATCGACACATTCTTTTTTCACTTCAGAAAAGGTTAAGGAGAAAAATAGTTACATAACCCCAGAGTTACCAGTTGGATATTGTAATGGTATTGTATCTTCAGAATTCCAAGTGGACTCATAAAAGATTTCAAAAACTGAACTGATTGAAATCCCTTCTAAGTTATTATTTTCAGTGCAATGCCATTTTAGTACCACAAACCACCATTTTATGAAGAGGACCTGCTGTTCTGTTTCTTTGTGTCCTGGGTCAGAAGTTTATTTTAGGAGACTCTTCAAGGGAAGGGTAAAGAGATTGCTTATTTATGTGCATTATCATGCAGATATTTGATAGCTGGCCTGTCACCTACAGGTTCCTTAGCTTCTTAAAAAAATCAGCACATCAAGGTGATGGTCCAGGGTTATTTGCTTTCTCTGAAACTTTGCCAGCCAAGAATACCAATTGCACGTGCTCTTCATTTTAACTTACAAATCAATAAACTGTCTGACTAAATCTGAATCTTTTGGGAGTGCATCTAAATATGCGTTCCTCTGTTCAAGCAGGTGTATCAGAGGAAAGAGAAGGTCAAAAGAAATGAGAATAGAGAAAAACAAGCAAACAACTGAGTATATAGGAAAAGTTGTTCTTTTCTTTGTTTCATTGTACATGATACAAGTCATCTTACAGCGTATTCAGGATGAGTGGAAGTTCTTAAGAAAATCATTAATTAAGGACTTTGAAGAGATATATTAGCATTTTTGCATATTGAAACTAATTTTAGGCAAAATTTTAGTTATGTGAAGAATTTTGATTGGAGTAAAAGCACAAATAATTGGAAACAATCTACAATCAAACTAGTTATATAGTGTCTAACTTACGTAGTACCTATCAAAACTGAATATTTTAAAATTTGATTTTTAAACTACTGTTTATCATACAAGTTTAGGAATACAAATATATAAAAAATGAAAAGAGGAAACTTGTAAAGAGATGACTACATGAATTACAGACCTACAATGTAGATTGGCTTGGCCAGATATACTTGCTCAGCATGCATACGCAGCTATAAGAAGGGTCAATGGAACTAAAAATAGTGAGCAAGTCCGGAACTGGACAGCGGAGAGATTTATCAGGGCTAGAAAATATAGTCCTATAGCCAGTGGCGGGGAACTCAGATTTACTTTCAAGTGCAGTGAGGAGCACCTTAAAATAGGAGATTGTTATTATATAACTTATATTTTGTAAAACTCCAGGCTTCTATGTGCAGAATGGTCAAGCATTGTAAGAACAGATGAGAGAAGGCCAGTTAGAAAGACAGTGTTCGAGCTGGAGCATAAAAAAGAAAATGAGAAGAAATGGTTTGTTTAGAGAGAAATTGTGGACATGTAATCAGGTTTGTGGCTGCTTGGATTTGGAAGGGTGGCCTTTGAGGGGAGGTGAGCAGTGGCTCTTCCTCTACAAAGTTCATTGAATTGAAGAATACAATCTTTGTCAACGAGGTGAGCAATCTGGAGTCTATAAACTCTGCACTAAGACCGTGTATAGAAAGGTGCTTGTGGTCTGGTACATACATTTTATATGAGCTGAAAAATAATTTGGGTTTAATAGGTGGTTTTAAAGCAGTAAGCTTGTATGTTTATAAAAGTGTGTGTAAGGGAATGCGACAGATGTGTGATTCCATTTGGGCAGCTACAGCAGAATACCGTACACTAGGTAGCTTATAAATAACAGAAATTTGTTTTTGATAGTTCCAGAGGCTGAGAAATCCAAAGTCAGGTGTCCGCTGATTCTGTGTCTGGTGAGCCCCCACTTCCTGCCTTGTAACCTGCTGTCCTCTGGGTCCTCACACTGCAGAAGGGGTGAGGGAGCTCCCCAGGGTCTACTATCAGGGCATTGACCTCATTCACCCAGCTTCATGCTTGAACCTAATCGCTTCCCAAAAGGACCACCATCTAATGCCATCAGATTGAGAATTAGGGATGGGCTGGGGATTTAGGTCAGCAGCACAATGCCTGCCTGGCAAGCGCAAGGTCGTGAGTTCGATTCCCGGTACCGGAAAAAAACAGAAAGAAACCTCATGTGGATGGGGAGAGGCTCATATTCAGACCATAGCAGGAGTGAGAGTTGAGCTTCAAGGAGTGACAGGCAAGACCACATTTTATTGTTCTGTCCCATGAGTATGGTGCAGGATGGGTGTGTAGACAGTAGCAGTATACGCCGTGAAGAAAGGGCCACCCATGAGTGAGAACTTTACCTGTTCAGTACATTTCAAATAATTCAGCAGAATTCGTGTAGGACTGAAGTAACGAAATGGGCAAGATCCTGCAGGCTGCATATTACACATTTTAAATTTTGTCCTTTGCTTTCATACGTGCATGTCCTATGTATGTATGTCGTTTTTCGTGTCACCTTGTTCCAGACTCAGAATCTTCATGTTTACAGTTGACCGTTAACCCCCACCATGGCCCTTTCCTCCGGTCTGCAGCCTGGTCCGCTCACTTTCCTATACAGCAGTGTGGCCAACCTCAGCGGGCTGTTTGCCTCACTGGGAACTCTGAAAGGTTCGCCATGGCTGCTGTAAAGAAATTCTTCTCACTTATTCGCCCCAAATTTCCTAGTCAGTCGATAGTCCAGTGTTTATTTTCTAAGTGCTTCTTTATAACACTTATGCCTAATCCTACCACATTTTCCTGCTCCCTTTGTGATTTTCTTCTCTTCTAAAGTACAAGGTTTATGAGGACGGACATGTGTAGCCTTATTTATAGCTGTATTCCCAGTACCTGCATATAAATGATATGTAAATATTTGTTGAATAAACACATAGCCCATAGAACAAAGAAAGAAAACTAGGTTATTGCAAAGTGCCCTTAATGGTTTGCTTTTACTCTGTCCTTACCCCTCGGATGCCTTCCGTGACTGAGACGTTAAAGTTTCATTTTGATTGTAGGATAGTAACCAGGCCTCCTTGCCTTTGAGGTAGGAGGGTCCATGCTAGGATAGTAATTATACCAGCCCAGGGACCTCCGCAGTCACTCTGGATCTTGGTGCTTTCCATGAAACAGGTTTTAAGGAAATTTTCCTGGACCAACAGTTTGGAAACGAGTAACCCCAGTCCTCTTTTCTTCTTAGGAAGCAGCAGTGCTTCGGCTCCCTGCAGACCTAGGTATTTGCTTCTTGTCTTCCTGTTCTATGAAAGTACATCTAATGGTCTGCCTTACCCTCCAGGAGGAGCTGAGCATTTCGCCACGCCTTTGCCTCAGCCCCTGCCGTCTCACATGCAGCCTATCCACTGCAATTGGTTTCATCCTCTTCCCTGAAACATTGGGTGGGTTAGAAGCATAGGTGATGTGGTTTAAATTACCAAACTTTATGTGGTTAGTGCTCCATTTGGCCACCTGTCCTCAGATCCGTGGGGCTGCATGTGGGTGCGTCAGGACTGAGAGTTCTGTGTATTGCCAGTAGAGTTGTTTTTGATTAAGCTGAAGATTGTTGAGGCTCTTTCTTAGAAACAGACCTAGGAGTTACTGTGTTTCTGCTAGAACTGAGTTGATCTTGAGGAGTTCTCAGTGTTTCACCACTGGGAGGAGAGTTCTGGCCTTCCTTTTCTGCTTCCCAAGGTAGTACTAGACCCCAACAGGGATTCAGACTGCACTGAAATGTGCATCATTTTGTCAAGAAGTGTCTGCTGTGATGAGGCCTCCTTCCCTGTAGGTTACACAGAATAATTAACCTCCAGCAAGGGGACTGAACTAGGAGTCAGACGTAGCGTCCTGGTTCAATTTCTATTTCTGACTAGCCGTTTGACTTCAGGTTATTTATTTGCCATTCTGTTCTTAATTTTATAAAGTGGAATACTAGGTAGTTAAATGAGTTAATGTATCAGTCACCTGTTCCTCACTCGGACCAAACACCTGACTTACTCAGCGTAGAGGAGGAAAAGTTAAACTCAGCTCCTGGTTTCAGACCTTTGTGTCTAATCGGCTGGCTGCAAGGCAGAGTCACTGCAGAGGGACGCGGTAGAGCAAGCTGCTTGCTTTGTGGCAGCCAGGAAGCAGGGCGGAAGGGAGGAGCCCAGAGAGGACGAGCCAGGGACAGGTATAGGACGGGAGGAGGTCACGCCTCCAGGACCCACACAGACACACCCAGAAGTGTGCTTTACTGATCCCCAACGCAGCTCTCAAGCCAGTCGAGCTGGCAGCCCAGCTCAGCCGACACTGATGATCTCCTTATCTGAAGTTGTGTGTCTTGCCTTCTTTTCTATCTTTGAAGAAGAGGATGAGATGGTCCAGGGCTGTGCTTCTCCAACTGGATTCCTCACATTCCTAGGCATGGTCATTTACTAGGGGATCTTCCAGATGCGTGGTGTCTCCTCTAGAGCTTTGATCTTAAGTAAAGATTTTATAGAGATGTTATGTTTCACTAAAATGTACGTACATGATACAATAAAATGTTAAATTTGCATGAATATGAAATTTTATAGTTCTTTCATAATTGGTAGCCTATAAAAATTTTTAATAGATTAAAAAGAGACTTCCAAAGGCATTATTAAAACTTTCCCCGATTCACTCATACTCTGCAAGCCAGTGCCAAAGAGGGCCTAGTCAGTGCCTATGAAGTTGGCGAAAGGCGTCTATGCCTGCTCTCTGTTATTACGTGAGCAATGTCTCTTTCCTGTAT
The DNA here is from genome assembly GCF_000276665.1 of Chinchilla lanigera. Taxonomy (NCBI): domain Eukaryota; kingdom Metazoa; phylum Chordata; class Mammalia; order Rodentia; family Chinchillidae; genus Chinchilla; species Chinchilla lanigera. The sequence continues at coordinate 11,391,080 of NW_004955435.1, read as the reverse complement.
TTGACTCATCGCTGTTTATAGAAGTAAAGTAGACTTCTCCGGGTGAGAATGTTTAAACATCATTGATGGGAAGTGTTCCCTTTCGAACAATTAGTTCTCTAGTCTGTTTTTCACCAAACTGCTTCTGCGGTAGCAGATGGTTTCCACTCGGAGACTCTGCTCCTCTAGGAAGTCCGGCAAGCGTGGGAAAGAGCAGCGCTTTCTTGGAAAGAGTCTTTTCTGATGTGACGGGCACGGGAAACCCAGCATCCGAGGCACTTAGCCTGGCTGTCAGGACTTGAGATTGTGGACTTGGATGAGGAAGGGCCTAGATTTTCATTTAAAGCGGGTGTGTTTTTGGTCGGATGCCAGATAGCATGTCACTGTAATTTTCTCAAAAGCAACTCTGGTCACACTGGATGTTGGTCAGAGTGCTCTGTACGTGCACCTACAGGAGTGAGATTCTGAAACCCAACCATAGCCTGGAAGTAACATCCGGGAAACTTGTATAAAAAAATAAATACACGTATCGGTATCTTATTAAACAAAATTTTCTAAAATGTTTATGGCTAGGAATATCTTTTCAGAGCTACCACTGCCCGAGATGCCCTGCCCATATGTATTGTGGCTTTAACATTCCCTGTCTGTCTATTCATGGGCCGAATAAAGGCTGGCTGAGGGCGGGAGCCTTGCCCCTGCCCTGTCCTGAAGCGGCCATGCCCAGCACTGTGGGGTACCCGAGTCGCAGTCAGTGAGTGAATGAAGATGTTATGCTTGTGATCAGTTTCCCAAGATAAACCAACCTCCAACATTTTGTAAAACTAATTATTTTTTAATATGGCTGTGTTTAGATTTTAAATTACACCCCAGAGGTGAAAGGCCAGCACATTACTGACAGCCCATTTATCTCACAGGCAGCACCATCCTCTAAATTATTGCCCCAGGGAAGCCCATTGCATTAGGGCAGTAATATCAACATTGTTCATAGATACTAATCTATATTGTGGCAGTCACTCTTCTTGTCGGGCTTAGAAGACACAGTGACTGATACTGGTACCAGCCACTGTTACGTTCACTGAAGTCTGAAGGATTTAAATTACAATTATTAGTGTAACGGTTTATATCTGGCAAAATTTCCAATGAGGTTTAACCTTCTATTAATATAAAAATGTTAATAACATTTAAAAACAGTTAGAAAACTCTTAGTGGTATTGAAATCATATTTGAAAGGAAATCTTATTACCTGTAGCCCTATTAAAAACAATTTGTATATTTTCTTGAAACTTTGGCATTCCACATACTTATATGTGACTTTAATTTTACTTAACCGAACTCTGACTGTTTCTGAAGTATAATTATCACTGTAATATTGCCATTTCTTCTGGATGTTAATCTTTCATGCGTAAGGGAGACTTGGGGACTTTGTCTGATTTAATACCCAAGGACAATTACCAGTATGAATACAAATTAAAGGGCAAAATTGTCCCCAAGCTAAAGTTTAAGAGTATAGTTAGGTGTACAACAGAGCATTTGTCATAGGGAATAAAACAAGCCAAAACCACTAACCATCTGGCAAGAGATCTAATTTTCTCTGAGCCATTTTAATCATTATTCCCTTAGATAAAGATAATTGACTATATAAAGTTTCAGGAATTTCCAAGATTACCCAAATATATATGTAGAAATTACATATCACTTTTCATTTAATGCTGAGGTTATGAGAATAGTTGCAATATAGATAAGACTTGGTAGCAGAGCTGTAATTATACCCACACATCCACTGTAAGTGTGGTGGGGCAGAAATAAAACTAGTCCTAAGTCTGTGTTTTCCCAAGAAGAAGGAAGCAGCTTTCTGCGATGAGCTATGAATTTATAATATAATGAAATACATAGTTTTGGTCATTTAAAAAAGATAACCTTTGCTACTTATTTCTGATTAATTAGTGTCAGTGAAGAAAACTGCACTTCTACATTTACAGTTTATGCTATTTTTGCATCTCAGAATGCCTTGAAGTATGGATAGCCAAGGGAAAAAAATGAAATTTTTTTAAAGAACTAGGGATTTTCAGTCTGAACAAATTTTGAAACTGTGATCTACAGCAGGGAGATCTGACTTCTTCAGCATAATTCCAGATGGAAGGAGGCAGGTCAGTGGAGAGAGGTTATACACACACACAACGTTTTAAGTGGGTTTCAGGGAAACCTTGTTAATAAGTGCCATGATGACTGGCTTGTCATGGGGACACGGAGTGAATGTTCTATCCTAGCCATTTTTAAGCAGAGGTTAAAGCCGTCAGGCATATATTACAAGGGGAGAGGAAAACCTGCACTAAATCCACAATAAATGGCTGTTCAAAATATGAGCATCAGTACATTTAATTTATTCTCTGTTCTTGGTCTCATTTGTGAAGTGAGATGCCTGCTGTGGCGGTAGAGTGTGTGAAGTGCTACATTGATGGTTGAGTGCTGGTGTGAAACAGCAGCACTTTCTTCTTACTTTAATTGCATTTTAAATCTTGGTTAATGTGATTATGTTCACAGAGATGTTCGCGTTCCTTTTTTATGAAGGAAGGAACGCAAAGGGGCCTCGTGCAGAGCAACCATTCATCCCACCGGTGTTATAGCACACCGCCTATGTGCTAGAATCAGGACCAAGAAGCAAAGTATCAGAATTCAGCTCTGCCCTTCTTTCATTCTTTTTATTCTTTCATCTATATAACCTTTCATCTATATAACCTTCATGTATATAACCAAAAGCAAATCATACTCAAATGAGTGTTTAGTAAACACTGCACTTTCCAAGTTGCTTGTGGGTGATTTGAGGCTAATTACAATGTCCTCTTGGCTGTTACCTAGGTTAAGCCACAATGCTTCACAAGGATCACACATTTTTTGTTTTAGGAAGGAGATTAGCAACATACCTATGTTAGTGTGCGCTGCTAAGGATAACTACAGAAGACAGAGTAAATGCAAAATAAGGATAAGTAGAACTATCAAATCAAAGTCCATCATTGCTACTTTGCAGCATGCATCTGATTTCTTACGAGATTATAATAATAATAATATATGTACACTTTTCCATCTTAACTGTTATGATTTTACGAGGCCATGTGTGGAAACGTTCCAGTCCATCTAAAAAGATAGGAGCAGCATTCACCTGCCTGTGTGCTTGACATCCTACAGCTTCACGTGCAGCCTGGGCATTTCCATGTTATAATCTCTAATACATACCTGGGCAAGGAAGTGTCCTCAAAGTTAAAATCTTCCTAAACATTCTATGAATTTTCAATTATTTCTTCTTGAGTGCAACTAACTTGGGCGTGTTGAAAAAACTTTACCGGTCATGGTATATGCGGCCATGTGAGCTATTTCGTGTTTAAAGACTCTTCTTTCTTGCCTTCGTTCTCTATTTAAAAATTGACCTAAAACCAAAATTGCGCAAGGAGACTGACAGATGAAATACATTCCATGCCCTAGAAATACTCAGTAAAATGGAGGCTAACCACAACTCTGACCCCTAACCATGGAAAAACGGCCGTGCAGACCAGAACTCTGAACAGTTCTGCTTTGTCCTCTTTCATCTCTTGAGTTTTTAAGTCGGTTGTCCTGTGTATGGAAGAAAAAGTCTAATAAAGGTCCTCTGTGCCAAGGTCCTCTTGTCAGCTGCTGTTTGGAGGAAGGGCAAGTCTGCCGTCAGTGAGAGGGAGCCACTTGTAATATCAGCAAGGAAATGTTCCACGGAGGATGTGGGGTAAAGTCATCCCTCCAGGGTCAGTGATGCAAGAACTGGAAACGGGAGAGCGGCAATCACAGCACACCTCCCCAGACACCGCTGCTGAATTGGGGTGAACGGCGCAGTGGTTGGCAGTCCTCTGCCTTGCGATCCACTGGATTGATGAGGAAGAGCTGAGTGTGACTTCCAGTCTTCTTTGTAGCAACGCCCCAGGGGGTGTTGAAAGAACTTTGAAGACCTTATTGATTTTTTGCTGGAGCATGTCATGAAGCTATCAAGGTCCTTTCTAGGTAACTCAGAGCTCTAGAACCAGATGAGTGGTTCGTCCTCTTTTCTTTGCTTCGTGGCGCCCTGCGATCCTGTCACCACAGTCAGTCGTCAGAATAGAAATTCCTGAAGTGTGCTAAGCAATGGCACAAGTCCCTCCGTGGGCAGCAAATACTGTGCTTTTAGGTGATCTGTCTCTTAGGAGGGGGCAGTCTCACTCCTGAATGAAAAAGTGGCTGTGACGTTGTCCGTTTGTGACCAGTATGGGTGCAATTAGGCCTGTGTGCAATTGAAGCTACTGTTCTTAAAAACGAAATATTGAACTGAGGCCTTCATTGCACATTCAGAGAACTACCAAGAGAAGGGGTGGATCTGGATTTCAAATATTGTTGATGCTATTGCCTCAGACGTATTCCTTTTATTGGGTCTGTTTTGCAAGCCTAAATTTGAGCCTGAAGAGCTTCTCCATATAAATGTCTTCAGTATTGCGGTGGCGCATCCATCACCGTTTTGCTTTTGAATTACAAAGATAACCTTAAGATATGAGCCTTATACTGGTCAGTGTGCTACATACACAGAAAGGGTGAGCCTCCTTAGTGATGAAATCAGCCGGTGCCCAAGAGGAAAGTAACAGGCAGAAAGGATAGAGTTGATGAAAAAATTGATTCTTTTCCATTAAACTGTACGTGATGTGTTTTATATGAAGCAGGCGTCAGCTGAAAGAGAAATATTTTTTCAACTAAAAAGAGATTGGAGGCAAGGAGAGGAAAAATACGTAAGGGATCAGGGGATAAATACGTGTCTTACTGCATTACCATCTCAAATAATAAAAAAGCTGAAAAGCATTCCATTGGAATTACTTCAGATGTCTACTTGGACCAGGTGTGATTAAAACTTTTTAATGTTAATAATAATAACTGTTTTTTTTTATAGACTTCACACATCATTGCTTTCCCAGCTCTAAAGCTTGTGTTGCTTATTTTCAGGTTTGCCAAAAATGCAGGTCATTAGGAACTATACTGGAACACCACCCCCAGCTCTTCATGAAGGACCCCCGCTACATATCCAGGCAGGGGATACTGTTGAACTTCTGAGAGGAGACGCACACAGTGTGTTTTGGCAGGTACAGTCCAAGTTATTATTTTTCTTTTTAATGGATGACTTATTATAGCACAAAAATAAAAGTTCTGGTCTTTAGAACACTGATTAAATGCTTTCAGATTCAGAGTCTTACATGATGGGGGGGTGTTTTTTATTATTACCCTTCCCCGTATGTAGCATGCCGAAATGGCAATGATCGTTAGAATGCTAAAGAAAAAGTATCAGTGCTGTGAGTCATAATTATCATTTTTATTAAAATTTCATACTTTGCCAGAGCATCTTTTTCTGAATCTAGTACCTGTGGGTATGATCTCATTTGCATGGCTTTAGTATATTAACAATTCACTTCAGGGAAACTACCTAATTAGCTTGCTGGTGGTGCTTTTGGCCATATTTGACTTCTTGCCTACCAACAGTACCTGAAGTTCTCAGAGGTAATCTAGATATTATTCATCAAATAGAAGAAATGTAAAAAAGTAAATGATTATGTTAATTTTGCCGGTGATAAAGTCTCTCTTGACCAGTAAGCCTATAGTTGATTTAAGCATTCTTAAAATGGAGATAAATATGGTATTATGTTAGGATTTGATAAAGCTGAGTAACAAAACACTGCTGTTCATTAAATAATTCTCTATTTTCTAGCATATGTTAGAACTATTTTCCAGAAAAATTAGAAGATTTGTTAAATATCCATTGTGCACTGAGGAAAAAGTAGGTGAAGATCGGCAGAATGATTGGCACATGAATGAGATGGCATGAGGGTAAAAGGGAGAGACAGCACAAGACTGTAGGATACCATGACTTACACACTTTATTTGCTTAGTACTACTGTCCTGTCTGCTGTCTTGTTATGTAAGATGCTCCTGGCTGGAACGTGAATGCCCGACCACCATTTCAACAGCTGGAGCCAAAGACATTTCTAGCGCCTCAACATTGTTCTTATGTGTACTGCTCCTCTCAGACCCCATCTTTCTCTGAAAGAAAGAGAAAGAATAATACTGAATTCTACACTCTCAAATCTGCCGGCCTAACTACAGAGCATGCTTGCATTTCTACTCATAATGTTTCTCTTACTCGAGAGTTGGCTTTATTCTTGAATTTTCCATCCCAAATTTTCAAGTTCATTCTCTACCCTGATGTCTTTCTGTAGCTTATAAATATATTCAAACTGTTCTCATCTTAAAGCACATATAACTCAGCCTTCTTCTGGTTCTGTGAGGATCCCTCATCTCCTCCAAAGCTAAGCTTGTTCAGGAGGTGGTTTGTGCTCAGGTTCTTCCCTCTGATTCACATAGAACCTACTTTTCTGTAGAAACAACTGTTACTGGATCAGTAGTGCCACTTTTTAAAAGCAATTTTGAGATATACAAAAACTTGTTTATATATGCACTATACTGTATGATAAATTTTGACCAGTGTGTATACCAGTGAAGCCATTACTACAATCAAGATAACGAACATCCATCCGTCCCATTTTTCTCTGTCCCATGTTAGCCCTCCCTCTGGCCCTTACCAGTGCCCACACGTCCGACCCTGAGACAGTTGTTCTGCTTTCAGTCTGTGGAGGAGTTTTCCCTGTTTAGAATTTTGTATACTGTGTCAAATAGTATTTATTCTTTTTATGTCTTTCAGTCAACATGATTATCCTACGGTTTAGCCCTGCTGCTGTGTGTAGTGTTAGTTCTTTTTATTGCTGATTATCTAGCCCGATTTGTTTACCCATTAGCTTGTTGATGAACTGCTTGATGCTGTCAGTTTTTGACTACTGCAAATAAAGCTTTTATGAACATTCAGTAAAGTCTTTATATGAACGCATACTTTCATTTTTCTTATGTAAATATTAAGGGGGGAATGAGTGGATCATACCTAGATACACAATTAAATTTTGAGAAATTATCAAACTGTTTTTCAAATTCGCTGCACCATGTTACCTTTCTACCAGCTAAATAGAATTCTAGGTGCTCCATAAGTTTGCCAACACTATGTAATGTCAGTCTTTTTTTTTTTTTTTCATTTTAACAGATACATAGTTGTATCTCTATGGTATTGATTTGCATTTTCCTAACAGCTAATAATGGTGAGCATCTTCACATGCGTATTACCATCCATGTACCTTCAATAGTGAAGTACTTATTCCAGTATTTAATGAAGGTTTTAATAAGTTATATTTTCGTATAATTGAATTTTGAGAGTTTTTATATATTTTGGGTACCTGTCCTTTATCAAATAGGCCATTTCAACATATTTTCTTTTAATCTGTAGCTTGTATTTTTATTCTCATAATAATGCTATACATAGAAGTATTTTTTTTTGGTATGGTCTGATTTGTTAATGGATCATGCTGCAGTTATTATGAGGCATATTCTTGGCTTATTCCTGATATGAAGGGAGAACATTAAGTCCTTTAGTATTAAGTATGATGTTAGCAGTAGTTTAATAGATGGCCTTTATTAACTTCAAGACTTTTCTAGTTCTAGCTTGCTGAGAGTTTTTATCAGTTGATGGTGTTGGATTTTGTCATTTGAAATGATTATTTTTTTAGTTTACTAAATGGTGAATTTAATTGATTCTCATATATTAAAACAATCTTGCTTTCCTGGGATAAGTCCCAGTTGGTAACAACACAATATTATCATGTGTATTACTTCATTTTCTCGCAGTGTGTTTGTCTGGTTTGGATAATAATGTCATACTCAAAGAATGAATTGGATATTATTGCTTTCCTCTTCAGATTTGTGAATGAGATTTTCTAGAATTATTTTCTTCCTGGAAAGTTTCATAGAATTTACTAGAGAAGCTGTCTAGGACTTCAGTTTCCTTGTTAGAAACATTTCTTTAAACTACGAATTCAATGTATTTAGTAAATATAGAGCTATCTAGATTATCTGTTTCTTCTTGAGTGAGTTTTAATAATTGCTGTTTCTCATGGAGTCCATGTATTTTGATTATATTTTCAAACTTAGCAGTCTAAAGTTGCCCATTGTATTCCTTCATTATCCCTTTAACGTCTGTAGTCTCAGTGGTTTTCTTGCTCTCATTCCCGATACTGGTAACGTGTGTCCTTGCGCCTCCGTGCACCCATCTGACTAGGCAGCTGTGAGTTTCATTGATCTGTCCAGGGAATCCGCTTTGCTGGTTGACTGGTTCTATTCTTTTTTTCCTATAGCATGATTTCTGCCTGGATCCTTATTGCTTCTCTTTAGCTCGGGTTTAATTTATTCTTCTTTTTCTATTGTCTTAAAGTTTTCTTTTTTTTCACATTGGTTTCAGTATTGTCCTATCTTTTTCTCATATAGGCAGTAAATTTCTCCATAAATTTCTAAATATACTACTTTTGCTACCTACGAAAATTCTGTCATGTTGTGCTTTCTTTTTTCAGTCAGTGCAAAGTGCTTTGTAATTTCCCTTTCCAAGTATGGTATGTAATTTTTAAACAATTTGACACTTTCCAAACATATCTCTATTCTTAATTTTTAAAATTAAATTTCTTTTTACCTGGTGCATAGAAACATAAAAATTATATATACAATATCTAATTAATATATAAAATTAATATAATTAATTAATAAAAATTAATAAATATTAACATGTGCTGTTTCCATGCATGCTATATTTTGTTTAAATCAGGATAGACATACCTGTTTCCTCATATGTTCTTAATTTCTAATTTAATTCCATAGCATGAGAATATATTTACATGACCTGAATCATTTTAAATTTATTGAGAATTATTTTATGGCCCCAAAAATGTTCTCTGATGATGAATGTTCTGTGTACTTGAAAACTGTGTATCCAACTTAACTTGCTCTTCAGGGGTGGATATTCTGCTAGTGTTACTTAGGGAAAAGCAGTTGATGGTGTTGTTCAAGTGTTCAGGGTCCTGCCTGACCGCTGACATAACCACTTGATCCATCCATCTTCTTATGGTCAAGCATGCAATTCTTGTGTATTAAATCTTCCTTCTCACGCACCCTTCTCCACACATTTAGTCATCTGCTGCTCGCACTGTATCTTCTAAATTGCTCTCATTGTATTTATTTTTCTCTACCTCCACTCTGAGATTTCTGTTGCACGCTATCCTGGGTTACCATCTGCCTGTCTCTTCAGGCACCTTCTAATGGATGTCCCCTCTGGAATTTATCCCCTACAGCCATCTCCCATACCACTTCAAATATAAGAGGTTTGTGTAATTTCTTATTGATGTCTTTCAGTGCCTTCTTTCTCACGACGCTGAATTCGCTTCTCTTATTTCTAATGGAGGTATTTGGCAATTTCAGAATCCTATCTTTTCCTATTTGTCTTGACTTTAGATCTCACCCGTACCTACTATTCCATGGTATTAACTTAGGGCCACTTATGTGAAATTTTGTCTCCTATCCACTCTATTCCCCCTACCCGTTATTAGGAAAAAATCATTTTTATAATAATAACAACAAAAGCAGCAACTGATATTCATTATACATTTTATGTACAAGGTTGAGTTCATGTGATGCTAATGAAAATTTTATAAAATAGACGGTTATTGTTTTCATTTTATATGGGAGCAAACTGGAATAAAATAAAATAAAATTTTCATTTTCTATATGAGGTTTAGTAGCCTCCTCACAGCCACCTAGTAACTTTGCAGAGCAGGGAATTAAACCTAGAAATCCCTGACCCCAAGTCCAAGCTTTTAACTACTATGTTCTACTGAAGCCCCTTCTGTAGTCATGCTATCTGTGGTTCATCTCACACTGCTCTCCTAAAGTTTCTGCTTTTCAAGGATGGGGAGCAGGGCTTTTGTGTTATATAAGGAGGTATGTTTCTTTATGCTAATTAAGGAGCCCAGTTTCATAGGTTTGATTCACCTCCATCAAATTTGTGTTTCAGTTTTGTATTTATGCCATGGGTTGGTAAGATGGTTCTTCAGCACAGCTTGATATTGGCGGGGGTGCTGGAACAGCAGTAAGCTTCAGAATGGCCTCATTTGCGGCACTGGCAGCAGGGCTGCCCTAGTCTGGGAATTCAGCGGACACCGTCTACTACACTGACTGCTTCAGTGACTCTTGAGTTTTCTGTACAGCATGGCGGTCTCAGGACAGTTAGACATCTTAACGGCCACTTCCTCCTTGGAGTGTAAAAGTAGATGCTGCCAGGTCTTTGTAAGCTTTATGTCCAGAACAGGGGCAGAACTGCTTCTGTAGCTTTCTAGAAGTAAAAACAGCTTTCTAGAAGTTCAAGCAGCTGAAGCAGGAGAGGGGATCATACTAACTTAGTAGCAGGAGGTCTGGTCCACTGGAGACCACCAAAATAACACTGTACCACAGACGGAGAACATTACTGAAGCTGTCTGAGCACTTCTACTCATAAGCTGATTTTTTTTTTTTTTGGTTTTTTTTTCTCCGGTACCGGGAACCGAACTCACGACCTTGCGCTTGCAAGGCAGGCGCTTTGCTGCTGAGCTAAATCCCCAGCCCCCCATAAGCTGATTTTTTTTTTTTTTTTTTTTTTTTTTTTTTT
>NW_004955435.1:11374473-11380401 GCF_000276665.1 Chinchilla lanigera | reverse complement strand
AGTAAAAGTTGATTTAAATTATACAGACCTTAAAGGAGTGATATACCTTATTTCAAAGGGCTGAAAGTTTATAGAAAAGAAATAGCAAAATGGCATAAGTCTTTTCTTTTCTTTTCTTTTCTTTTTTGGTTTTTCTCCGGTACCGGGAACCGAACTCACGACCTTGCGCTTGCCAGGCAGGCGCTTTGCCGCTGAGCTAAATCCCCAGCCCCCATAAGCTGATTTTGTAAGCAGTTCTCAAGGGCACTAAATGCTGGCCCATTTCTCACTGTAGGGAATGGGATAAGAGACAGTCAAGCTCAACCCGCGGTGTTGAAGATCTTGGTACATACAAGTAGTTCCCAAACTGAGATATATTTGAGTCACTCTGAAGGCTGCGGGAGTAGCCCAGTGGGAGTCCTAGAAACTTGCGCTCTGTGTGCCCAGAGACATTTAGCTTTAACACTGAGAGAATATTGGACCTCACATATTTTTAATCGGTTTTCCTTCCCAGTTTCATTTCCTGATACCTTGGATTTATAAAACTTAATTTTATTGACCATATTTTTGCTATCATAGGTTTAGATGGCACTTTCAATGTTTTTTCATAATGTTAGGAGATTCATTATTTCATTTATTTCTTGTACTACACATTGCTGAAAGTAGAACTCTAATTCCAGTTCCGTGACAACCAGTGCAGTACTCTTTTTACTACATTGTACTGGCCTCCTATTCTTTCTACAGAAAAAGAAAGACATTATTAATTGTCATTTCTTCTTCAACTGTCTGAAAACATGAAGTCAGGTGTAATGACTTTAAAAGTGCTCAAGGGAATTGTAGGAGAAATGAGATCTGATGAATGTCAAAATGTGTGTATATGGTCTTTGGCTTGGGGCAGGCTATCTAATGGTTAGGAACAAGAAAGGTTAATGTTTAGAACAGGGAAAAACAATTAGCACATTTATTTCAGATGAGCGAGTATGTATTGATTGAGTGCCACTTCTATACCCATCACTCAGACACTGGGCATGCTCCAATTATCAACTCTGGTCTGGTGTGACATTAGGTCTCCTGTATTTCAAAGAGCTCTTCATCTTGCTCACAGCTAGTAATACGTTTGAATTCTCAGACGTATGTTGAAAATTCATCTAATGTTTCAACATGGTTGTAACATGAGTCAGAACTGTCCTTTATGCACCTCTAAGCCAATAAAAAGATTTTTGGCTAGTAAACTCTTCTGTATTGAAAGGAACAGAGCAGAGTGAGAAATCCTAGATTCAAGTCATACATCTGTAGTCAAAAAGCTAATGCCTTTGGTCCGTTGATCACTATATCACGTAGTTCAAATGATACCTCAGGGAGGCTAGACCAGACATGCCCACCCCCTCACTGAACCCCCTGAGGTGGGCCTTCATTCATATCAGCCCACGACCCCATTTCCAGACCTTAGGAGAAATTTGGGCTCAGTTGAGCCCAGAAAAGACCTGAGTAGTTTGTACTGAAACCTAGACAAGTGTCATATGTGCCGTTAACTAGATAATTTGACTGGTCAGATTCCATGGTATTTGTGGCAGGATCCACAGCTCACTATTCAGTCATCAGTTGCAAATCAATGAACTTTATGCATTGGCTGTGATGATTTCCTAGTAAAAGGTATGCTTTCAAACACTTAGGGTATAATAAAAATTTACTTAGCATAAACTTTATATCGAACTTCATGTAGTTGTCTTTTCTAATTTAAAAAGCACTTCCTACCTTACACTCTTCCAGGGCTTTCCTGTTTAAAATGCTTTCTTTTTTCAGAGACTGGGCATAAAGAAAGTACATGCAGGAAAGCAGGCTGAGCCTGCTCTTACCCCATAGCAAGATCTACAGTGTCCTGTTTTTAAAACACTCTGAACAAAAATCTTTCCCTCTTGTTGTGGCTAACAATGTGGAGAATGTGTTGGTTGATCCTTTAAAGTTCTGTGTGTCTCTAGGCATGTTTACAGTGGCACCATGTGCATTAATTGCTGATATTAGTGTTTAAAACAAGAAAAACACCGCCTTTTGTTTTGTACCTGGAATCGAACTCAGGACCTCGTGCTGCCTGCAGGTGCTGTGGCGCTGAGCTATATCTCCAGCCCTGTTTATATCTTAAAATATCTGACTGCCCCACTGGGAGTTTTAAAAATTGCTTCTGAGAACATAGATGTTAAGCACCTCTTTTTGATCCCGTCCCTTCTTCCTTGAGATTGCACATAATTAGCACCAGAAGAATAAGTTGAAATGTTTTTCTTTCCTGTGCTAGAACTTAGGAAATTATAGCTTATTTTACTGAGTGTTATTGACTCTCCTGTCTTCCAGGGAAGTGACCTTAAACAGGTGGCTTATTTCGTGGGCCTCCATTTTAGTATTTGCAAAATCAACGTAACAACAATCACTGCATACAGAATACAACAAATAAAATACACAAAGGAGTTCTAGCACAGTGTTCATTAAAAAGTACCTTTTATTCTTCTGTCTATCCATCTAAATACTTTCAAAGTATCTACTGTGTGTTTGTCTGTGATTTGTATTGGAAGGATCAGAAACAAGGCAACCCAGTCTAACCTTATGGCTGCAGTAAGGAAAGATCTGAGGTCAGAATAGAGGAGGCACTTCAGTACATTTTGAGTTTCTTGTTTCATAAAAGTGTTTGTAAATCCTATTATTGAAAATACAAGGAGAGTTTAACCTATAGGTAAAATCTAAAATACTTCCTAGAATGCTTCAGCTGCTTCGCATTTGACTTTCAAAACTGTTTTATGTTAGTTAAGTGCTTTGGCCTGTTTTGAAATTTGTGACGTTATGCTTTCTAAATTGTTTTCTATTTTTTCAATTGAGTCACTTCACTCATTAGTGTAGAAAGTCAGATTTTTTTTGATAGACTGTCATGTTTTCTACATATTCTGTGTCCAGAGAATACAAATTACCCTCCACTCTTTATCTTTGAATAGCTATTAGACTAGTCTGTATTATTATTATAACAACAGTAATTTCTAATGCTATTGAAATGAGTGAGCTATCTGCATTTTCATTGTAAGTTCTTTCAAACAATGTATTGTCAATTGAGCTGTAAAAATGTACTTTGTTCAATCTTTGCATTGAAGGGATTCATTTTGGCAGCTTCTTTTCTTCTTTGTCTTCTTCTTTTTTTCCTTTCTCTTTCCTTGAAAGCTCTATAAAATTGTCTCCAAGTGAAATGAATACAAAATAGGAAATTGGTCATTTAGGGTCCATTTCCTAGCGCAGGTGTAAGGCGTAGACTCTTCCGAATGGAACAGCATATGCACGGGAACAGCTCTAACCGTGCCGTCAAATTGATGACGGGGAACCTGTTGCTTCTGAGTCCTGGTTACAGTGTGTGACCGCAAAGGCTTTCTGACTATTGAAAAGGTCTTCATGCTTTGTGGATGAGATTTGCGCATGTTAGAAGTTTTATTTTCTCAGAAAAGATACAGATTATACTTACCACAAGGAGGGACAGGGCGCATGAGAGAAATAGGTCAATGTAAAATCAAGCCATTCCTTCTGTGGTGTCTATTACAACAGATTGCTCTATAGGTTTTTCCTTAGGATAAAACTTGGAAACAGTGAGGATCCTTGTCCTGTATCGTGGGGTTTTATTTGCTCCACTGTCATTTATGAATATCCACGTATTCCACTGGGAGAACTTTATAAGCTAATTGGAACCAAAAGGCAATTACAAGCAGTAGAACTGTAATCAGTGCCAAAAATATATGTATTTTTATCCACAATGAAAGTTAAATAACCTAGAGAATAGTTGTGATACTTCGCAGTTACAAATCATGCATCTACATGATCTTTATTCTAAGGAGTGAAAATGTTTTTACACACATTCTGATTAATTCACAGAGCTCTCCATAAAGAGGGTAAATGGGAAGTCATCTTACCTTTGTTTAGAAGTGTGAGTTTAAAGAAGTGTAGTTGTAAAATTAAAATTAGTCTCTTTCAGAATTCTCTTCTCAAGATGCACTTTAGTTCTGTGTTAGACAATCCTGTCTTTGTTTTAGGAGAGTCATTTTATTTTTTAGCACTTCTAAAGAAATCATATTTTAAAGGGAGTTTAATTCTCTTTTTAGTGGAAAAATCAGGAAGCAAAAAACACCACTTAACGGATAAGGTTTTACACCATATTTTTCACAAGTTTTTATCTCAGAGGAAGAGCCATACAAAAAAGAATAAAAACCAGAAAGTCATGGAGGGTAGAGAGAATTTTGGAAACTCTTGGGATGTGGGAGATGTTCCTGGTCGCGTAGAGTCCAGAAGCAGGATTCCTGGGGAGGAGTGGCTCTTTCTTTCCTTGGCCTGTAGCAGCAAGATGTTCGACTTCCTGTTACCATCCCCACAGCCAGCACGGTACAGGGCCGGTGAATGTGCTGCAGTCAGTGGACCCTTGTCTCAGTTTATCCTGACAAGAATCTTTTTTGTTTCACGTGTATACATTTTTCTCATTTTAAGATAAAGAAAGGAAAAAGAAAAGAGTCTCACTGACTCGGGGGTCTTTGGTCTTTTTCATAGGGACGTGTTTTCTCAAACCTTGAGACATTCATGTGTACTTTATCTTCCACCCGGGTTTTCTGTTCAGCCCCTTGTCCTCCTAGCGAAAACCTTCTTTACCATCCACACTCAATGTGGGGGTCACCTTCTCTGGGGTCCCCTCTAAACTAAAAGATTTTTGTCATGGTGCCAGTATCCTGGATCCTAAGGGAGTCCTCATCGCTCCTCCTGCATGGATGGAGCATTCCAGGCTTGTAAGAACTACAAATCTCAGCTCTTTGTCTCAGGGCGTAGGACAAAATTGGCATTCAGTCTAGAATGAATAGCTAGAGATGCTCTTCCCATAATATGCTATTTATAAGTTTTCTACTTCATTGTTTATTAATTCAAATCACACTCTACGGTGTTTGAAAGACCATTAAATTTTTTATTCATCTTGTCTGATTTCACTTTGTGTGTGTTTTCTCAGAATAGTCTAGAAGGTATTTAATATTGTATCCTCACATGCCTTATCTATGAAATGGGAATTTTAATTTGTAAATGATCCACAGAAGTGTTGTGAGAATCACAGGGAGTGTATCTGAAAGAAAATCTTCTTAAAATGCTGGAAGTATGTTTCTGAATAATCATTAACAATTTAAAATTTTTTTCAGAAATGGGAAAATTATTATCTGGTTGTTTTGTTTTTTAAATTTCATCTTCCTATTTTTAGAGTTTTGTTTGTTTGTTTGTCTGTTTTTGAGGCAGGGTCCTGCTACGTAGTTCACGCTGGCCTGGATCTACAGCGATCCTCCTGCCTCAGCCTCCTGAGTGCTGGGATTACAGGCATGTGCCACCACAGCTGGCTACATCTTCATATTTTTAACATGAAGGGCCCAGCTGACATGTGTGGGCTCATAGAAGACCGCTGTGCCATCCCAATTCCTGTGCCTAATCCTGAAAGTTCTTTAATCAGAGAGTAAACTTTTTCCTTCATAACTATATATAGGAAACAGCAACTGATAAACCCTGAAGGAGATAGTTGATGTAAACATCATGAGTCTGTTCTTCAGAGCAGTTCTGGAGGAGGAAAACCCAGGGTGTCTTCGGGAGAGCGGAGAAGGGGGAAGGCAGGGGGTGGTTACAGAAAGGACCTTTGCAGCAACACAGCACCTGACCTAGAAATGCCCTGAGGGTTGGAGGAAGGACAGTGGTGTGAATCCTTCCTCTCCCTGTAACTGTAGAAGTCAGTCGCTTCACAGGATGTCTTTTCTTTACCCTAGATTAACAAGAGACTTTCTCATCCTTTCTAGCCCACACAGGAAAGTTAGCTCCCATTGAATTTTCTAAAACGATGTATCTTCTCTTGATCTAAAAATCAAGGGTCATATTGCCTCATAGTCAGAGGCAAATAAAGACATTGAAAAT
>NW_004955435.1:11367638-11374373 GCF_000276665.1 Chinchilla lanigera | reverse complement strand
ATATATATATATATATATATATATATATATATATATATATATATATATAAAACTCCTTTGTTAAGAGCACTAATTCCTAACAACAAAAAAAGAAAAAGTCATTGCCTTGGCATTAAAAAACTCAGGTCAACATCCCTGGGAACTGTTAAAGGTTTTTCTCAACTCAAATTCCTACAGTGAGAATGCTTTTTCATGGAGTCTTCAAACTTGGTTCTTACCATATCAGCGTCAGGTTTTGGGTGTTGGGTGTGGTTTCAAGGTGTTCCCGGTTTGCCATGGCTTTCCTTCCTAACGTGCTGATGGGGCAGCCTGTCCTTCTGTAGAACCTGGAGAAACCAAGGTCGAATTGACATTGCAAGTGTGAGGGTTGACATTGCTACATGAACGGTGTAGAGGCTTAACAGCTGTGAGTGTATCCTGTGATCATGAGCCCTTTATTTGGACAGGTGTTTGTGGCAAGATGTTGAGTATTTTAAGCATCAAGGTCCCTAGTTACAGGAAAGGAGAAGACGACAGTGAGTGACTGGGAGTGATCATCACAGAAGATAAGAGATATTAGTAAAGGCCTGTAAGCAACAGTTTCCCTGGGTAGTTGCCTGGCTTTGACTGAGCAGATCATAAACTGAGTTTGAAGGATCGTTTCCAAGTGTACAGGCTTTATGAGGGGAACTGGCCAATCTGAAAAAGTGGGCGAGGTACCAATTGTTAATGCTTGAGATAAGCATTTTGCATTAATACTTCTTACTGGTATGCTTCCAGTATTTGATACAGGGCAAAATGTAGGTTGTCGTGGACTTCAATGAGACTCTTTCCATGAGGGGAAAGTGTCTTCCTTTCTGGAGTATCAAAGAGTAACAAGTAACATTATAACAGGAAACTTCTGAGAAATTCTGTTGTGATCTTTTTTCCTCCATTATTTTATTACTGTATAAGCTGCCTTCTGGCAAAACGGGCTAAACTTTGCGTCTGGCTGAACACCTTCGGCAGGCCCTCAGCCTGGGGTTGCGTCCAGCATGACCGTTGGTTTGATAGCCCAGTGGTTTTGGAAAAGCCTGCACATGTCCTTAAGACTTTGGGGCAAATAATTTATAACATTGTAACATATATGAAATTGTAATTATTCTTGACAATCCAAGTTCTTGAAGAATGAATGTATCTATTACTAAGAACTCAACCCTGTGTATTTTGGGAAAAGGACTTCACCCTGAGCTAAAATGAAAGTCATTAAATAGCTGAAATGTCTGTATTGTCTATCAATAAATGCTATCTATCAGATTAAATTACCGACACATACCATCCCTAATTAAGATTTTGTGGGTCAGATACTTGCTGGCCAGCAGTAACTGACCAGAAACTGCAAAGACTTGGAAAATGTGCTCAGATAAACTAAAAACTTTGTGGTAAGCAAAAAACTATAAATCTTTGGGTTAAATTTAATTATTTTGTGGATGAAGATGTTAAAGCCAAGAAAGAATAAGTGGCTTGCTCAGGAATATAGCACGGGCATGGTGGTGCACACCTGTAATCTCAGCACTCGAGAGGCTGAGGCAGGAGGATCGTTGCAAGTTCAAGACCAGCCTGGGCTACAAAGTGAGCTCAAGGCCAGCTTGAACTGCATAGTGAGACCCTGTCTCAAAAAGATTAAAAAAAAAAAAAAAAAGAAAGAAATATAGTGCTATGGCATACGTGCCACAGTGGGTACACAGAGCCCTCTCTGTCAGAGCATAAGCCAAGTTGGCCCGGCAGCTGAGCATCAGATAACAATTGTTTTTCCTAAACTAAAACTTCAGTATTCACGTTTAACTGTAGTGTTGGCACTTTGCGGTAGGACACTCGGTCTTTAAAAGTTTCACCATCACTGTACTAGGCTCTCAATTCCTTATCTCTACTTCAGGGCTTTGCACTGATCTAAAATTCCATAAAACCTTTGGCAATAAAGTGAAAATAAAGGAAAAGCCAATTAACAAAAAGGACATTATCTGTATGAAATCCTTGAAAGCAGTGGTCATGTCTGTTCATTTTTATTCCTTCCTTACCCAGGACGGTGCCTGATACATATTAGGGAGGCCGTGAATTTTCATTAAAGCACTAACTCTATTCTAGTACAGAAAATAACGTTCTTTAAAAATGTCTATGTCTGATGGTGAATAGCCAACATATGCAATAGTATTACTCAGAATACTCCCTTTGTGATTACTTATGATTAAAATCACTAAGGATAGATAAACAAATTTCTCTAGACCTTTGTTAAGCCTAGATTTTTTTTTAGGCTAAATGGCTTCATCCCAAATAGGACCTTTTCCAGACTGTGGTATAACCTTGTTCTTTTTTCCAGATTTTGTATTGAGGAACTGCTTGGGATTAGGCTGTGTTGCGGTGGTTTTTTTTTGCTTGCTGATTTTTTTTCTTTCCCCCAAAGTACTTCCTTGTTTAATTTCGTTATGATTCAGAATTGCGTCATACACATCTCACACACTGGCACTTCAGAGAAAAACCTTACGACACTTACAGTTAGACAGTTACCTTTCATGCTAGAGAAATACCTCACCAGCAACCTCACCAAAGAAAACTTTCAAATAGCAGGAAAAATACTCTGAAAAATCTCATTCCCGTGTCATATCATCTTATATCTAACAGCTGTACAAATACAGCTTACTACTTCTTAGTGGGTTTTTTCTCGATATACATTTCACAAGTTTTAATTTTTAAGGATCTTTTAACACTTCATCTGCCAAAATTTACAGATATAGTAAACATAAACAATTTCAGATGAATTGGAACAATCATCACATTATAGTGGAGGCCTTCGTCATCTACTTTCATGACTTGATCCAATTATAAATCCATGCACACTGGGATAAATTCTACTTCAGAGTGGCTAGGCCAAAGTGCAAGTTTTGTAGAGTTGTTCAGGATGCAACATCTATGCATTAGTCAGCCTTTCCTCACTGAGGTAAAATATCTCACATGCACAGGTTAAAGGGTAAAATGTTTATTGTGGCTAACGGTCTCAGACCTTTGTGATTGGCGGTCTCCAAAGAAGAAACACTGTGGTAGAGGGAAGCTGCTCACCTGAACTGTGGCCAGAAATCAGAGGTAGCAGAAGGAGCTGAGGACAAGACTGTACCCCTCAAGATTATGCCTTCAGTGACCTCCAGCTTCCTCCAGCCATGCCCCACTTGGCAACAGCACATTCAACTGTGAACTTATCGATGTATTAGTCCACTGATGAAGTGACTGCCACACGATCTAATGTCTTTCCAGAGCCCACCGCTGAACACGTGATCCTCTTGGGGGACATTTTTGATCCAAACCACGACAATCTATGGCAGCAGTTTAACTATAAGAGAACTATACTATAACTATAAGAGAAAATACTAATTTCAAGCAATGTTTTGAACCAGTTTCACTGTTTATACACTGGACAAAAGTTAAGGATCCTGTCCCCTTTTGACTAAGAAGTAAGAAAAGCACAAGGCTTGCAGTTCGTTATTTCATTTGTGGGCAGAACACGTTGAAATCCACTATGGTGACCATTCAGTATAACTGTATGGAATTATGCATGGCAAGTTCTCCAAGTCTTCACTGGCAGGAAAATGTACACCTTAACCACCATGTAGGAGGCGATTACTGATGGAACAATACGTACATGCAAGGAAGTTGAGTAAAGAAATGGACTATGATATTTCCTGTTCAAGTAAAAATGATATGAGAATCTGTATTACTCGTGGCTTAGTTTTCCTAAATATAAGGAGAGTGATAATAGGCATTCTATACAAGATTAGGCATAATACACAGGATTAGGCATTTAATAGCACATAAATGGACCAATTAAAATTAAAAGTAAAAGAATCAGTTGAAAATAACTGAAGAGTGATGTCATAGATAAAATAGAAAATAAGTACTTAGCATTTATAAAGTGCTTTCCTTTACTTGTAAATCCTTCGGTCCTTGTAACAGCTTGGTGGGGTATGTGTGGCAGATCTTGCTATCATTCCTGTTTTATCACTGAGAGTTGCCTAAGGTTCCTCAGCTTTTTATAGCAGAGCTAGGAAGAGAATGAGCACTTGTGATAGAGTATCGCTATGATACTGCCGTTCTGTTTTTCAAGAATCAGCCTGGACATACACCTGACTGATGACAGTGATTGCAGGATGGCTGTGGTTATAATAGTTACTCCTTAGCAAAGACCAGATTTAGATTGGCTCTTCTCTGATCATCTCTGCTTGCCCAGACCTTCTATTTCACTATATGATCATACAGAACTTACCAGAATATTCTAAAAGCAATGTTTGAATCTGTCTCTCCATCTTCTGGTCAACTATCTTCAACCATCCTGTCAATAAACTAATCTGTATGTGTGTTTGCCTATTCTCCCATAATTCATGGACACACCGTATGTTTCCTGTTTCCTTTCCCAGTGCTCGAACTGTATTTCTGACAGTGGAGAAGTACAGGGGCAGGGTGACAAGGGCTTCGAACATTAGCTATGTGTGATGAATTGCTTAGTAATCTGCACAGCACTATCATGCATGCGTTGAAAGTGTTTAGGCCATTGTAACTTGGGAGAATTTCAATCTTTCATAAATAACCATTAATCTGTCCCTTTTACACTGAGCTTTCCACATCTGTGTTAAATTGTTCAGGGCTATTCCAGGAGTGCATTATAGCTCCAATCCAGGTAGTATTAAGGGGATAAATGAGCCACAGGGAAGAGATACAGTATTTTTCTTAAAGCAATTCCTTCATATTTTTACAAAGTTCGGAGCCAAGCAATTTATGATTAAGAGTTTTGGAGGATGTATTCTGTCATTTTAAGCCTTCCTTGTCTGCGGGTTTAAAACTGCAGTTTTAGCTCTGGCATCCTGACATACATTAACGTTTTTCTCTGTACAGGTGGATTGTAAGTTTCATTTGTATCAGAAACTTTGAAGTAGATTTAATTCATTATGATTCACTGTGGATTCTTTTTGATGAAAAATGGGGAACAGTTAAAACCTAAGGTCAGTTAGAAATAAATAAGTGCCTGACTATGCATTTATATTTGTGATGTTCAGAAATTTAAGAGAAAGTTGTCAATAATCTTAGCTTGATGTGTTTCTGAGGGCAGGAATTTATTTTTCAGGGAATAAGGCATTATTATTTTATGTATTTTAGTTTATTATTATTTTCTTTGTGTTTTATTCAGTTTATTTAATGCATTTATAAAGGCACATCATTTCTCACCATATGCAACCCACAATCTGTTTCTCAGGTACTTTCCAAAAAAAGTGTTTTCATTAAGATGACCCAATCTGTAATGTTAAACTTACGAAACACAATACAAAGATGCCCTGCAGAATAAAAGCATATGAACTTCGCGCTATGCTGGGGCACATGGTATGAGAAAGAAATGTTCTCAGGTTGACCTTGAAGGTGTTGAGAAAGTCATAGCATGAGTATCAGATGGCAGGATAACTAAAAGATGCTTCCCCATCTCTGGCATTTATAAGAGGCATAAAAAACAATGACAAGCTGATTATGTGACTCAGAATAAAATCCCACACAGGAATACAAAGAAGTAGGAAATTCAGTACATGTCTCCCATCAAGGTTAGTAAAAATCTCATAGATAGATCATCACACTAAGTGCACTAAATCATCAGCTTGAAAGACGGTTTATTTCATAGTTACAGACTGCAGTTCCGTCCTTGCGTAGGGGATTGACAGCTGCTCCTCCCATTAGTATTAATGAATTACGAACGTACATCCCACACACATCCACCAAGGAACCGAAGACATCCCTCCTACGCACTACCTTGTTTTGAATTCCCCAAATGTTGTAGGATGGCTATTTCCTTAATAAGGGTAAATCATCAAATAAAGCACATGTTTCACTCCCATGGTTAAAACTGATGCCTTACAGAAATTACCGAGGGATTGTAACTTTACTCATTTATTAAAAGAGATTGAATTATCTCACACCTCTCTGTCATCTAAAGAGTGTGTATGACTATTAAGGAAGTGTAACGCTACTGCTAGGATCTTTAATGTAAAAGGAAAAGCAGTTCAGAATGACCATGGCACTGGTGAAAACTTTTCCCCTCCTGAAAGACCTCTAATAATGCCTTCCAAGCCAGGCCAGACAAAAACAACATGATGACCACATGTGCTAGCAATCGTCAGTTGTGACTCGCCGCGTCTCAGTTTATAGCTTTTATCCTGGCATAGTTACTAATTACTACGCATTTAATTCTTAAAAGGTCCAGTTTGGATTGAACATCATGTGTTAATCCAGTTTGGGGGGATGTTTCTTATATAACCACGCCCCCTTCCTCAAGCACCTGAGACAACTGTATTATTTTATGTATTTTGTATTCTTGCCTCTTTTTTTTTTTAATTTTAAAATTAAAAGGAGGAAAATATTAACAGACACACAACATTTTACAAAATAAAAAAGGAACAGTTAAGACAGTACGGAGTTACAAACAAAGTGGTAGGGAATTAACAATGCTTGTTGTATTACATATTGATATCTTCAAAGTGGTTTCTCATGAAAACAGATATTGACATGCAATGCTTATCAACCAAGGACTCACTGACAGTTTCTTTCAGCAAGGAAATACAAGACAGTAGAACAGCCATGTTGACTATCCTGCATATACATACATACACACTTTCTCCTTCTTTCCCTTCTCGTTTCCCACATCCCAGTTGCCCTTTACCCTTGAGTGCTTTCTTATCATTTCACAATGTC
>NW_004955435.1:11313211-11366730 GCF_000276665.1 Chinchilla lanigera | reverse complement strand
TGAGTGTGGTTTTGGTTGTGGCTGTTTGTTCCAGTCTGTTCCATTGATCTTCAGGCCTGTTTTTTAGCCAGTACCAGGTTGATTTTATGACCATAGCTTTATAGTATAATTTCAGGTCAGGGATTGTGATTCCACCTGACTTGTCCTTGTTGCCCAGGATTGCTTTTGCTATTCTGGGTCTCTTCTGGTTCCAGATGAATTTAAGGCATATTTTCTCAAGATCTGTGAGGTATGCTAATGGCAGTTTAATGGGAATTGCATTGAATCTGTACAGCAGTTTTGGAAGTATGGCCATTTATTCTTGCCTCTTTTATGGGCCACTTCTACTACAAAGGAAGACAGAAAAATGGCCAGTCATACACTGTCATACATTATTAATTCTTTAAAGTGCCCCCTACTCTTCATTCTCCGTGTTCTCTACTTCTTCGCTCTGTTTGGTGACGTTGCACTCCCAGCACACATTTCTCATATCAGATGTCCCAGATAGGCCAAGGGATGTCCGTATACACAGTCATATTTATATATAAACAGGCAGTATAACGCTTTCTCATGGATGAATGTGTAAAAGGCATGATGTATATTTTTTCTTCTCAGTGAAGAAGTGTCATATTACTTGGTGACATGGGATTATCAGCTTGAGAAATACCTCAGTTCACACATTCCTTGAGTGTCTGTGATGTGTCCTACATTGGGTTATACAGAAATGACTGAGACGCGGTGCTTGATCTCAGTGAACTCACTGTCTTAGTGAGAGCTGTGCCGACCAGCAGTGGCAGGGCTGCTCACAGCGTGTCCTCTCGCAGCGCTACTGCTCTGTACAGCGCAAACAGGTTATGAGGGTGCACTGGGAGGACACGCAGAAAATTCAGTCTGGATCTACAGCTCGAGAAGTTTTCCTAGAAGAGCTGATGTTGTGAAGTTGCTGTAGAGGTGACGTGTGCATTGAGATTCGGATGAAGAACAAAGTGAAAGTATTGCTTTGAGACAGTAAATGGTATTTCACTGGCCATCAAGCACCGGCACAAAAGTATCACTGCTGCCCCTGAATTCCACGTTGTGCAGAATGACTTTCTGTTGTTCTTCTGATAAAGAATGGGAGTTGATAGTTCACATTCTTGTCAGAGCCATAGTTTCCCAGTTTGTTGATAAACCTTCAAATACCATTTGGAAAAGTCATTATAAATCTCTCTGGCCTTTCCTCTACAAAATAGACTTCTTTTAGTACATTCTCAAAGGTCTTGTTCTTCTTTCAGAAAAATCATACGTGTTATTTTCTGAGTTCAGTCATTGTGCAGGTCCCACCTCCCCACCCCATATATTTTATGCTCAGGTAGCATTGTAGTGCCTTAAAGGGGGATGGCTAGTGAGACTAAGCCCAAGTATCATTCTTACTTACTTGGACCTCAGTGCTGTGTGTGTAGGAACGCACCACAGAGCACTCTGTTGATGCACCTGGATGAAGTGCTGGGATTATAGGTGTGTGCACTTCATTCTACCCTTTCAGTTATTATTCTGTAATCTCCCCCTCACCTGATTGTTCTCTGTCCTGACACTTTTCTTTCTGATTTCTGGCTGTACTCATTTCTTGAAGTTTGGTTTTCTTGTCTCTACGTTTTCTCCCAAGAGTGCTGTTGGTCTGATCTTCAGCTTCTCCTCTGTATGACTGTCATCTGAGTCTCTGGTGTCTGCGTGCATGGGCTGTGGAATCATGTCCTCCCCTCATCCTTGACACTTCTCTCACTGTTTAACTCTCCCACTCGCTCTTCCCATGTCTAAGTGCAGGGCAGTCTCACAGACTTCAGTTAAACAATGTTTGAGCACCTGTTTCTCCTTTTCTGGTCCCCAATATATTCTCATCTGCAAAGCCATGCCCAGCTCTAAGCCATCTTTCATATCAGTGCCATTTATATTCTTTGAAAATACACCATCGGCCACGGTGAAATGCAGATATCATAGTCAGGCTGGTTCTTGCTACCTTTTAGCTTCATTTTTTGCTGTCTTCCTTTATGAATCTTGTACAGAGGCAGCGCAGAGCTCTCAAGCTGCAAATGGGAGCTTGAATTCTGGTTCTGGCATTTGTCAGCTCTGTGACTGTGGGTAAATGCTTTACCTTCTCTGTTTCTCATTTTCCTCTTCTATAAAATAGGGCTCGTAATTGGGCCTGCTGTGAAGGATCATTGTGTGGGCTAAGTGAAAACCTCAATGTCTGGCATGCAGCAGTGTTTCAGTAAGTGGTGGCCATAGTTAGATGCCATCTATATGTAGGACTGAGAGAAAGGTAACAAAATTAAAGGGTACATTTAAAAATAAATTTTAATTATTCTATAGCCATTACCTGACACCATTGTAAAGTTTAAAATTTAATAAAAGCAGCTGGGTGTGGTGGCACATGCCTATAATCCCAGTACTCCGGAGGCTGAGGCAGGAGGATCGTTGTGAGTTTGAGGCCAGCCTGGGCTACAAAGTGAGCTCAAGGCCAGCCTGTACTGCATAGCAAGAACTTGTCTCAAAAATACAAAAAAAATTTAAAAATAAAAGTTAATAAAAGCATCCCTGTTTTTGCTTTCTTTCTTAAGCCGCAGTAAGATAATGCTTAGAACTGGATAAACAAGTGATTCTAAGAATCTTAGGTAACAGAGTAAATAATCAGTGTTTTCAAATTATCATTTTGTCCTTAACCTTGGAATTTCTTTTCTAACTTAGGGTAGAAATTTAGCATCAGGAGAGGTTGGATTTTTCCCAAGTGATGCTGTTAAGCCTTCCCCATGTGTAAGTATTATTATTTTTTTTCTCACTTTCTTTTCCTTCTGATGCTGTCATTAATTTTGCGAGAATGTACAAAAGACACTGCCAGGTCACTCTTTAATATTAAAGTTTTCTAGAAGGGTCATATTATTTTCAACATTATTAAGATTCCATGATCAAAAAATATTTTAAAATATTAAGTAAGTATATGCAAGGAGAAAATTTAATAGAATTTATAAAATTAAGTTGTCAAAAAAATTTTAGAAGAATTAAGTCAAAGATATATTATTTAAGTATCCCTTTTCTCACTGAGGTAAGAGTGGGAGGGTCTAATTTATTCAGTCATTTAGGTTACATTAATAATACTCCAATAGACTTCATCTGCTATCTTGGAAAGCATTCTAGGAAGTGGAAAGTCCTCAAATTCTTCTGTCAAATCTTTAAATTTACTATGTTTTAGTGTGCCTGTTTTTTATTTAATACCAGAATGAAATTTCCCAATAACAACAAACAAATAGAAGGAAAATGAATTAATGTTTACTCAAATAAGATAGGTGAGTGTAACATTAACTATGCTTTCTGGTGTTTCATGATACTGATAAATTTTTGTTGTCATAATTTTAGCATTACTATTTTAGATTGGAGGTAGATTTTTCAAAAAACCTTTTTAAATTTTCTAAGTCCAAAGCAAATAAAAACTTTTACTAATATGGTGGAGTTGATTGCTTGAAAAAAAACTCTCAAAATTCTTATCTTTCTGCTAATTTTCAGTAGTTTCTATATTTCTAAAATGAATGTTCTTTTTTAATATTAAAAATGTGAATGTTTCCTACCTTTGATTTCCATGTAACCTCTAAGATATTTTACTGCCAGGGGCTGGGGATTTAGCTCAGCGGCAAAGCGCCTGCCTGGCAAGCGCAAGGTCGTGAGTTCGGTTCCTGGTACCTGAGAAAAACCAAAAAAAAAAAAAAAAAAAAAAAGATATTTTACTGCCTTCAAGCTTTCTTATTTTCAAAAGCAGAAGAAATTTTAAAAAGATTTGCTATTCTGTTGGTTTTGTGTTCTAATGTCACTTCTTTGGTCTTGAATAATCCCATAATTTTTAAGAAGTTGAAGCATGATACTACCCTTATTTAATTAGATAAGCAAAAATGATTGTTTGGCTAGTTATCTGTCATTTGCATGAATGAGATTCAGGCTTCCTTTCTGTAAAGCAGTGATGTTTACATATAGGCATGTAGCAAGAGATTATGCATTATAACATTAAGATGTTTGGGAGCCTAAAGGCGTGAAATCAAGACTATTAAGCATTTCATATCCCGAATGTTATTATCTCTTTATGGCCTCTTGACTACGGCACAAAATGAGCACTTGAAGTTTTATTTTAGAGAGAGTCTGGCATAAAGTAGGAACTTAAAAGTTACTGTTGAATGAGTGAACAAAGGAGTGAGAAGACAAATCTCTAGCTCTGTGTAGTGTTGGATGCTAATAAAACAAGTTTATGAATCCTGTAGGATGGTACTTGGTGGACCCACTAAGTGACTAGAAAGATAGAAATTTTAAATGTTAAGCAGTTGTAGAGTAATGTGGAATTATGGGCAAAGTAATCAAATAAATACAGTCATTTTATAGCTCAAAGTTAATAAATAGCTATTAAAATTTTATGATGTAGCTGATGAAATTGTATGTTTGCTGGTTGTAGGACGAGTTGAGTGAAGATAAGCAGAAAGAGGAAGAGAAAGGAGAATAAGTAGAGAAAGTTTGGAAAGTGCTATTGTTTCGACCCTGGAATGTATTGTTATCAGAGGTCCAGGAGTAGTGCCGCACGTTTAATTATGAGCTTAAGAATTATTTGCCTGCATATGCCATGCTGGTCTCAAACACTGTTCTATGCACAGGTCAGAACCTGGAGCTGGTGAAAACACTAGAAACACAAAAATGAGACGTGTGTTTTGGGAAATTTCCTGACTGGACGCAAAGCCTGGAGCTATAGCGTAATACAGACTGGGTTATCTTTTTGAATCTAGGAGCCCTCAGAGGGAAAAGAATCTCATGGAAAAACATACCGCCTACTCTTGTCTTGGCTCTGGATCGGGCAGGGAAAAAATAAAAACACATTACCCTGAGAATTATTAACTTAAATCCAAAAATCTTTCCAAATGTCAACCTGGAATTTCTCCTAGCTCCGTGATCTAATATTGTAAGCTAGAAATATAGTTTTAAATTATTCTATATGGGGCCCAATGAAAATAAAAGCTCCCCCTGGCTTGGACCCTCTTTATACATAGTGCTCAAAGAACTTCTACAGCTAAAGTCTCAGCAAACAAATTCACCATTTGCAATCATTAAATTCCTGAGAAAATAGACCATTGTAAGGTACGGTCAACAGGAATAATAAAAAATAGATTGGACCTCTGCCTTATAGAACAGTGGATATTGGAATTACCTGATACCAAATTCAACGTTTTATATTTAAGGTGATTGAAGAGATAATAAGGGATTAAGTATCTAAGAGGAGCGAGGACACTATTCAAATCAGCATATTGCAGATGTTGTAATTGAATTCAAGGTCTTAATGGCCTCGTTATATGCTGCATGAAATGCAGTTGTAAAGAAAGTTAGAAGAAATATATAAAGAAATTTCCCAGACAACAGTTCAAAGAGATTAAGAAATGGAAAATGTAACAGAGAGTGAATAATAGGATTCAAACACATTTAATAGAAGGAGAGATCAGAGATAATTGTGCTGAAGCAATAGTGAAATGAGTAATGACTGATTTCTTTCCAGAATCTGTGATAAAATTAATATTAAGAATCAAAAAGTATATTAAAATTAACCAACATCTTGACACATTTTAATGAAACTTCAAGACATTAAAGACAAAATATGAAAACCAACCTAAGAGTAAAAGAGTGCCTATCAACAGCTGATGATCAGATACATAAGTAAAAGCAGCAATAATAGAAGCAACAAGTATTTACTTCTGGAAAGTGTTAGTTAGCTCCTATTATACCAGTCCTTCCACAAGTAACAGCTATAAGCTTTGGACACCAGATAAAAATGAAAGTGTCTGTGAAGGTGCTGGCTAACAAGAGTTGCCAGTTGTGACAGGGCGTTTATTAAGTGACTTTCCTGGTTTCATGGCTAACTTGAGGGCAGGGTAGTATTAGGGTGTAGCATTCTGAAAGGATGAAATTCTTATAGAAACCACATGATATTTGTGCATTGAAGAACCAAAATGTGGAGTCTGAAGCAAGCACAGCGGCTGGAAAAGAAGACAGGAAATCTTAGGAAGGAAAGAATGAGAGATGAACCTCAAATTCTGTATATAAACTTGCCCTAAGCTTCTGGTAAATGGTGAAAGTCTAAACTGCTCAGCCTGCACTGAAAGAACTAAGCTGAGAATTCATCAGTCACTTAGCCCAAGAGGTGTCGACTCCGAAGTTAAAGTTCACCCAGGTTAAATCCCTGCTTTCAGAAAAACCACATTCTTTGTAGTAGGATAGAATCCAGAATTTTGATTTGAGTTAACAGTGTATCATACAAATTATTCCAGCTACAATCCAGAATTACTCATTGTGCAAGGAAATAGGAAAACATGAGTCATACTGAAAAGAAAAATTGATGGAGTCCCACCTTGAAATGACCCACCTGATGGAATTAGCAGGAAAGGATTTTAGAAGGCAACTATTATAACTGTAAGGAAAATGTGTTCATAATAAGTAACAAGAAGCCTTAGCAGAGAAATAGGAACTATAAAAAAAGAACCAAATAGACATTCTGAAACATGAAATTGTAATATTTGAAAGAATAAGAATATGTTGAATGGTTTAAGAGAAGAAAATTGCTCTCAGTTTAAAATCTCCTGAATAATGGCCCTTCTAGCAAAACAGAGAAAGACCATTTCTAACTGTCCCACCTAACTTTATGTGGTGTACTCAGGAATAACATATGTGAGCTATATATCCAATAAGGCATTTTTAAAACACTGTCTGTCTGTAGCAATAATTTAATGACACAAACTGTCTGTGGAGACATCAGAAAATGGCACTAGGGAATAATAGTAATTATACACTCAGTGATGAGAGTATCCAGAAGGAAAGTATCTATAGTCTTAAATATAGTGCAGCTATCAAGACAAGGACCCGAAGTACACAGAAGACAAACGGAGAGGGCCCATGACAGAAGAGAAAAGGACCTGAGTCTGCTTATGGGGATCGCAGATGAGAAGGTGGTCCTGGTTCTTCACATGTCAGAGTATACTCACCGAAGAGAGGAAAAGCCCCAGTAGAACTCCTCAGGCTGGGACAGCCTCAGTTTCTCTCTTCTGCCGTAGAATTGGATGTCGTTCTTCAACTTGCTGGATCTCTAGCCGTCGAAGGAATGCACAGTGCAAAACTGTGTTAAAGTCTTTCTGTGTGTCTGTCTGTGTCTGTGTCATTATCTCTGTCTCTGTCTTGCTCTGTATCTCTCTGTGTGCCTCTGTCTCTGCGTGTACCTGTCTCTCTCTCTCTCTTTCTGTCTCTCCAGGGAATGTTAGAAGCAAGGCAAAGAAGAAAGATTACTTTTCTTTCTCATTTCAGAAACTATATATATCATATCAAAAGGGAAAACACTGAAGATCAATTTTTATTTGTAAAAGTAAAATATATGAAAAATTTGCAGAATTCTAATGAATATTTTACCTTCAATAATTGTTATGTATCATGATTTTATAAAGTATTGCTATTAAAAATATAACTCAGAAGATTAAAATTATTTAAATATTAATAGCTATAGGAATGTTCTGAACAGAACAGTATTTTTCAATATATGAAACTCTGGAAGAACAAAATTATATTAATCTGTTATGAAAACTAGCATATCTAGAGACATATTGAGCAAATCTCTGAAATGCTATGACCTATATTAAAAGTAAAGGTAATAGAATTTTTAATCAACCAATTTAAAAGGTTCAGGAATACTGTGGAATGTATACATAAGAGACTTACATGACTCATGGAAAATTTCTTAACACAAGAAAATATATACTCCATCTTTTCTTGGGAACTTATAAATTGTCTCCCTCTCTAGTATATATTTTGTTATTTTATGAATACTAGTGTACCTTTTTGGGGCTTTGTTCTTTTTCTAGTTGCCATTAGCACCTAGAAGAAATTTTCTTTCTTTATATGCTTAGAAAATGCAGCATTTTTCCCTTGTGCAAAGCTCTATTTGAGAAAAGGGAAAATGGATATTTTCCATGTTATTTTCCTGAAGAAAATGTTTTCCAGTTGGGAGACTTTAAGAAACAGAATTTAGAATTTGTGTTACATGATTCAGTCTACACCCAATGCAGAGTATTTGTTTTGCATATTTTCCCAATGCCTTGGGAGAGGGAAGTGCTCTTTGGTTTCCTTAATAATATTTTCATTTTAATTTTTTATGATAGGATTAAATGGCCTTAATAATAAATATTTAAAGTTTCTAGTTTGTATTTTCCTGCTACCTCCTCCCTTGGAGGTACAGTGGCGGTAAAATGAATGAAAGAATGAATTGAAGAGAAATGAATTATTTTCTACTTATCTGACATATACTATGATTCATTCTGTATAAAGTTGCCAATGGATAGTTCCAGGACTGTGCTACTTAAGGGTTTTATAGAGCTGAGTCAGCTGAACTGAATTAATGATTGATTGCTAAAAGCTTCCCTTAAGTAAACTTAATCTATTTTTGCCTTTTTATATTTTAGGTACCCAAACCAGTAGATTATTCTTGCCAACCCTGGTAAGTATTAAAAATGTTTATGTAGCTAAGTTGAAATACCATACCCTCAGCTCGAGGACGCCTTAGTAGTAAACCATGTTCCATTTCCATTTGTCCTGGCTAAAGGTATTTTCGGATGTAACAAAATACCATAATGAATCCATATATTGCTGACCTTTCTGTGTCTTTATCAGCGAGTGGTGTGTGGGTGCGTGTTAGTGCATTTGAGTGCACTTGATTGTAAACTACACGTTTATGTAACAGCCCCAGAAAGAAAAGGAACATAGGCAAATATGTATCGTGTATAGAGAAAGGTAAATTTCATTAAGCAGAAACACAATAATGAACGATTCCATTATTTGGAACAAAGAATTAGCTCATGAGGATAGCAGGTTCTAAAACTGAAATTTACAACTTGTAATATAGAAGCACTGCAATACATCCGTGTCTGTTATGGGTCAAGGTGGAGCGTACTTTCCCCTGGAGGCAGTATAATTAACAGAATCAAAAATGTGAGCAGAGGGTGATTATTGTTTTTTAGATATCTTCAACTGTAAAAATTATACTTAGGATGCAGAAGAGTTGTAGCTATCATCATATCAGAATAACTAATACACATTGATTATTTAGGATGTGTTTCGTGTATTACAAGTTTTGCTTTGTTTCCCCATTTGCGTAAGGAAGATTGTTGGAGTACACTATTATTATTACAGATGAGGAAAGAAAGGTTAAAGCCATGCAGTTTGTGAGTGGTGGCCAGGATTCCATATTATACCATCTGCACTTTGCTGTACTGACCCCCAAATCACAAAACTTGGCCTATTACTCATATTTGTTTCCCTGAATTTGTATTTGATTCCTCTTAAAATGTCTGTGTTTTTTTTCCTGATATTTAAACCTGTACAGACAAAGCAAGGATGAGGATACAAATACCAATGAGGTATCCTGAGAGTATATACTGTAATTCAGTTTTCAAGTGTAGGTAACACTGGAGTTGCCTGATATCTTTAAAATAATTTGATTATTTTCTGTTCTGTAATCAAAATATGCGCAGCACCAGGCTAACTTTTCAATGGATAGGAATCAGTTGCCTGTGGCATTTTTTTGCTCATAGGCCCGACCTGCTTGCTTTCTCTCTGTAGTCACATCTGCCTTCATAGTCTTCACCTACCCTCTCTGCTATATCACTCTGGGCCTTAGCACTGAGTTTGCTCAAAAAATTGTAACAGGTTTGTGATAGCAAAGGGCATCCCTGCTACATTTTTTACCTGCCATAAGACCATTCTGAGGTCCTAGTTTCTGTGGAATTTAAAACTATAGTCTTGACAGGAATTAAATTTGGATGCTCGAGCCAATAGCATGGACAGTCAAACTAAAAAATAACAGGAGCTGATAAAAATCATGAATGTATAATGATTGGGTTCCTTTTCTTTCCTCCTTTATTGTTACAAGAGTCTTGATTTTAGTGATGAATACTGATGCCGCAAACTACATGGGTTTGTGAAATAAGCTCATCAGGTACCTCGGAGCCAGTCAGGGCAAAAGAGGATAGATTTTGTACCCTTTGTTTTAAGAGATACCTTTGCCCATGTGGGAAATACTATGGAAAATATGACCAGTTAGAATAGTATTTTTCATAATGGTAAAAAAATCAAGATGTTTGGGCAAAGGAGAAGCTTTAAAAATAGGAAGTAATAAAGATATTTCCTGGAGGAATTTTAAAGTACTTTTTCTTCTCCTTTGACTAACCTGGACAGTTTATTCAAACTAAGCAGCCAGTTTCATGTGAAAGGCCTTCTTCTAGGGAACAAAATGATCAGCTACACCAGAAAACAGAACTACCAATTTTAGGTAGACTAAACTGTTTAAAGAAAATTACACTAACTAATGGCATGTCTGTCCTCAAATACATATCTCCAATTATATTTCTGTTTATTATTTCCTTACTTAAAAGGAGGTCCTTCACATGAAATAAATTTTGTTTTTATATAGGCCATAAAATAAAAAGTAAAATCAAGGTGATTGTCTTTAATAATCTATGTTTTAGGATTTCAAAAGACAGGGAACTATTTCCAAACTGAGGAACTATTTGGAAATCCGCATGTAGAATAGAAATCCACGCCAAGGCCCCCATTCCGTTCTCCAGGAAGTCAGCAACTTGCTGTTTTGTACCTTGCAGGTGACCCTGGAGGTAGAAGGTATATGAGGAAACAGGAGCACCCGGGTTAGGGTTTTGGAGGACGGGGAAATGCCATGCTGAACACAGGGGCGGGGCTGAGGAAGAGCTGCAAACAGAAAGGCCGTGCTCCCCAGTCCCTCTGTATGGCTCGCTCCCAGCTCTGTGATAGCCTCGCTTACGTGTAGCACCTTTCCCTGTATCCAGACAGGAGGTTGGAGAACTTTTATATAAATAAACTGTGTAAGTTCAGAAGGAAAAACTAGCAACAGCTAAAACCTTCACATTTGCATGTTGTCCAGCCCTGTGATCAGATTCTTGCCAAATGATCAGGCTCCCACCCAGAGGCCTGCCTTTGTACCCACACACGGAGCTTCTAGTAATTATTCAGAAGCCTCCTTCTTAAATATGAACCAATAACAAAGGTAGCTTGATGCTTGAGGAAAGCCTTGAAATACATAATAAAGCAAATGAATAAAAAAGAAACTTGAAAATATACTTTAAAGTAAGCAGATTTTAAAAAAATTCCTTTTATGTACAAAGTTAAGAGAAGATATCACGTTGTAAGTGAGTTGGATGTTTTATAAAAGGAATAATCAGAATTAGAATGAGCTCTTATATATTAAGGATCATACAAAAGTTGAAAAATGATGTGTTTTTTAAAATGAAAGATATAGATAATATTGAGAGAAAATACATGAAAAGTAGATTATTGATCTGGGAAGCACACATTTGACTAGTAGAAACTTTGGAAAAAGAAAAGTGAGGGCAACAATTAAAGAAATAGTACAAAATTTTTTTTTTCTCAGCACTGAAGGACTTGTGTTTTGGAATTGGAAATGCTTCTGGAAACCCAACACAGTATAAGAAAGTGCTTTATCATGGAATTTTGCAATACAGAGAATATAGAAAAACTCTGGAGGCTCTCAAGGAGGTACAAACCAGGTCACATCTAAATAGTCAGAAATATGAAAGACTTTGGATGGAAATTAGAAGGGGATGCCTTAACACTGAGACAGAACAATTTCTCACTGAGAATTCTATACCCAGCTGTACTGTGAGTTGAGTGTGAGCTAAAATAAAATGTTTTCGTAAGTGGACTTTAGAATATTACATCTCATGCATCCATGTACAGCAAACCAAAAAAACCTGCTAACGACCTAAGAAAGAGGAAGCTGCCCAGTACAGGAAAGGCGAGCAGAAGGAAATCTCAAGTAGCTCAGCGGGATCAGAGGGCAGGCAGGGTCGATTAGACTAAGAGACGGAAGGCTTGTGAGAAGCGGGTGCTGTGTAAGACATTAACAGGTAAAGTGTGTGATGTTGAGAGGTGTGTTGTTGGGGAGATTATTTGGAAAGAACTCGTGCTGTGCCAGAACAAAAGAGCCCGAGCAAACAAAAATCTAAGCTATTATTTTTAGGAGGTAGACGTTTTCGTAATGTGCTAAGTTGCTAAAATTGGGCCAGCTAGTGGTTTGGATTTGTGAGGGCTTTGAAAGACGAGAATGAAGAGTAGCGAAGGAGTGAGCAGAAGTGTCAGGAGAAAAATGATTTTATTTCCATATGGCTGGAGTTGAGAAATTAAGAAATTATAGTATGATGTGCAAGTATTGATAAAAATAAGCAAAATATT
Source organism: Chinchilla lanigera (assembly GCF_000276665.1). Taxonomy (NCBI): domain Eukaryota; kingdom Metazoa; phylum Chordata; class Mammalia; order Rodentia; family Chinchillidae; genus Chinchilla; species Chinchilla lanigera. The sequence continues at coordinate 11,354,433 of NW_004955435.1, read as the reverse complement.
TGGAGGGAGGCTTGGACTAGGACGCTGGTATGGTGAAACGTTTATCTTTTTATTACAAGTATTACAGTATGGCTTTCCTTTTTTTTTTTGGTTTTTCTTCCGGTACCGGGAATTAAACTCACGACCTTGCGCTTGCCAGGCAGGCGCTGTGCCGCTGAGCTAAATCCCCAGCCCCATGGCTTTCCTTTTTAAACTATAGTCTTGTATTACTTTGACAAATATACTTTGTACTAACTGTGACAGTAGGGTTGCTGTAAAGAGAATAATGGGGTGGAAGGTACAAAAGGAAGAACAACTTTCTTTAGATGGGGTGGTCAAGAAGCCTGTCTAAACTTGAGTGGTGAGAAGGAACTGCATTAATAGAGGATGTGTTTCCAGACGAAACTGCAATCTGTGAGGAGACAGTATGAGCAGAGGAGCTTTTGGGGCTGGGGATGTAGCTCAGTGGCAGAGTCCTTGCGAGGCATGCTTGACGTCCTGGGTTCAGTCCTCAGCGCTGGAAGGAAAAAGAGCTTAATGAATTTCTGAATTTGAAAGAAGCGAAAGACTAGCATTGAAGGGTGTTGTAGAAGGTTAAGTTGTAGAGGTAAGCATGGATGGATCGTACTAGACCCTAATGGTGCATGGGTTTTTATAGCTGCTCTTTTAGTCCAGAGTACCATCAGCATGAAATGCCCTTAGCTGCTCTTTTATACTTGATGGAACCCTACCAGGCCGTCCCGCAGCAAACTTCCAATTAATGCCTAGGTGTGCTTTTAAAATAAATAGTATAGATTATCGGCAGGCATTTACACTGAGTTACATATTTGTATACATGAGTCAGAGAATTTTCTGGAATATTAAACCATGCGTGGCTTCAAAAGATAGCCAATCCAGATAAATCTTTTTTCCTTTAACATCCGCCGCCCAAATACTATGATATATTTTGCCAGTAATGTTATGCCTATATTTGATGTGAGTGGTCATTCAAAATAATTTCAGGGTGAATTTGGACCCTTAATTATGACAGTCGTTGTATGGCATTTGTGTATGCTTAAGGCCCTCATAATCTAGGAGAACTGAATTCTGGTTTTGGGGAAAAAAACCTGCTTTTTAAAAATGTTATATTCGCTACTACTAATTTGTTAAGAAAATTGGTTAGCAAAATTATAGACTGTAATAATTAATATTATACCCAAGGAATAATTATTTTCAAATAATTTCAATTGTTACTAGATTTTTAAAAAGATGCTCAAAGGAGATTTCACAATATGCATAAAAAGGGGAAGTGTGTGTGTGTGTGTGTGTGTGTGTGTGTCTTAGAGTAGTCCCTCCCTAAGTCTTTTCCCTTATTGTCCCTAAACTCTCAACAACTGTCTTTCTGATTCAACAACTCCTGACCCTTCTCTTTGTCCCCTTTATGTGCTTGGTAAATATTTACTAACCACTTATTATATAGTAGGCATTGTTCACTTTGCTGTGAGCTTTATGAAACTTTTGTGTTTGGACATATTAAAAGACTTTTTATCTGAATTTTTAAAGAAATGCAATTAGTAAAAACAGCCGAGATCTCCCACTAAATTAAAATCTTGACAGACACATACCAGCCTCTCTTGTCTTTCAAGTATATTATTGAAATTTTCTGTGTTATTGTTTCTTACAGGTATGCTGGAGCAATGGAAAGATTACAGGCAGAGACCGAACTTATTAACAGGGTAAATAGTACTTACCTTGTGAGGCACAGGACCAAAGAGTCAGGAGAATATGCAATTAGCATTAAGTAAGTAGGACAAGTACTTTTACAGAAATAGATTTCCTGTTTTCATAATGACACAGACCATCTGATGTGCATAACCCTGAAGTTGCAAACCGAGGTTCTAATTGCAGCAGAAATGATGCATCTACCCAGACAGTTCATTAATACTGGCAAATATCTGTTACAAAACAGTAGTATGTGTTATATGCTGCTAATTGGCATATTAGATTTCTTTCATAACGTTATATTTTGTTGACTTGATGTGTGTACATTTCTAGTAAATTCTAAGAGTATAAATTACTAGACTGTCTTATTCTTTTTGCTTTCTCAAACTGAACTAAGTAAATTAAGCATAACAATTAGTCAAATCCAAACTCCATCTCAATTCAAATATTAGTTGTATTTCCACCAATCTAGAAAATATATTTTGTTAATTAGCCGACGCCATTGTATTGGCATAGATATATATTTTGTCTTCAAAATTAATTCCGATAATGTTATTGGGGCATGCCCTCTGGTAAATATTGATTTCTACTGATTAAAAACACATTTATATTCAAAAGTTATTCATTGCCCACAGGTACAATAATGAAGCAAAGCATATCAAGATTTTAACAAGAGATGGCTTTTTTCACATAGCAGAAAATAGAAAATTTAAAAGTTTAATGGTAAGTATTGATTATTTTTGTTCAATCTATGAGGCCTGTTTTTTTCTTGTTAGAAAGACCAGTTAAATTTTATAGATTCTTGGATACTTTACTCACTGAAAATTTATTTAAAGATAAAATCCTAAAAAATTCTAACTTTAAAAACTCTGATTAAGTTTTATGTTGTTTGAAGCATTTTTTCATTGTATATTAGGTCTGAAAGTTTTACTTCATATTTTAGATTCTGCACTATTGATGGCCTTGGTGTCATGACAGATTCAAATACCAACTTGCAGTTATTTGTGTGGGTTTTAGCTTGTGTTTGAATGATACCCTGCAAATGCTTAATGTGCCCTTTTTCTTTCTTCATTTGCTTTTATTTGCTCATTTGGCCAGAGGAAGGTGTTATAAATCATGACAGAAAGAGCTACCATTAATAAAATGCCTCTCTTGTTTAGTTTCATTTCATAAAAATGCAATAGGAAGTCAGAGTGAGAGGTTTTCTTTTATATTTTCTGCTATTCTAAATTGTGCATTTATTCATTACCTTGGACAATTAAACATAGTTTACTTGTTTTTCACACGACAGTCACTATTTAATAGAAATTTTATATGTAAGTGGAAGTAGTATAGTTTTATAGATTGCTTCAAATGAGCAGCAATCGCCTGATTAATTCCTGTAATTTTTTAAAGAGGTGGTTGGACAGAGGAAGGAGGGAAGGGAAAGGGGGTAAATAAAGGAATTCAGGCATGTAATGTACCCAGTTCACACGAGGAATGTAAACATTATGTACTGTATCCATGTATTAGTAACATAAAATTTTTTTTAAAAGAAGCTGAATAAACTGTGGCTGTCACTTGATATTGAAAAGCTATACTTTAATAGTTTGATTAACATAGAAAAATGTTCTGTGTGTCGTGAATAATGCATATATCTCCTGTATGCTAACCATGCACATATGTTATATATGCTAATAATAAGAAAGATTTCATATTTTCTTAAAGGTGGTCTCGTGTGTTTCTCAAGTTTGGTAGTTTCATGAGATAATAAAGGAATTTGGATATAAGACATAAGATGTATTTGCAGCTGCTAAGTCCCTTGAATAATCCTGGAAAGGACCACTCATTGACTAAGCATCAACCAAGGGCCAGGGATGTAGCTCAGCAGTGCAGTGCCTGCCTGGCAAGTGCAAGGTCCTGGGTTCAATTCCCGGTACCAAAAAAGCAACAAAGCAACAAAAGTCAATCAAAAGATGCACATTGCATCTTTCTAGAAAACATCAGAAAGCACTTTGCAGATGTTAACATGAAATTTAAAGTTGAGTGTAAGAAAGCCTTGCAAAATAGACCAGCTTGAATGCCTTACTAAAAACTGAGCACTGTGTAAAGACAAGGATCTGTTTGTTTTTTTTTTAAAGGAAGCATTTTCAGTTGAAAGAAAAAGAAGAAAATCTCTGTAGACATAAATATAACATTTCTAGTTCAAAAGCTAAGGAAAGGCAGCATGGCCATGTCCTGGAAAGTGTAAACTCTGTCAAATTGGAAACCAAGATCCAGGCGTTCTCCCTGCTGGAAGTAACTCATGTTCCGTTGGAACAAGCGGGCTGTGCAGAGAGAACTCAGCCAGAGGAGGTTCTTCATGAAATGAGAACCTAGCAGAGAGGTGGCAGGTGGAGGCACAAATAATGAACAACAGGCACAGCTGGGACGTGGTGACAGCATGCTCGGGGACTCCGCGTATCTCTGTAAGACCCGCCAGTCTGAGCTTTCCCCTGCAGAGCTTCCTGGGACAGTAATGAGGCTGCTCCACAGTATTATAATTAATACGGCACTTTAAAAAATGCCACAGGGCCAAAGATGACTTCCAGCCTCTTGGCCTTTGAAAGTAAGCGAAAGGAAGTCCCATTGGAGGAGACGCGTGCAGAGGATGAAAGGGACAGCCACTGGAAAGGGCCAATCAGTTCAGCTGTGTGTCACCTTGGCTCCTCTCAAGGAAGTTCTTTCGCAGCAAGGGTTAGATGTGGAAAGCCAGAAATACCGCAGCGACCTGGACTGGCAGACATAGACTCTTGAGTTTCTGTCTGTACATACGTCTGTGATTATAGCTAAAGCAATCAAACCCTGATTCAAATCATTTGTACAAGACCACATTACTGTGTACTAATGTACCGATGTTCTGGAGAGGGAAGTAAGGGTACTTGTCTCAGGCTTCAAATAAGCTCCCCTTATAAAATGTAGGTAAAATGCCAAAAAGGCTACAGATGCATGCACACTTTCCCCCTTCATATCATGGGATGTTTTGTAGGAGAACCTGTACTTCACTGAGTTACGGGGGGGATGAACAGCAAAACTACAGTGAGACTAGAAAACACTAGCAAATATGTGTAGTCGTGAGAATGAAAGAGTGACAAGGAGCTGGAAACCTCGGTCTCAGAAAAGTCCTTTCTCAGATTTAGAAAATAACTATTAAAACCAATGAAGAAGCAGTTCTTGATCATTATTTTTGTTTCTATTTAATTATTGAACACATTTTTATTGAGTCTTTTCTATGCAAAATCACTGATACTAGTGAATACAAATATACCAAGAACCTCAACATGGTTCTGTCTGAAGGATGGTTCGTATTTCAGTAACGGGCCCCTTTGAAAGGCAAAAAGGTTACAAGGTACAAGCGCTCCTTAAAATCAGAATCAGACAACCTCTAGGAGATGCCTTCTTTATTACTGGCATCAAATACCACAGTTTGCATTACCAGTCAGTATGGTTTGTAGGTTTGAGTTGTTTCTTAAGAATCGTTTTTTATCCAGCTATCACTGATGTTAAAGTTAGATTTCTCTGCCTATGAATCAGAATAGGGCATGGAATTAAATTTTTATCTGGAAAGGATATAAAACACAAGCAAACGCTGGAGTTTATTTTAAATTCTCCAACTTATCAAAGAGAAGATTGGCCTTAGGTGTTTGGAACTGAACTTTGTTCCCTTGGGTTTCAATAGCTTAGTTCATCAAAATTTTTGTTTTTCTTAGTCATTAAATTCAAATCCTAAATGAATTTCTGTATCCAGATTACAAGGCATTAATTTTGTTCTAATTTTCATGTATGCCAGACAATCCATGTCCAAATGCTGTTTATAAACCATCTCCGTTGCCTGTTTCCTAGGTAATTGGAATGACTAGCTCTCACTCATTATTTTTCAGAGAGACTTGAATTGTTGACACTGCTGTGTCAGTGTGAGATAAGGAAAGCTTAGCAATTTCTTTTGTTTAGTCTTCTTATTTACTTGTTGTACCTGAAGGTCAATGACTGCTAAAGCAGGGGTGGATTAGACTGAAATACAGAAAGCATAAAGGCATGAACTGGAAAAGCTCCATGGTGGCACTATTTAATGCTATGCAGAAACCTGTAGGAAGATATACCCTTCTAAGACTGTAAAAGTGGAACTAAATTATCTTCCATGCTTAGCGAAGTGTTAAAGAGTGTTTTGCAGTTTACTAAGCTACATGACCATAGGCTTTGAAAGAATGATATTTTTCTTCTGTAAAATTTTGGAGGAGTAGTAAATGATGACCAGATTCTGCAGCAGAACAGTGCTTTGATAGTTTCTAGCCAACTTCACATAAACATTAATTAATTATAATTCATAACAAAATTTGACTTTTAATGAAATTAAATTAAAGTTAAAGCTATTGGCACGTAATTCATTTCAGGCTTATTTTCATATTGCCAAAGAAAGTAACAAATTTTATGGAATTTAAGTATCAAAACTAAGAGAAAAACTCTTCGATTTAATTTGCATTAAGAACATAATATGTACATGTACTTTCTTCCAGAGACCTTACAAGTTTCATTCTTTTAAAAATTAATAGCAATTCTGATCACTAAGAGCCATTTAATTCCTGACCTAGCCTTTGCAAACTACATATTAAAAATCAGCATAATACAAATGCTGTATTCTAATTGTTGATACTATTTTGAAAATACAAACTTCCATCTAGTCTAGTGGTTTTTTTTTTTCTTTGTCCTTAAAGTTGGTCAGATTCTGCATTCCTTTGTTTCAGAAAGCACCCCCATTAGCTAGGCCCAAGAAAGGAAGGAAGGAAGGAAGGAAGGAAGGAATATTTTCTGAAAATTAAAAATGTAATGTATGTAAAACCTTAGCATCTTAAATCTGAGAAAACAAAGTTCCAGGCATGTCACAGACAACTAGCAAACTCCGTTTCCCTTGGCTTGTCTGTGTGTGTGTGTTTACATTTTTCAGGTACTCTTTGTTAATAAGCCCAAATAGTTAAAGGCATGGACTTTGGAGCCGTATCAGCTGTGTGATCTCCCACACGCTGCTTAGCCTGAGATCTTTGCGTTCATGGGGATGATGACTGTCTCATAAGGTTCCCGAGTAAGGGTTATGACAAAGAATAATCAGACCTCAGCACCTGGGATAATTGTAGCGGTTGTGATTATTCTTGTCAGGCACCGTATGTGCTCGGTCTGTGGAATGGCTTGTTGTCCCCGTTTTACAGGTATAGGGATTGAAAAATAATCTCTCTTTGCTTTATCCAGTGCTTTAGACAAAGCATACTGCTTAATTTATGCAGGTGGGTTTTTCATTTTTACCTTTATAACTATTCTCAGCCTGCCTACTCCACCTGAAGCGAACCCTGCACCATTCCTGGCTGTTGAAATTTTATGTGTTCTTCAATTTAAGTCACGCTGCTCTGGCCCTGAAAGCTTCCCTTGTACTCCCTAATGGACACACCAAACCATAGGCTCTTGTGTGCCTTTGAAGTCTTCTTCACTCTCCCTTCTAGGGTGGGAACTCCTACTGAGCAGGAACCTTATCTTCATAATCTTTGGGACCCCTGACAATCCCAGCACAATGCGGTCCACAATATATCTACCTTTGTTGATAAATGATAAATCCTCAATCATTCTATTTTTCTCCTTGTGGGTGATTTTTGGCCCAATTGATTGGTTCTGGGAACTTTGAATACAACCACTGAATGGAGGTATTGAATTGACTTGACAGTGTGGTTTTTTAGAAGAAATAAGTTGTTTTTCCACAGTATTTTTAAAAATATGCTTTAAGAGAAGTACTGAATAATTAGGTTAAAATGGTTTTGCTTTCATTTTCATTTTGGGCGTTTATGAGAAATTTTATACATGATAAGATGCATTTTTCCCTTATGAATTGTTTTTTAATTTCAGTTTATAGTAGAGAGATTCATATTTGTGCAGAAGTTATGAGGCAAACACATGAGAAGAAATTTCCTGAAGTTTTAGTCTAAAAGATGATGAGTGGTTATGCTATTAGGCTTGAATATATTTAAGGCAAACTAAGTAAAATTCAAACCACATTACTGAGTACCAGGTGATAGCCAGAGCTACAGTGGGTGCGAACACTCATCATAAACCAGAGGCAATGTCAGTTGGCATTTGTGCTTTTCTAACTTTTGTTTACCATGGAAAAGTACATTTAGTAGCACATTTGTTTTTTGGCCATGTTGAAAAAAATGCAGGAAACTAGAAATTGCTATGTATTAAGTGAGCAGCTGTTCCTTTTATTTTTTGTTTAGAAAGGCAAGCATTTCATAGATAAGAACAATAATTACTACTCTGAAATTGAGGTTTAGTTTAGTTTTTGTTTCCTTTCTTTTTCATTTACCACATCTGACTGAAGCCTGACAAGATGTTATGTATCTGTGAAGAACAGGGGAAAACTCACATTGTGAATGTCCTAAGTATCAAGGACAGCTTCTAGGCAGGTATCAGGTACACTCAGACATCAGGGACAAATCACCATTCACTAACTCTTCCATGGAAAATTTAGCATGAAATCCATTATCTTTATATATAATTTTGTGATAACAAAAGTATCTTTACTAAAAATAAACTTTTCTTCTCTTTTCTGAAGGAACTTGTGGAATACTACAAGCATCATTCTCTTAAAGAAGGGTTCAGAACCTTAGATACAACTCTGCAGTTTCCGTACAAGGAGCCAGAACATTCGGCCGGACAGAGGGGTAGTAGGGCAGGCAACAGCTGTGAGTATTGTATTTGAGAATATGATTTGCTGTCACTTAAGGGTTGGAGGCAATATAGCATTAAACATCTTTATTCCAAACTTTGAAATATGACCAATTAATATGCTAATGCGTTGAGCAAGGATTATTTTTTCTTGAGCTAAACAGAATCAGAGGGACCAACAGGTTTATGAACGTGTCTAGTTGTAGGTCTTTGTGCCAAAGTAAAAAATATCTCTGAATTAAAATATCCATTATAAACGTAAAGATTATGTTCACATATAAAGTTTATATTTTCCCCTGGCTTTTATCTTACTAGACTTTTAAATGTATACATAATGTTTGTAGCCGCAAAATACTGTTTGAATGGTAGTATTTAGGCAAAACCGATTCATAACTCTCCTTTTTAGACTATTACCCCAAGTTTACTTACGACTGTATTTCAATGACTACTTTCAAAACTGTGAAATGACTAACATATTTTCTTGGATGACAATATTTCAAAAACCATACCATAGCCATGTTCTTTCAAAATAAACATGGGCCGGAACTAATCACAAAAAAATTAGCATGCAAGGAAATTCACATCATCCTTTGAGTGTGAATCCAAGTCAAAATTTTTATTTTTCCTCACTTTTTAATGTTACATATTCTTCCTAGAGATGGTTAGAGCATGCAGAGAGAATATTGTGATGGAAACATAGTGTAAAGTAAGTGTGATTTCATTCCCATGGTTTGATGTCTTTTTTTAAAAAAATCTGTTTTAGAGGAGAAATGAAACTAGTTTTTATTACTCTTCGAATCTTTAGCCTAAGCAAAATTGGAAGATCTAGAGGTATTTGAAAAAAAGAATTTGCATCAGTTGAATATAACTTGAACTTTATTTTTTTCCTGAAAGCAAACGCTAAAAGGGAAACAGGTAATGCTCAGGGTTCCAACAACATTAGTAAAATCTTATACATGCAAATATAAGAAAATGTGCACATTATTTGTCACATCAAATGACAGGTGGTTTTTGAAGACTTCAATAGCTTAATAGCTGCTTTTGCAGTGATCGGTGACGTATGCCCAAGCCTATGCAGTGCAAGTAGGAAGAACATACTTTATATTCAAATTTTAAACACTTAAAATGTTACGTGTTTTAGCCTAAAATTACCTAATTATCAGAGAGTCTTAAGTAGGCTATAATTCTTACTCATTCAAAAAATGAAAGCTTTTCTTACAAAACAGTTTTCCTACCAATTTCTTAAAAGTCTACCTAAGTTATGACTTCTCCCCACTGCATGAAACCTGTAATTTTCAACTGTATTTTCTCTGGCTTCCCAGCAGCAGGACAAGTTTCCAAGGAGGTCAGCTCCACCAAGCTCTGTTTGAGGTGTTTGATTTGTTCCAGAGCATGTAGGGGAAAGAGAAAGGGTGGATATCCTGTATTACATAGGAAAGCTTTTTTAACCCTCACATGCATTTCACTGCCTGGTTTATGCCTAGGTGCTTCTTTGGTGCTTGGGATGTGTAAAAGTTCAGATGATGTTGCCCAGTAATAAATGAAGTTGCCTAACATAAAATTTTGTCTCTAGTGTTTCGTTAAGTATTTAATTCTCAAACTTTTTTAGCAACTAGGAATGGGGTTCCTTTTTTCTAAGCATGGCCGATAGAATGATGATGAATATCCATCTTAGCTACAGGCAAAGTTTGCAATGGAGTCCTGAATTCAGACATCCCTACCCAGTCTTTTTAAGTGACTCTGGCAGAACACTATAACCCTTTCATAATCAAGAAGTGAAAGCAACGCATTCATTTAAAATTTGATGATATGTATTACAGTTTGTCTTTATTCATCAGGAAGACTCAGGCAAATCTGGGTTGGAGGAGTTCAGCATTTTATATAGAGTGATCAGGGAAGATCTTGTTTGCAGTGTTCCCTGAAAAAAGCGAGAGAGTAAGGTAATAGATCAGTCAGCAATTACTGCACAGCGGTTAACTCTCAAGATTGTTCTTCCATTACTACAAAGCAGAAGTCTAATATCTGATCAAAATCGTGGATGCTATCCCGATGATTTACCTTGCGTTAAAGTTATGTAAGATGGAAATTATGTTAAGACAGTCCTGAGAATTAAATGAAGTACCACAGATAAAGTACTTAGCTTGTACATAGTAAACACACCTAAAAGTTCACTCTACCGCTTTTACTTCTGCTACTAATGCTACTGACACCTCTAACATAGCACATACTTCCCTGTATTTCTAAAGCTTGAGTAAATCTACAAATTGCAGCTCTTATAGCAATTTATATCTTCGTTTTTATGATTTTAAAGTAGTTTTTCTTATTTTAAACCAACCCTTGAGTCAGAGTTAACCATTAAAGAAAACACTGTTTCTAGTTTTATGTATGTAGGATCTTCCAGGAAATGACAGCAGGAAATGATGCATATTCTGTATAGGAAGATTATGTCTGACGTCTTTGTAGGGCTTCGCTCTGCTTTAAGACTTTGGGTATGCTGCAAAATACTATCTAATGGAGCTGACACAATTTTGTAACTGTACTTTTACCAAACTTTGGGATATTGGATTGGACTGAGAACACTGAGGTCTCTATTACTTCTGTATAGTCTTGAAGCACAAAGGACAGACAGGGAGAGCCCAGAACCATCTTGGGCGCTGCGTACAGGTTGAGAAAGGAACTCCAACTCCTGAAACAGGCTCTTTGTCATTCTTATTTTTAAGGTGTATGCTCACCTTGGAAAAGAAAACCTTGGGGTATTGTAGAGATTGCTAACTTCAGGAATAGTCTAGGTTAGAATGTTCTTGGGACCATTGCCAACCATCTTGTAATGTGTAAATAAGATGAGATTATAACAAACCTATGTCATGCACATGAAAATACCATGTAAAGAGAAACTCATTAGAATTGAACAGGAGCACATCAGTAGGCACAGAATATAGCATTTCAAAGAGCCCACTGTTGGCTGCCTCTGAGACTGTCTCCCAAGGTGATGGGATTTTTTTCTTTGCCTTTGGAATAACTTAAGAGTATTTCCAAAGGAGAAAAAAAAGACAGAAAGAGAACAAAGAAATAAGTGAAGGGTACCAGCGAGCTCTTTTGGTTCCCGAGAAATTACAGGGGCTCCATGGAAGCAGGTCGTGTGGGTTTGTGTAAGACTCTGTTATTTTCCAAAGTGGGCCTAGCAAATCTGCCTTCCACTCTTTAGGTGTACCTGAGGGGCTGGGGTATTTGAAGGGAACTAAGTTGACTTTTGCCTTTCTTGCTCTACAGTGATTTTCTTTTCAGGTCTACCTCAAAGTAGCTGTTAGATCTTGGGCAAGTCATTTAGCCAGTTTGAGCCTCAGCTTTTCTGCTGATGAATGAGGAATGAGATTAGAGGATTTATACTGTTCTTTGAAAAGTAGCATTCATCGTTTGTTTCTTTGTATGGGAGAGGGAAGGAGGTGAAGTATAGTATTACTAGACCATTACACTAGGAAAAGTTGCACAATTAGCTATTTTGTGATCCACACACAGACTTAACTAGTTCCCCAAATTTATATTTGTGGAGAATTAATTGGCCTACAGAGAACAGATGCATATTTGTTTAAAATGTTTACTATAATGATATTTATAATATCAAAGTTTCTTCCATAAGAACTTATTGATCATAAAAAAAGATAGCAACACCTTAAGCAAGTGATCAAATTTGACATTGCCAGTGGTGGGACAAATAGACACCATGTACTGCCTCATAGAATGCTCTGAGGGGTCCCGGTACCAGAGAAAAACCAAAAAAAAAAAAAAAAAAAAAAACAAAGAATGCTCTGAGGGGACCCCACCCCCAAAATGCATAGTTTGAATCTAATCATGAAGGAATGTCAGAGGATTGGCAATTGAAAGACATCCTACAATAATCAGCTTGTATTCTTTAGAAAAGCCAAGGTAATTAAAGATAAAGACTAGCACTGTTAAAGATTTTAAAAGACTAAAAGATATGACAGCTACAGATCGTGCTGTGCACTAGGGCATTATGAATGGGAGCAGGGAGGAGGAGATGGAGAGGAGAGAGCATACAGATGCAGTGTAAACGTGTTTATGTTACTACAAAGGACGTGAGTGGGGACAAATAGAAACTGTAAATAAGTTCTCTAGATTAAATGACAATTGTATCAGTGTGATTTTTTGCTTTTGATAATTTCACAGTGGCTATTTGTTTTTCTGTTCTTGAAGTATGTATCAATAAAGAAGATTGTATCTGTAGTTTACTGTCAAATGGCCCAGGAAAAAAATTGATTGATAAAGAAAACATACTAGAGCTGGGCATGGTGGCACACGCCTGTAATCCCAGCACTTGGGAGGCTGAGGCAGGAGGATCCCTGCGAGTTTGAGACCAGGCTAGGCTACAAAGTGAGCTCAAGGCCAGCCTGAACTGCATAGTGAGACCCTGTCTCAAAAAGACAAAAAAAAAAGAAAGAAAAGAAGAAAACATGCTGAAAGGTTAACATTTGGGAACTCTGAAGTGTGTGGAAATTCTTTGTGCCCTTCTTGTACCTTTAAGTGTGAATGATTTCAGAATAAAAGGGTTTAAATGTGGAGGCGCTCCCATCTGCTGGCTGTGTCTAAAGAGCTGGAGAAAAGTGGCAACGTCCTCACTTGTTCCAAGTGCAGGTGGACTTGGTCTCTGACATGGGCAGCGAGGAACACAACACGTGCAGAGATCATATTCGAAGCCTTTTGTTGCTTAGCATGACTCCTTGGTATGCCTATTTCCTCATTCCTTTCTTCCACGTCTCCTGTGTGCCAGGCCTTGTGCTGGAGCCTGGAGTTTTAATACTGATTATGATAGAGCGTCTGGCAAATAGGAACAGACGTGAAACAAACAGACTTAGGGATCATCACAGATTGGACAGTGAAGCCAGAGCACAAGTGCAGGGGAGTGACAGGAGGCTCACTTAGCTGCTAGGGTCATAGAAAGTCTCTTTGAAGAAAAGTGACTCAGGCCAAACTTTCAGGATGTAGGAGGATGGCAGGGTGTGGGGCGGTGGGCAGTACGGAAGCTGCAAAGTGGAGTAGCTGGTGTGACGGCTCCAGAACGGGAAAGAACTAGAAGGACTTGGAAGGGGCTTGGCGAGCAGGGTGCGATGCTTGTATTTGTGGTGGGAATGTGTGGAAGCTTTGCAAGCAGAAAATGGCCTGAATTGATTTACACCCTTACAACTTCCATCTAGATGTCTCTGCAAAGCCTTATGCACTCGTAGGTGGGGCTTTGGGAGGTGGTTGGGTCACCGGGGAGCTCCACTCAGCGGTGGAATAGTCTGAGGAGTTCGTAGCTAAGTGTCCTGTTAGGAGGTACAGCCTGGTTGGACGAGGTGGGTCACTGGGAACCTGGCTTGGAGGAGGGGGTCTGTCTCCCTCTCCAGCTCCTCCTTTCACTCTGTTCTCAGCAGCCAGGAAGTGAGCGGCTTCCCTCCTCCGCCAGGCTGCTGCCTGGAGACAACTGACAATGAACTGTAACCACGAGCCAAAGTAGACCTTTGCTGTCACTTTGAGTGTTGGGTATTTTGTCTCAGCAATGAGAAAGTGAATAAGACACACTTCTAAAGGATCTCTGACTGCTTAGAGGGTGACGGAGGAACAGAAAAGATAGAGTGGGTGCTCATGAATGTCTGGAGAGGGGTGTTTGGATGAGTTCAGTAGTCACTTGGAAAAGACAGTGGGAAGATGTGAGCATGTTCTAGAGGTTGAACTGGTTGGACTAAAGAGTTGAGGTAGAACTGGTCCAAATATGATACACAAGTGTTTGCCTTGGACACATGCAGCTGGTAAAACCATTGACGGTCCAAGAAGCAAAAGAGAACAGTGGGAGAGGAGAAGGCACCCAGTGTGTACACGTTTGGATCCCTGCAGATACTCACTGTTTCGATAGGTACCTGGTACCAAGGAGAGTTGGTCTTGTTCGAGGTAGATTTTATGAATCATTTCATTTCTTAGTTTACAAAGGATGTAGAGAATTTGAGAATTACAGTTGTTTGTGTATATGTTTATGTCTTCTGAGATGTCTTTATTTCTCACTCTCAACTATACTTTGTATATGCCTGGCATAAAATAAGTGCTCAGAAAGAGCTGAATGAGTGGAGGCAGAGCCTAAGCTCCACAGAAGCGTAGCAAGTATCGCAGTGCTAAGTGTACTTAATGTGGAAGCCAAGGAAAGATGGGTGGATCCGAAAGCAAAATGTAGATTAGCACATTCTTTTTGGTGCGATGGCAAATAGTACAGTGATATTTCAAAAACTAGCTGGGGATCCTTGGGACCACACATATGGCCTTGCAGGAAGTAGAGAAGTAAACATCAGAGCCAGAGTCTGCGCCCTCTCCCTGGGTGCAGTCTCTCCTCCGTCCATGTGGCCCTGTTAGCTGTGGACAGGGCGCTGTGCATCACTTTTAACTGTTGTGTTTGACAGAAACTGGGAGAATTTGTATCATTCACATTTATTTATCTGAATATAGCATCATATATCCTGCTTATTCCGATAATTAGTGAAATAACCTAATAATCCCTGGGTCATATTTGTAAATTATATTTCAGGGTAATAAGGGATAATATTTATTTTATTCAAGTTCCTCAAGACACATTTAATTGTTTAGTCCTAATTCAACTTATCTGTATTTCTCTTTTCTTAGTTTCTGCTTTCATTATTTTATCCTCAGTCTTCTATCATCTTTTCCATGGTCGTTTTGCCTTGATATGATCTGATTTTATTCTGTTTGACAAAGGAAACCTTGTCATGGTACTTCTCACAGGACTGGAGGTTCATGAAAAACACCACTGAAGCCAACACCTCTCAGCCTCCCAGAGAGTGAAATTACAGACAGCACCAGCATGCCTGGCCGCCAGTGGTTCATAGTTAACTAGTTCCATACGCTGAAACCAGCTCTAGAAGCTCCTTTTCTAAGAAGGTTGCATGTGTGACCATGAGCTTCTAGTGTTATTATACATTCACATAAAAACCTTTATACCCCATCACTATGTAGAGCAGGCTACTGAAACTTGAATCACAGTATCTGCAGATCATCCGTACCCCACCCGATTGGGAGGACAAGAGTTTGGGGATTGCATGCTGCCTGTCTACTTCTCTGCTTATATGTCATGACCCCAAGAAATTCTGTTTTCCATCTGTATCACATGGCACTAGAAGTATCCATCTCCGTGTGTGCTTGACTCTTTTGTAGCTCAGCAGGGTGTACCTCATGCTGGAGGTTACATTTTAGTAAAGACTCAGAGAAATGAGAGAGGGGACAATCAGAGCAAATGAAGGAGCATGTATGACATGACCAGTGTCACAGAGCAGAAGAGGAAAACTAGCAGGAGTTGATGTTTGAGACACAAGGGAGGCCAGATCTTGTAAAGTCCTAACGGGCTTTAGCTTTTACTCTGGAAGAAATGGAAAGCCATTGGAAGAATTTAAGCAAAGGAGAGACTTGGTTTTAACAGGATTGTTCTGGTTTCTTTGCTGAGAAAAGACCATGGGAAGAGAGGACAAGGTGAACACAGAGGAGTTAGGAGGCTCATGCAGCAGTTAAGGCAGAGGTGATGATAGCTTGGGCCAACATGGTGCCATGCAGGTGACAGAATTTGAAGGTGACCCAACCAGATGTTGTGACCATCGACTCTGAGGCATCATAGTAAAAGAAGGCTCAGGGATGATTCTAAAGTTTTGAGCCTGAGCAACTGGGAGATCAGGGCTTCTTTTTAGGATCACAGTGTGGATTAGAGTCTAGTCCTAGCACTCTCAATCCAAAATGAATTGTTTTCATATCTCTGTGTAAATTCTATCGTGCCTGTCTCTCCATTAACTTTTATCTGTTCTGAAGTCAGAGGTTTTACTTGTTATATCTTCTTTAGTATCTTAGCATAGTATTATGCTCTTAGTAATTTAATACATTTGCCAGTGATTTTTTAAAGAATATGGATTTAGAATCAATTTCACATCTTGACAAACTATATGCCTATAAATAATCTGAAAATCCAAGGCAGTGTCAAATGATCCAATTTTCCAAAACAAAAGAAAGACCTTCTACTTATTTTATTTTCTTGCTAATGGCTTTATATATTTGTACTATACTGCATTGAATACCACGTAGTTATTTTTTTTCAGTAATCCTAGACATAACTTTTCCTTTTGTATCTTTGAATTTCATGTTAACAGAAATTTAATTTACCAGACATCAGCATTCAATTAAATAAAAGTATCTGAATTATTCTTAGATTTTTCAGTGATAATCTGTAAAATATGTAATCAACACTAAGCAAGGGGCCTTTAGTTTGTTCTGTCTGGGAGAGAGAGAAGAGCAGATATATGACACCATGTCTGTTAGTGTTGCTGCGAGCCTAAAAGGAAGGCATACCTGAGCTCTAAATAAAATCAGGGTAAGGACCACAAACTTAAATTAAACATTCATTAAATTCCCATGGTGTTTTCTGCTGGTAGACCATCTGTAGACAATCTTAGGGAAAAGCATCTCCTGAACTGCCCTGCACAGGAGATATCATAGAACTCTGTCTTCTGGAAAACAAACCTCTGTCTGGCCGCTGGGCCACACAAGGGATCCCTGTGTGTTAATACCTCGGTCCAGACACCTGATATTCTTGCTAATAGCTTTTTGTTTTATAAATGAGTGTGAACACCTCTTATTACAGCTAAAAACTGAACGTTAGATAATGTATGAACTGCTAGCAAGTAATTAGCAAAAGCTTAGGGCAAAATTCTCTGATACACATAATAGATCATTATTAGCTCAAAAATAGTTTATGATTTGATAACCAACACCTTAGGAAAGATTACTGATTGATTATGATCTCTAACACCTGTAAATTTCAATTGTTATTGAAAATCAAATGGATAACAGCAGATAACTTCTATTTCCACTTCCACTAGAGACTATTAGTACTTCAGGTTTTGTTTGTTAAACTTGGAAAATTTGATAATAGTTGACTACACTTTTTGTAGTTTCTAATTGGAAACATTAAGCCACTCACGTACGAGCCAATCACTTGATAGTAATGCTTCATGAATGTTAGCTCCGTTGAGAGCCAGGTATCATCCACATGTAAAGTAAGCAGATCCCTTCCTTCGTCTTCAGTCCAACCAAGGTTCTCCCTCAACTGTGCTAATATAGAGTCGAAAGTATTTAAAGAAGGAGAAAAATTAGGTGCTTATCTGAAGCATGCAGTTTGCAGATGATTACTTTAATGAGAAAAGGCTCAATATTGATTTAATATTTTCTACTTACAGACTGATATGAATAGAAGAGTGGTCTCTCTAGAAACTTTCAAAATAACATGATGCAGTAGCAGGGAGGCTTACCTGAAACATTAGGCATGAGTGGAGAGTCCAGAAGACAATAGTCACCTCAGCGTGCCCAGGTGAATATCACTGCTCCTGGACTCTTCTCAGTCTATTCCAAGACGTGCACCCAGCGATCCTTCTTGTATTAAAGGTGTCTCGGTACTAGTAGGGAGAGCTCAAGGAAGAAAGCATGCATCTGCCTATGTGTATAGAGGTGTGTGGCTGTATTCTCAGCATAGATGTAAATATGTCTTACAAATTAAACCTTCTGTAAAATGTTCTTATCAAACATCTTATTCTCATATTGCTTCCGTCTCCATTTAAATCCATGTTTTCCTAGGGAAACATGTTATATTTTATTCTTGTATCAGTAGGTGCCAGGCACTCAAATGATATTTTTCCAGCTCAAGGGAATTAAGGCCCCAAAGGCAGTGAAAATTGACAGCTAGAAAGAGTAGCAAAAGTAAGTCATGCTAGAATGTGTACAGAAGTAGGAAGCGTCCATACCAATTCTTAAAATGTGTGGCTGAGAGCTATACAGTGGGTGGCGGGAAAAACTGATTAACCTTTTACTCCTGAGAAGATTCCTCAGGCACATAAGATGGTTAATGCTATGAGACATACAGCATTAAATAGCTGTTCAGCATCTCTGAAAAACATTACAGCTATTGTAGGAATATCACTGATATATTATGGCTCTCAAGATGCCAGAAGAATGGGACCTGGGCATATTTCACTTTCTTTGTGTTTTGCCAGCCTTTGTTGAAAGTTTTATTGAGCAGTTAGTTAAGTGAGCAAAAGATGAGACAAATGAATAGGAGAAAGAGACATAAGGGTCTTGCACAATTAAGTACCCTGCTGAGATACTTGTCCATTCAGCAGCTTCAGTGGACCCCACTCTGTGGGGAAGGCAGAAACAATAAGAGAACTTGCCCCTGCCTTCCGGAATCAATGTCTAATGGGAGGTACAACTCAGGAAGACGCAGTCATTAAGCAGCAGCGCCCAAAAGCACCATGACGTACATGCCTACATTGTGTCTAGGAAAGGGGGCAAGCAGTGTCTGAACCTGTCACAAAGGCTCATGAGAGGGACCTGAGCTAGGCTTTTGAGACAGTTCAGGTTAGCAGAGCACAGGGGACAGGAGCAATATTCCAGAATAAGTGAAGTTCTGAGTTGGAAATGTAGCTGGAGGCCTTAAGGCGAAGTTGGAAACTGTGTTAGGTAAAAAAAAATTCATATTTGGAAATTATGGTAGATTTGGTTACAAAGGCACAAGGTGCCAGATGATGAATGGAATTCAGGTTGAGTTTGAATTTCATAATGTAGTAGATGCAAAGACAACAATCCACATTCGGCTTGAGCAGCGGGGAGGCAGTATGTGGAAGAGAACCGGGGCTGGGGATGTAGCTCAGTGGCACAGCAGCTGCCTGGCAAGCGTGAGGCCATGAGTTTGATTCCCAGTACCAAAAACAGAGAGAGAGAATGGAAAGAAGTTGAAAGCAAGACCAGTGGGAGGGCTGGGGTCTGTTAAAAGTGACATAAGTAGTGGGATTGGGAAGGCAGAGCTGAGACTTAGTGAAGGGTTAAATTCATATTGCAGAGGAAGAAGGTACCAGACCTTCAGAGAGAACAGAAAAAACTACCAGTACACTGACTGCCAGGGTAGGTCACAAAGAAAGCAGTGCAGTCACTGAATGAAAAAACGTAAGAGGTGGAACTGAATTGCAGGGAGAAAGGTGATGAGTTGGTTTCAGTCAAGTCGAATCTAAGATAATGCCCATACTTCCGGCCAGTGTTACGAAAATACCGGAAGTTACAGACCGGAATTCTGGTAAGGAAACAAAGCACACCCAAGAATCTGAATCTCTTCCACTCATCAGGGGAAAAAAAGCTAGTTTAGTAAGGCCAGCAGGGGGCTGGAGCCAAATGTGAGGGCGAACTACTACTTAACTGGAGTTATAGTATGTTAGATCAGGTTTAAGAAGGTTTGAATTCCAATCATTTGACATGAATACAAATAATTATGAGGCAATTAGTATCAGATAAGAGACAGGTAGCAACCTGATATTACGTTATTGAAATAGAAATTCGAATCCGTTGGTGGTAAATTACCCAAATTATGTTAGGAATGTTAGATATTTTAAGATTATAGACAAGTTATCAATCTAATTTATCTACCTATTATTAAGATTATTTTAATTGCACTTAATTGTGCTTTCATTGATTTTTCTCATTTCTTCCTTTTAGAGATAAGTTATCTCTCATTATATTTTAGGCTCTTGGCTTAAATTGCCTTCATTAGAAATTTTGGAGAAATATAGCCTTCTTTTACTTCTTTATGAATAAAATAGTCCCAGAGCAAGAATCAAGGATAGTCATAAAACAGTCCAAGGAGAAAATCCTAATACCTACCAGAGTAATGTGTTCAATGAGGGGTTTTAAATTCTCCCAGACATAACACAGGACTCTTGGCAGCAGATTTTCTGTCTGTAATAGAGTAAGGTGTACCCTATTTACTTTATAAGAAAGGGGCTGGGGATGTAGTTCAGGCCTGCGGATGTAGCTCAGTGGTAGAGCACTAGCCTAGCACGTGTGAGGACATCCCCAGTACTGGAAAAAAAAAGCACATAAATGAGAAAGGCTGTCCTCTCTGCTCTGTAGTCATGGGTGTGTCGTGACCATAAGAAAATGGTGTGTCAGATCCACTGCATAATCATAAATTAATTAGGCAAATAGTTGTGATGGTATGTACCAACATATTTTGAAATTTTCTTTAAAAAGAAAACCTGTAAAACGTAGAAATGGGATAAAAAAAAGTTGACTACCAACAAGCACATACTTCCAGGCAGGTACGACACATACATGTGAGATTGTTCATGAGAAAAGAATGTCATGAATATTATTGAGAGCATCAAGGCGCAAGATCCACAACTACGAAAACACAATTGAACTGCCCCCAGTTCCCTTGGCCAGTCTGCTTGGCTGGAGTCTAGTAGTCTCTGGTCACTGCTCTTCTTAGGCACCCCTAGGCTCCCTTTCTGACAGTGATATTAATGATTAGAGAACTGCGTGCCTCTCAAAGTCAAGCACCTGCCTGAAAAGAGGCAGAAAATATGGGAAGGTTATATGTAGTCATGCTCAGTTTTCTTATCCCAGTTTTACATTATCTTTGGTTGTGGAAAGCTTTTTTTGTACCAGTTAATATTTGGTAGAGGTACAAGTGACAGAAACCCCAAGCCCGTTGACTTAAAGGGGATAGGTCATTTATTTCTCCTTCCTACAAATACTTTAAATTAGTCAGCCATGGGCTAGAGGCGGGGGGCTGGCCACCTGTGTTCCATGAATATCTTTAGTAACTGATTCCTCAAGCTCGTGCTATTAGCCTGAAGATGACCGCAGACCTAGCTTGGTAGCTTTCATGTGCCAGATAGCAGACTATAACTAGGAACTGGACAGAAGGACAAAGACTTACGCCTGCCATCTTGTCAGGAAGATCCCAGCAGCTGCCTTGTAATGCTCCCGCTTGTATCTCACTGACCAGAATGTGGCTGTGTCAAATTGCAGGGGAGCTTGGGAGATGTAATCTTGCTGAGTGAACCTGGTTGAACTGAATAATCTATTACATGGAACAAGGGGAGAGTGAACACTGGGAGGAAATTTGTGAGTGCATCTTCCTTCTTCACTCTAATGGTGCTGTGATTTCAGTAGGTCACCGTTTACAGCCAGCTGTGGAAGTTCGCGAGGCAGAGGGTGGATGCAAAGTCACGCAGGAGTAGTTAAGAATGTGGAACCTGGAGTCCCTCTGCTTGAGTGTGAACCCACGTTTTCTTAGATAACAAGGGGAAATGGTGCTACTGTCTCCCTTCTAGAGTTGTTGTAATGCTTAAACAAAATATATTGACCACAGTATTTTAACACTTCAGAAATATTTGATTATGGTTATGAATTCTCATTGTTAAAAGTATAAGGTAAAAAGTTTTGAGCCCCCAGGTGCATATAACATGTCTGGAGGAGACATTCACTTCCTTTCCCAAATATGATTTGGAGTGGTTTTCATTTCTAATTGCGTGTTTTTTGCTTTTATGAATAAGCTGAGATATTCATGCCTAGCTGGGGATAAAGCTTGACCTTAACAAATTACGTGGATGATTTCCTGGAATTTTCCATGGGACCTGCATATGTCACTGACGTCTCTCTATAAGCGCTTACTTATTAACACTAGCTGTGATGTAAATGACACTTTATGTAAGAACTGATGCGATCCTCCTTCCCACTGTTGTCACACAGTGGGATCTGGGCACCACATCAAGAGGAGAAGGCCATCCTTGACCACCTGTGGGTGGGTGGAGTTCAAGTTGGCCCTAGGGAGTGGGTTTGATATGTTTGTCTATAAAGGGCACACAGCTCTGAACTGCAGAACAAATGTCAATACAAATGTGAAAATTTAGCCCATTCACTCAGAAATGGTAATAGAAGAGTGGTGGGTAAAAGCACAACTTATTCCAACTTGGATGTGACAATTGTCTTATGATCACAGACAAGGAAAGTAGTGGTATTGAGATAACTTTTGCTGATTCCTAAATGCTCTTTGCTTCTTTTTCTTTCTTTCTTTCTCTAAGCCCCCTCTTTGTTCTGTGGCTTTTCTTTTGTAACTCCTCCAGACTACAGCTTTGTTCCCCCTTCTTCCACTCCTTTCTGGTCAGGTACTGCTTTACTGCTTTTATATGTCTCCCCAACATGCTTCTGTTTGCAAATGAAATATGTTGACCTCTCTGTGTGGCTTCCCATGTAGCTCCGTCTCCTCCCAGACAGTCCCTAGAGTACCATTACCACCATGCGCTCTCTCTTCTCTGTCGTAAAGTCGTCGTTTGTCGTGACATTTCACCTCTTCGGTTTGTGTGTATGTGCTCATGCCATATATTTCAATAACACATTTTATAATGTCTCTGCGGGTGGAGGCTTAGGGTGGGATGGGACTGAAAGGGTAAAGACAGATGAAGGACTCTGCAAAATTAACTTTCTGAGGACTACAAATTTTAGTTGCGAAAAGACAGTATGTTTATCTCCATGAAGAAAATGCAAAGAACCAAAATCCAAACTTTGTCTCCAAGTAGAAGAGTAAAATTCAGTGCAGATTGCTTGAAAGAATAACGGGTGCCCATTAGCTCTATAGCTCTCCCGTTGGTGCCCAGGCATTTTGGTCTTCGTGTCTGTCATTAACTAGAGAGTTTAATGGCTATTTCTGTGGCACTGAGGGAGCTACATAATGCCAAGGTAAAGTATGTTTTCTTACAGGTTTTAAAAAATTAACCTGTAAGTCCCAGTGGAATCATAGGATTTTGAAATAGACCTAAAACATCAGCTAGTACAAACCTCTCATTTTCTAGATGAGAAAAATGTGGCCTGGAGGGGTTAAAAGGCCCGTGCAAGGTCACATAGTGAAGCTAATGATTGGATTTTTCCATCACAGGGGTTTTTATGTGCACTGACTCTAAGAGCAGCGTGCCGGAAACAGGACAGTTTTCAGTAAGAAAACCGTTAAAGTGGTTTGTATCCCGAACAGTAAAATAAAATGACCTATTTTTACTCCCTTTTACAGTTCTGAAATCCATGGCATTTCTGTTGGTTTATCTTACAATCGACACCTGGAGACTAAATAAATTTCTGTCATTTCAGAGCCATGAATTATAGGCCAAAGATCCCTGTCACCAAGCGGGCAGACTTTTCTGGGGTAACATGGGTCATAAGTGCCGCTACCTGGGCACTAGGAACTGTAAAAACACAAGTGCATGGTGCTTCCCATTTGTCTCTTTTTTTTCCCTTAAGTCCCTCTGCCATTGAAGACCTATAAAGTCCCGCCAATCTCAGATGAG
Organism: Chinchilla lanigera; assembly: GCF_000276665.1. Classification (NCBI taxonomy): domain Eukaryota; kingdom Metazoa; phylum Chordata; class Mammalia; order Rodentia; family Chinchillidae; genus Chinchilla; species Chinchilla lanigera. Next base: position 11,330,827 of record NW_004955435.1, on the reverse strand, counting down.
TGATTCTCAGATTCACTGAACATATAACTGGAAACCCTTTATAGCCCCAGAGAGCAACAGGTGGGGAAGTTAATATAAAGTGTGTTATGAAACACTGGAGGCTCACCAGTGTTACAACGTGGAAGGAGTTCTCATTTCAGTCAGGGCGAGCTCCTCTCCAACCATCAAAAATACCGTAACAAGCAAACAGCAAAAACCTCACATAGGAAATGGACACCCTGACATCTTGTTTTTGATTAAATATCTCAATAAATTTTTCTCTGAGGCAGTATTTACTTGAAAAGAAGGCAGTATTTGTGTTCTTTCTGTGAAACTGCTTCACACTTCTTCAGTAATTGCCTGTATATACATATACACATAATTTTAGAGTAAAGGTTGGTTGGAGAAAATACCACTTAATTAGATGTGACGACATCAATTTGGCAGACCTTTGCTAGAGCGCAGAATTTAGTTGTTTTGAGTGTAGCAGTTACCAGATAAAAACATACAGCCTCACCTCAGTCAGAGCTTCTAACCAGAAACAGATTACTGTGCCATTAATGGGAAATGTATGCTAACCTATCCTAGATTGTGTCTTTCAGAGAGGAATTCAGATATAAACTAGTTGTGTTTGGGTTTTGTTTTCATTTTTTTTTACAAAAACGAGTCCCTATTTTGAAGGTTTGGTGAAGATGGTGAAAGTAGAGCAGTGGTTCTTTAAACTTTATAAAATGAACTTGCCTGCACATGACTGAATTGAAACAGCGGTCGCGCTGCTTTCAAGCTCCTCTGCCATCATCACCGGTCTGTAATGAAATCATGACTATGCATCTGAAAGCGTCAGTAATGTTCCTCTATTAGCTTCACTTGGCTGTTAACCAAGCCCGTATCAACTCGGCCTCCCCTCATTTCTTTACAGTGTTAAGTCCGAAAGTGCTGGGCATTGCCATCGCTCGGTACGACTTCTGTGCGAGAGACATGCGGGAACTGTCCTTGCTGAAAGGAGATGTGGTGAAGATTTACACCAAGATGAGCGCGAATGGCTGGTGGAGAGGGGAAGTGAACGGCAGGGTGAGTTGTCCCTCCCAGCTCGCGTGTGCCCTGGACCCACGGGGGCTGGCCGGTCACTGGCAGCTGTTGTGTCGCTGTCTTCACACCCTAGGACCCTGGCCTCCGGAGACTGCTCTTCCGCCTTGCTGGGAATAGGCACTCACTAAAAATGTGTTCAGTGAGTATTATAGGGGCATAAATAAAGTTCAGCCCAGCAAGTTTCATAACCTCCTTGTGGAGAAGAGCCGAGAAGCATCTCAATTCTTTTTAGAACCTGAGCTCTGGAGCACACACTTTATGGGCCGTGCCAGATAGCTCTAACAGCTGCGGATCTCAATTGGAAAGAATGGGACATAGCGCCTCTGTCTTTCCATCATCTGTTCTGTGGCAGAAATAGGAATCATGTAGTTGAGACCCTACTGCACTTAATTTGCATATTTATTTGTGTGGGTCCTAGCGGATTAGAACACTGTTGAAGCTTATTTTATTCCTCCGTTTCTATCATTCACTGTATTAGGCTTTTAAGAGCAGTTAAACCTCTCTTCTTCACCTACAGCGGGCATAAAACCTCAGCTTAATTGGGGTGTTATGAAAACGGAATGCTCTCTTTGTAGAATCCTTTGAAGTGCCAGATGCAAAATCGTGTTGCTATGTCAGTTGCTTTTCTTTTTCAGGTGGGCTGGTTTCCATCCACATATGTGGAAGAGGATGAATAAATTCCAATCCAGCGTTGCACCCTGTACCAGAAATCTCAGAGAACGAATCAACGGAGCCTGCAAAGCGTTATGAATTACCTGAAGTGTTTAAAAAGCTGCATTTCTGGCTGTTCCACATCCTCCCTCCTTTCCCCCTCCCAAGTCTTAATGCTGGGATTTCTAAAGATGCTGGTACTGACAGATTAATGGCTTGCCTAGAGCCGTGCAAGAAGCGGCCTGCCCATCTGTCATTGTCAGGGACCAGGGCAAGGCCAAAAGCTTTTCTTCCCAAAAGAGCCCTGCAAACACATTCGTTCAGGTTTCTCTTTACCTCCGTCAGGTCAGATACCCTAAAGGCCAGCCACTAGTAAATGCTTAATGTGCAGTTTCTTTATTTTCATGTGCCATTCACCAGAGTTTTTGATGGTGCGAAGAAACAGAGGTTTAATTCTGCTTTGCCTAGCATGAAAAAAAAAAAAAAAAATTGAGTATTGTCATTTGGGAAAGATCCAGCTTACTGGAAGGATTCAGCATTACTTGTCATAAATTGTCCAACAGGTGACTCATTGCCTAGCAAACAATTTCACCCCCAGATGTCACTCATGATAAAATAGAAAAGACAAATGCTTAGGTTTGCCTCGTAAGTGATAAATTCCAGAAAGGTTTTAATTACTCATTTGATGTTCTGATTATATTTGCACACTCCTTCTTATAAAAAGAGATAAAGCACATGGCAGTTGTCTTCGTATTAAATTTTACAGCCTTCATGATTCCAGAGGGTTATTTTGGAAATGCAGTACTTGATGAAATAATTGTGGTTAGGTATATTATGGGTAGTTTCCCATAACCTGAGTAGGTGGCATTGTTTACAAAGCAGATCAAGGGCTACATTCTGTAGTAAATAATTTTATAGCAGCAACATCTATTAACATTAGCCTTTTCCTTCCCCCTCGATAGATCTGGAACCTATTTGTTGAATCTTATATTTTCATAGAGTATCTACAAGAGCACAAGCAAGTTTGTGGAGGATTTTGGAAGGAAAGCACACCTGGGTCCTTTATGCATTTCAGGGACAAAGAGAGGGTCACTGGGCTTCTGTGGACTTGTGGCTTTTCAGAATCTCCCCTTTTGCAGCCTTTCTGCGCATGTGTTACCTAGCAGAAGATGGGTTTTGCAGCACATCGATTTTACCACGCCGTCGTAGTTTTCATGTGAGGGTCTAAATACATTCTTCCTGGAATGACCGGAGTCTCCAATCCAGGCAGTCAGGTTAAGACACTAACTGGCCCTTTCCTGATGAAATGCTTCCTCCACAGTGAAAGTGATGTTCTGAAAAGATAACAGAAAGTGTTTTGTGTTTGGGACAAACAAAAATCCGAAGCATTAACTTCATAGAGCCAAACAAGGAGCGTTCAGTTCTGAAATTCTGGGTCATCTCTGCAATGAGAGGGCCAAGCCTGCCCTCTTCCTGGCACACTTGGGTGTCAGAACTTGGTGTTCGGCGGTCACATACTTCCTGCTAGAGACCCTCCTGGGCTAGGACTTCTCATCTAGAGTAGAGTCAAGACCTTTACCTCAGAATTATGTAAACTGTGATTGTCTTTTAGAAAAACTATTATTTGCTAAAATCAGTTAAGTTTTTGTAAATGTGTAAATGACCACGAAAATGTATTTTATAAAATGTTCTGTACAGTAGAGTTGCACCACCAAGGTGAAGTGTTGGAGTGGATTCCTTCCTGTAAAGTCTTACCTGCGACTGTGTCCTGGGAATGTTTGTCTGTTACTGTCAGCCAAGCGTTGTTACAGAGAGTGCAGCTTCACACAAGCTGATCCACTCCCGTGTGCCGTGGCGTGGCGTGTATTGTTTATTTCCATCAATAGCGTCCGCCCTTACAGATGGGATGTGATCTCTGTGTTGGGCTTCACTGGCCTGGAGGTTTCACGGCAGAGGATATTAGATCCCCATTTTCATAACATCACCAGTTACATCTTTGTCTACGTTTAATACTTTGTATTGGAAACTTTAACTGCTGCGGATTTATGTAGATTTCTAATACCAAAGACAGAGGTAAATGTTTTTCATATGCTTTGTCTTGCCTGTGTGCAGCCCTTATGTAATTCGGTGAGTTAGAATGGTATCGTACTTTGTAATATTTTGTAAATATGTCAATACAATAAATAGTTACCACTTGCATTTAGTTGATTTCTTTTTAAAGGTGGAAGAGTCTTTCCATTGAATGAGCCCATCATCCACATATGCCTAACTCCTAATGGAGGCACAAGCCGTAATTTGGTTGGATGTTGCTCAGAAAGGCTAAATTATGGACAGTGAACTTTAAGAGAAACTCAGTACTTGACGGTAGTATCTGTTGACAGCTTATCCCATGCCAAAGTCTGTTCTAAGGGCCTCATGTCTACTTACAATTATGCCGGGGGGTAGAACCTCATTTCGTGGCTATTTTCAGGTGGAGATTCATCAAGAAGTTGCAACTTGGGCGGGGAGTGTAGCTCAGTGGTGCAGTGCCTGCCCGGCAAGCCTGAGGCCCTGAGTTCAGTTCCTGGTTCCAGACAAGAAAAAAAAAATGCAGCTTGCCCGGGGTCACGTGACTGGCAAGTGTCAGAGCCAGGTTCTGACTCGAGTAGTTGAATCAGGAGCCCACCTACCCGCACTCTCTCCTGCCACTCCTAACAGGACAAGAGAGAGATTAGGCGTGCTTGTAAGCTTACACAGCCGTGAAATTCTTTGATAGTAAGTAGTTATTTAATTTTACATAATTAAAAACAGAATTCAGAGCTATTATATTCTCTTATCCTTCACAGTTCCAAACAGACATTGGCTTAAAAAAAATTAGTGTTTGAGATTGAACTTTTTTGGTCCATTTTCATTCAACTTTTGCAGTAATGGATCATGCTTGCGGAGCCAGGAGGACCAGAAGTCAAGCCTCCCTGGGCAGAGCAGGCCCGCAGACGGTGTGTCACAGGGAGAGGGCGGATGCCAGTTCCTTTTAAGGGTCAGCAAAGGCCCGTCCCTCAGTAGTACTTTTCCCTTTACATCACCGCAGCAGCAGCAGCGGATTCCCCGGTTTTCACGACAGTACAGCATGTTACACAGCAGCCCTCTTTTCAACGGAGGCGCCAGTTCTAGTGGTACCTTTATCACTTCTTTTCCCCACACGAACAGTTACATGACTTCTAGACCTTCTGTCAGATAACCACCCCTCTCATCAAGCACAGCCGCCACATGTGCTGGGAAATGCCCAACGTGTCCGTTAACATGAGAACACAGCCGTGGTAGCATTGGAGTATTGTCCTCCATTGAGTGAGTTGTGTATGTTTGGAGCTAGTCCTTAGCTGCCTTGCTTTGTTCTATTTGTTTTCTGGACATAGAGAGGAGAGAAGAAAATGTGACCCCAGAAGTCAGCCTGTCTGGGTACAGATCTCCCCTCTACCAGGCGGGGTCTCGGTCGGGCTGTGTGACCGCCACGCCCACTTCATAGCAGGGAGGAGACCCGTCTGAGGCCATCCTGTGGATACATAGGAAGTGTGGATGCCCTCTACAGGGCCATGTTTCCTCATTGTCATCATTACTGTCATTGTCAGGTGAGGAATTTGGGTAGCTGCCATCTTAATTTTTTTAACTTCTTGAGCTTAATTGAATCTTATTAAGGTAAAAAACTGTAGATTCTAAATTAGCCTCCTTAGGAAGGTGGTAAATTATTTGGTACCAAAGGAAAAGGGAGAGTTTCAGCGTCAGTCAGACCTGGGTTCAAACCTTACTCTGCCATTGGCTTTTCTGAGCATCAGTTTCCTCTTCTGTAATAAAGCAATCATTGTAAGTTCCTAAGAGAGCTCTTATGTAGGGTGAATAAAGTGAAAAGCGCACCTTGTACAGATCCTGGCACATAATAGACCCTTCCAAAAGTTGGTCTCCCTCCCTTTATGAATTGTAAATATGTACCCAGGTACCAAATTAGGTGCTTGCCGTCTTTATTTTGAATACAGTTGAGAGCTTATGCTTTACTTCTTACCTATGGTTTAATTTTCAGCATTCAAAGTATATAGAGTAAAAGGCATGCATTCAGAAAAATTAATATGCAAACCCACAGACAGTCTCAGAAGTTAACAGCTCCACATGATTTTAACTAGGAAAATGGAATTTTCACCCAGCTCAAAATCATTTAGACTTAGTCCACCGGTCACTTCATTTTTCACTAAAACTGGTTTTCTGGGATTGGTTGGACTCTGATTAGAAATATTTATGCACCTGTCTGGTCTGGCAGACTTTGGCAGGCACCTAATTTTAAGTAATGAACGTGTTCCAGAATGGAGGTTGAAAAGGAGTCCTCTCACGATGTGCCATTGATTAGACCAGACTGGGGAAAACAGTGACAGAAAGACAAAAGCTCTTCTTTTGAAGCTCTCTAGCTCTTGTCAGAAACTTCCAGAATTTTTTCTCGGCACGATGTGACCACAAATAATGACCCGGGCACATGGCCAGATGGTGAGGTGCCTCAGTGCCAAAATAGAGTGCGTGGAAAAGTTACTCCGTGCCCTGGGCGCTCAGACGCTTGAGGGAGAAGGGTGAACTTCAGCATGGCTGAGTGGCCAAGCCCTGATCCGGCTTGCTCAAGGTCATGCAGATGGGGAAAACGGGCAAAGTGAGGATTCACACCCGGGTGTCCTGGCTTCAAGTCAAGTGTAATTTACATTTCCCCGTGATAGCTTCTGATCTTCCAGTTACTCCTACTTCATAAAGCTTTTCTTCTGAAAATCATTCTGGCGAGCTGCTAGGGCCCTAGATCAGGTGGAAATGTGGAGAGGTCACCGTCCCTGCCCCTCTTGCTGTCAGCAGGTGTTAGGAGTTTAGCATGTCAGTGGGTTTGATGCTGACTGTGGATTTTCTAGTGATCTCAATGACCTCTTCAAAGAAAGGGAAAGTTGATTTTTGATTCTTGAGGTTTCCCCCCATTATAATTTGATATCTGTCTCCTTTTTTCACTTGTAAATCCTATTTATTTTCTGTTCTTGTATATGCCAGAGAGTGTGCTAGGTGTTTGTTGTATATTATTTCACTTATCTGATGTAACCCTTCTAAGAAACCATCAAAGATTGGCATCTCATATTTTAATCATAAAAACTCTACGCCTCGTTAAGTAACATTTCCACATGGGGAATGGTCTTCAACCTCTTCCATTCTTCATACGATCTGTCCTTTGGTCCAGGCTGTAGCATAAACCAGTGCCTAGAGGTTCAGCTTTAGAACCAACTTATCTGGCTCTGCCACTTACCAGCTGCCTGACCTTGGGAATGTTGCTTACTCTGCTTGTTATTCTGCTTTTCCAAAGTTAGAACGATTTCACCCCACTGTAGAGCATTGTTTTATTTAAAGAATTAGATGAGATAATATATGTAAGATGTTTAGAAACGCCTGGCAGAGAATAGACATTCAATGAAAAAAGAGTTTTGAAATTGTGTTTTGGCCTCCAGTTTAGACACACACACAAATAAATGCTACAACTTTAGAAAGTTAACTTAGATATGAAAAATAAACTTCCCAGCACTATCTCTTTCCGGAGGACAATGGAGGAGGTGCAGGGGCGTGAGCTGACACCCGTCCTGCTTTCACCCACCCAATCCATAAATGGCATCTGAGATGAGTGCACACTTCTCAGATGAAGAAATACAAATGGCAAACAAATACATGAAAAAATGTTCCACATCATGGTTATTCTAGAGATGCAAATTAAAGCAACACTGAGATTCCATCTCACCCCAGAAAGAATGGCTATCATCAAGAAATCAACCAATAACAAATGCTTGAGAGGCTGTAGGGGAAAGGAACCCTTCTCCATTGGTGGTGGGAGTGCAGACTGGGGCAACCACTGTGGAAATCACTATGGAGATTCCTTAAAAAGCTAGGATTAGAGGTCCCATTTGACCCAGCTCATCCCCTTCTGGGTGTTTTATTAGAAGAATTAAAAACATCATACCACAGTGATTTATCTGCATCCAAGTTTATATCAGGACAGTTTGTAATAGCTAAATCCTGGAAACAACCAAGATGCCCATCAACTGAAGAATGGATAAAAAGATATGTTTTTTTTTTATAATGGAGTACTACTCAGCCATAAAGATGGATAAAATGAAGTCATTTATAGGTAAATGGATGTAACTCCAGACCATACTCATAAGTGAAATAAATCAGATTCATATGTGTAAACATCATACTGTCTCACTAGTGTGAGAAAATGAACAAGTAAATAAAATCTGAAATGTACAATAGATATTATGAATTGGGAAGAAACTGTTCAAAAGTAAAACTGTTGGGGTAAAGGAGAAAGGAAGAAAGGGGAAAAGGAAAAAATATATGTATATGAAAGATATTTAAGATAGTTACACATCTAGTTTCTTTTAGTTCATTAAAAAATTTTGTGCTACTATTGTGTAGACAAGATAGCATGCCTATATCTTCTGCTCTAAATAACTAGTAGGAAGACAACAATACGCAATGTATCCACTATTGTAAATGTCCCACTATCCTGTTTTGAATCTCAGTTCTATTGTTGTATTTTTTTTTCTCTTTAAAATAAAAAAGAAGAAAAAACTTCCTTTGGATGTATATTAGCCTTTGCAAGAAACATCTGAGTTCATTTTTTACATTAGCAATGTTTTAAAAATTATACGTGAGTGGGGTGCAAATCAAATCTTCTACCAGAGTATGATGAATCGGTGCCCTGCTGCTGTATAACAGATGACCGCAAAACTTCACAATGGAAGACAACAGACATCTATTACTGCCCAGTTTCTATGAGTAAGGTTTTTTTTTTCCGGTACCAGGAATCGAACTCACAACCTCGCGCTTGCCAGGCAGGCGCTGTGCCGCTGAGCTAAATCCCCAGCCCCAGTTTCTGTGAGTAAGGAATCATGGGACAGATGAGCTGGGCATTTTCAGCCAGGGTTTCCCAGGAGGCTTCAGCCAGGTGTCAGCAAGAGCTATGGTTTTCTCAGTGCTCAGTGAGGGGAGAATCTGGTCCCAAATTCACTCATACAGACCTCTCCACATGGCTGCCTCACGACATGGCAGCTGGTTTCTCCCAAAATAAGCCTCTCAGGGAGAAAGAGCAAGAGCACTCAAGATCCAAGCTCATCTTTTTATAACATCCTCAGAAGTGACATGCTTCCCGCGTCTGCTCTGCTCTCTTCCCTAGCTTTGGGTTGCTAAATCCAGCTGCCTCTCAAGGGCAAGAGATCACACGGGGACAAGAGCCAAGACAAAGGGCCTGGTGGGGCCATCTCAGCGGTTACTGACCACCAATGGGTAAATTGAAAAGTTATTGAAACCAGACATTCGGTTTATCTGAAAGACATAGATTACTTTGAAGAAATTTGGCTGAGTCTAAAATGTAATTTATTGTAAAAGATATTTTCTGTTTATTCCTTAAATGTACATTTTCTGAATGCTACTCAGTACCAGCATCTATGAGAGATACAGAATGAGCAAGGGGGCGGGACGCACTTCTTTTGTCCTGTCTGGTTTAGGACACTCCCTTCCTGAGGCTCCAATGGTGGGAGAAGGAAGCTGGGAAACAAATTCGGGAAAGTTGTCCAGATATATGAGGTGGGCTCCCTTTCACAATAGCACAGAGAAGAGTGCAGAGAACAACTAGTCATATCTAAGAAGTAGCTGTTGAGGAAAACTCTGCATTCTCCAAGTGTCCCGCAAGTCATTTACTTATCTGTATATTCATTCGACAAATATGTTGTGAACTCCTTCTACGAACTCCATAGCTCTAAGCTTTGCACGTACAACAGAGCCGACCTAACTCCTGTGCTTGAGGAGCTTGCGTGTTTGCAGATGACAACAAGCAATAACCAGACTCATAATTTAGGTGCTAATAAGTGTTATTGAGGGGAGAAAAGACACACATAAGTGAGGAGAACGTTGTCTGATATAAAGGAATCAAGGGAGAGTCTATTTGGAAATGATTTTTGAACAAGAACCTGATTTAAATAAATGAGAAATATATCTGAATGCTTATTGTTTCGAGCACACTAAAGCCCCCAGGGAGGCTGGAGAAGGCAGGAAGGAACAGAGTGACAGATCACATCAGAGGGCTTCCCGAGGGCTCAGCAGCGGTAGGTCTTGTCGACCCAGAAAGGAGAGCGTGGATTAGAGGGTTGTAAGCAGGGGATTGACGTGATCTCCTTTGCAGTTTAGAAAATTCACACAGGATTTTGTGCATGGAGGGAGAAATAGACTTGGGAAATTAACATTGCCATTCTTCCATAATAGCTGCTGCCTTGCCCGGGCTGCCATGGCAACGTACTACAGTCAGGACAGTGCAAACAACAGAAATGTATTGTCTCACAGATCCGGGGACCAGAGGTCAAGGCACCAGTAAGGTTATGCTCCCTCTGAAGACTCTAGAGAAGAATCTTTTCCAGGATCTTCTCTAGCTTTTATAGTTTTTTGTCTCATGGCAACATAGATCTAATTTTCACCGACATTCTCTTTATGTATGTGTCTATGTTGAAATTTCCCTAAGGACATAGGTCATAGCGAATGAGACCCATGCTTCTCTAGTATGAGCTCATCTTAACTAATTATGAGAAATAACATCACATTTTGAGGTACAACGCAGGTACAAAAATCATTTCCACATAAAGCTTTCCTTGGGGCTTCAACATATGAATTATGTGGGATACACACTGCAACCTACAATGCTTCTTTCACTCTCAGATTATTTGACCTCCTAAAATAGAAATCCAAATGGCTAGACAGAGATTCAAAGGGCAGTATAGCATGGAAAGAGGAAAGTTAGCCTAAGAGAGGTTTCACCTCTTGTCAGAAGGTATCCAGAAACTGTCTCTATCCTGGTCAACCCCAAAGCATGTGAACAAAAGCCATCTCTCTCTTTGGGAGAAATTCAAGTACAAGCTGATCCAGACAATCCCACCCTCCCCCATGTGTATTTATCAGCGTCTGGGGCCATGGCCTGCAAGTGAGTTACTTTTTTTTTCCCCAGCATAGGTGTCAGGATCACACATCCCGCCAGGAGAGGAAAGCTCCAGGTACTTTGGTGTGAGTGAGCTCATTAGGATCAAGCAACCTATTTAAACGAATTAATGAAACACTCTTGAATTCTGTGAAAATTAGGCCTGCATAATACAGAGAAGGGAGGTGGGGGCGTGGTGTGTGGTGGTTTTGCAGAGAGGTGGGAAATGCCCTCAGCATTTATGACACTTAGTGATGAGATATTGGTGCTGAGAGGTTTGAAGGAGAAAATTTACATTAATAATATGTGATGCAATACATCTAAATTAGTATGGAAAAATTATTTTCTTTGCCTTTATTCAGCCTATTTGGTCTATCCAGTACTTGATTTATCTTGCACTTTTATCTTCTCTTCTGAAATCCCACCTGAAATATGACATTGAGCAGGTATCCAGGAGGGACTACAGGAAAGGGTCTGGAACGGATAAACTCCAAATGACTAGCCATGCAATGATCCATCGGCGCCTGACCATTCCTGCTTCAAAGCTGTTGAACAGAAATATCCAGTAGAAAATCTGATGTCTCCTCGTGGGACTTCTCAGCACAGCCAGAAGTACAATTAAAATCATAAACCAAATGAACTTTTATAACTACATGGCAAGTTATTTTTAACATAATTAGCAGTTTCAAAGCTCTTAACATTTTAAAAGTGCATGTATTTTTAAGACAATGCTGTAGTGTAACTAATGAGGAGATGGAAAGAGCACAGGAGTAAGGAAAATACACACCAGGTTCTAGCCTTGCCCTCCCACTAACAAGCCAGTCGGCTCGGGGTATAACCCCCGGTCTCTTTGGGGCCAAGTGTCTTCGTCTACAGAATGAAAGTATCAAGTTTAATCATCCCTGTGTCTACTTCCCATTCTAAGATCCTACCATTCTGCATCAAGGCATTCCATAAGTATTTGGCCAGGAAACATCCACATGGAATCCAATTTGTCAATAAAACAAAAGCTTCAAAGAAAAATTTGATGAGGTTCAAGTGAAATTGTGTGGATATATTGCAAGGCCAGGAGACTTGCGTCATTCACTTCTAAACATTCTCCATTTCCTTCACCTTACTCCAACTTGGCCCAGTCTTACATTGATGATCACAAAAGCCCCTAGCTGGGGTTGCTGTTTCCATTCCTGCACCTTTCCAACCATGGGTAGTATCACGTCATTTCCTTTCCTAGAACTCTTCAATGGTTCCCATTTATTTAATGCATTTCTTGATTTCCTTCCTCTGTACACTTGTACTGGAGATCTGCACATGAAATAGACAAATCTCTACACAGAGTCTAGGCTATATGGGCAGGAACAAGGAGATAGACAACAAATGAATGCTTGTGATGTAATATTAAGAAGTCATAAATATGAAAAAATCAAAACAGGAAGGAAACAGCATGAGGACATGCTACTTTATCTATGATGATTGATAAAGGTCTCTCTTGACAGATGCTGGGTGAGAAACATGATATTAAATCAGATCACAGGGACTCGGTTGGTGATGGAGGATTTTAGGTTTTGTTCTTTGCAAAGCCAATGAATGAGCAGTCTTCAGCATGGAAGAAACATAATCAGATTTGCTTAACCAAGAATCATTGTAGTTTCTTGGTGGAGGTTGTACTAAAGGGAAACAAGACTGCCAGCAGCAAGATCGTACAAAACACTATTGTGTAACTTGGTGAGAAATGTTGACTCATACTATAGTAATATCATATCAAGATGTATTAAGTGTTGGGTTTTCAGATAAGTCGCTGCTGGCCTTGCTTATGGCTTGAATGTAAAATGATGAGAAGAAGAGAATTGTGAAAGGGAGGTTATCAAAAATTTTTACTTATGCTACTTTGCACGTGGTGTGATACGTCCATGTTTAAGTTTGAGCAGCTGATGTGGGAAGGAATAAGAGAAATCAATTGTTCAATTCTCCATACATTCAGTTTAAGGTGTCAGGCAGTCAGGTACAAAATAGTGTTCGAGAAAGTGTAAGACAGGAGAGAAATATTTGGAAATGAATAGCATAGTTGAAGCCATCTTTAGCAAATGAGTGTAGGACAAGCAAGCCAATTACTAAGACCTGTGCTACACTAGTATTTAGAGTTCGGGAGGACAAGATTCCAGCAGTGGAGATAAATCACAGGAGACTGTCCACAAACTTCCTCTACCATACACCTACTAAACTAGCGGCATGTGTGCCAAAATCTTCCCTTCCTTTTGCTGTGTGGACAGTGTCCGTGCCCTCCAGCACATAGCAGTTCAAGTGAGATCAGAGGTGGGAATTGACCTCTGCATTTGGCAATTGGAGGCTTTGGGCAACTCTGACATTCTAAGTTTTAGGGGAGAGGTACAAATAAGTGTTTGGAGTGGATTCCAGATAAAATGGCAGGTGAGAAACAAGTTGCAGCAAGGGTGTTGAACTCTTTCCAGAACACTCTATAATGGGACTAATTATTCTTCCTTTAAAAAAAATATTCCCCTATGTTCATTTCTGGGGTCTCAGTTTAGATGCTTTTATTAATGACATATCCTCTACCACCCTGAGTTGTTCCTCCTTTATTATTTTCTCTCATGGCTCATCTTATTTTCCTTCTCAGCACTATCATTATAATTATGAAGTTCAGTAGTTGAAATTTATTTATAATGTCTTTTCCCCTATTGCTTAAATTCCAGTGAAGCTATTTTAAGTTCTGCAAACAGAGTACTTGCAATGTTATGGGAACAACATACTTGTTTGAATGAGTGACCAGCCTTCTTCCTCTGGGATTGTGCCGGATTGTGTCATATCAGTTTGGATAAGATAGAACTACATTTCTTATTGCTTTATGTCTCGAGTACATAGGCAGTCAGGTACAAGACAGGGTTCAAGATAGGGATGATGATAAATGAAAGTGTAAAAGTTTTTGAAAGTAGGAGCAAAGCAGTAATCATAACTTTTAGAAGGTCTTGCAGTCAAATATATGGATAGTGGGCAGATTCAGAAGTGACTGGGGAATTCCAGCTTGCCATTTTTCTTCTCCATTCTTTGCCTAGCTCTTCTTTATGACTACTAGACCTGACTCCTAGGTTCAAAACCAGATGTTTGACTGTGGACTCCAAAGGTGGAAGCACCTAGAGTTCTATAGCTTTATCATGGGGATTTCTTTTGCTGTCCAAGGAAGCTCTCTTAGACTTCCTACAAGCCTGCAGTTGTCCACCCTGCACTAGAACTTCCAGAGAACCGACTGGTGATTTTGCTTCTTTTCCTCGAACCTTTCTTTCTGGATATTTCTTCTTTAGTATTTGCCAAAATTATGTAAGGAATAATTTATCCAAAATATCCATAGTGGCTCTAGTTTCCTGATTCCTTGGTTACTGATATTATTATCCATGGGGTCAGCCACATGAAATTCTGTTCTTCAAGGATGATCTGATCATAGCCTCTGCTGACTGACCAACTTACCAACAGCAGAGACCTTCCTGGAGTACTAAATATAGCACCACTTCTCAGGGGAACTGGACAGCTATCTGATTACGTTGGACTGCTTCCATTAGGGAAAGCAGAACTCCATTTTCCCTGGAATAACATTTACTCCCGGAATGGATTTGCCCTCTTTGCTTCCATTCACAAACTCCAAATCAAGTGACAAACATGACCACTGTCATCTTCCTCACACAAACAGAGGCAGTCATCTCCCCCAAATCATAAAACAAATGGAGGTTGTAAACCGAGGTGCCACTGTACCTTTTCTCATCCTCTTTTTGTCCTACACTCTGTGTGCTATTGTCTTTAGACCATATGGATTCAATCTGCATGAAGTAGAGTATATAACTATGAAGCTGACGAGGAATTAGCTCTGCTATATTGTTCTACACTGATTTGCTTAATCTAGGAAGTACATATAACTCACTAGAATCCTCTTCTCCATGTGATTTCAGGTTAGAGCCAGCCAAGCACACAACTTGCCTGTGATCTGGAAGACAGAAACGAAGCAGTGGGTGTTTCTCTAACACATCTCATGGTTGGATAAGTGGTGCTGAGAAAGTACACAGGGGCCTGGCAAGTTCCTGCTTCACTCGGCTCTTCATTGTCTCCGGCTCTGCTTCTCGCTTGCTGGCCCTAGTGACCAGCCCCAGTGCCCAGACCTTGACACCTGGTACTGAATGCTTCACTGTCCACAGAGGTAGTAGTTATGTGGAGGCAACAGACACCTAGACGCGTCTACAAGCTTTCTTCTGGTGGTCCCAGTTCATTGGCTAAATCTGCTTGGCTTCTCAATATTCCTGCAATCACTGACTACTTTCTTTGGTGTTTAGGCAACGTGATAGTCACTTAGTTTCTGATCCTCTAAAACCCCTTCCCGGGCCTTTACTTTTGCTATTGTTTTAGTACTACAATAAATCTCTATTCTCCGCTTCCCTGACTGACAAATGAACTGCCTAAAATTTTCCATGGATTACTTTCACTGTTTGACACCTCATGACCCTGAATATCCCTACGTTCTCCAACTATCCCTATGTACTCTCATATGAGAAGGCTCTGAAAGCATTTTGCTTTTTTTCTTGAGACTGGCTATAAGGAGACAGGTTAAGAATGCATGTTTTCTTTTTGTAGAAATTCTATACAATGTTAGATTTTTTAACGTTAAATTTACTAGGCACTGGAAAGGCAGACAAGATGTCTAGTGTTTTATTGGACACCAGAGTTAGGGGTGACCAAAACCTACCTCAATACACCTAACATGATTATTATAAAAATTGAGAAGTAAAGCAAACAGCTTTGCTAATGACATTAACTGTTCTTTATGCAATGCTTATTGTTGTAGTGATCTTCTCTGTTCTTGAACATCAAATCCTCTATTTCTGGCTATCTAGCATTTCCTCACAATATCTTTAGCCTCAGAGTACAGAAAATGTGTGTATGAAGTGCTAATTATGAACCCCTTGGGATAGAACTGGAAAGGACATTACATTACGAACAAAATGACTTATTTTATGAAAAGGAAACATCTCTGAAAGACAGTTCAAGTACTTTCAGAAATCTAAAAAAATGCTTGCTGGTCAAATGTCATTCCTACTTGGAGTGTGGGTTATGGAGAACTGAGTCTTTTCTCGTGTGTTTTTGGAATTGCATTTCATGCTGTTTGACAGAATATACACAAGCTACATTACTCAGGTCTCAACAAGAGATGCAGGGCACAAGAGTAATGGAGAGTTTAATGAGATTGTTCACAGAGCCCAGGGCGAGGTTAAGTGAAGCCAGTGAGTTCTGATAAAGCCCTGGGCTAGGAACAATGGGAAACAAGGAGCTAGCCTGATGGAGAAGGAGAATACACGGAGGGCTATCGAGAGCTGTAAGGAAGGGCCTGAGGTTTGCCTCTCCAGCCCAGATCCTAGTGAGAGGCAGCATTCAAATTCCTTGAATTCAGCATTTCTCATCGCCACATCCCATTGTTCCAACTTAATCTAAGCAAGAGGGCAAGGGTCTGCCTTTGGTGTGTCTGTGGATCTACAGGCAAATAGAGAATGCTCACCAAACCATTGTATATATCTGTCTATATCTCTATATTGAGATCTAACTACATATCTGTGTCATTTATCTCTATCTAATCTATAGCTATCATCTATATCTACATCTATATCTATATCTGTATCATCTCTATCTATACACACACACACACACACACACACACACACACACACACACACACATCCTTCCTTCCATTAATATGCCTAAAAGGAAACTTCACACTCAGTAGGATGGTCATTGAAGGTCTTTTTCTGCTGCATATCAGAGTTAGCAAGATAGTAAATATCCATGCAGGTAAAAACCAACTGGCTGAATATTTCAATGCCTCCTGTACTTTTGTCTTTCTAAGAGTCACAAGACCATAGATTTTAAATTCAGCCACAGTGTTCCCTGAATCAAAACTTACTGGACTGCATTGGAAAGCATTTGAGATATCCCCCCGCCAAAAAAATTTTAGTAATTTTCTGCCAATTAGGAAAATTAACTGAGGAGCACAAAAACTTCAATATTGGCTTCACAGTGATCTCTGACCTTCTTAAATGAATTCAGTTGGATGTTGCCTCTTCTTCACTCAACACTGGAGTTTTCACTAAATGTCACAATATACTAAATATCAAACTATTCTAATGAGTAAAACAATTCAGGCTATTTTAATCAGAGAAACGACATGCGGTAATCACAAGAAAGCTACATAGACTGACTTGTGCTGGGAACGAACAAGATGCCCCTCTGGCAGTGGGGCACACAGCAGCCAGGCCATGCCTCCCTGCCCATCTGCTGCTAATAGCAGACTGGGGTTTCCCACGGCTAAGAGCAAGATCACTGGATTCTGTCTGTTACTGGAAATGGTAGGGCACTACTCTATCATTAAAGCTCTGAGGTAATTTTTTGTGCCTAGTGAAACTACTTGGTTACTCTCCTCCAGTGGCAGGTTTTAGTGTTCTCTAACCATTTGATCTTTTTTTTTACTCCATGTGGGTGAATAAGATTGTTAGATGCAGGGTCATCATTGTCTTCTTGCATGTTCACAACTTTTTTGCATGAATGATTATACTAGCTGAGTCCTGGTGAAAAGCAATGATGTCTTGAAGTTTCTACCAAGATTTTTCACTGCAGGAGAAAGTAACCTCGAACTTCTGGGAGTTGAGGGAAGCATGGGAATAAGAAGAAGATAGCCAGGCATGGTGGTTCATGTCTGTAATCCCAGCACTCAGAAGGTGAGGCAGGAGGATCATTGCAAGTTCAAGACCAGTGTGGACTACAAAGTGAGCTCATGGCCAGCCTGAACTGCACAGGGAGACCCTGTCTCAAAAAGACAAAAGAAGAAGGAGGAGGAGGAGGTGGAGGAGGAG